>NC_041223.1:60229925-60301314 GCF_002837175.3 Physeter macrocephalus
TTTTTTTTGCGGTACGTGGGCCTCTCACTGTCGTGGCCTCTCCCACTGCGGAGCACAGGCTCCGGACGCGCAGGCTCAGTGGCCATGGCTCACGGGCCCAGCTGCTCCGCGGCATGTGGGATCCTCCCGGACCTGGGCACGAACCCATGTCCCCTGCATCGGCAGGCGGACCGTCAACCACTGCGCCACCAGGGAAGCCTGCAATACATACTCTTAAACCCATTTTTATCCTTCATCTGCACACCTGTTAAAGCCCAGAGATATTGCTGTGTCCATAGCCTTCTTGCTTCTCACTCCGGCTAAACAAGAAAACACTAGACTGTCAGATTTGGATGGCTTTACTTCATTGTACTTCTCTTTGAAGTCTTTTGGGTTCATCTGTAGAGCTTCATCTACGTTATCCACTGAAAGAAAATGTTAAGAATTTCAGTTAAAGTTTAGATACAGTCAGTTACTGGATATATATTTCTAATGAATCAGTTAAGACACATGTCACTTACATGGTATATTGACAGACCCGGGGATTTTTCCATACTCAAGAATTTCCCATGGTTCTCTAACATCAATTAACATAATTTTTTTGGACTTCAAGAGGTTTTTAAGTTCCATATAAGTGACATCTTTACAAATAGCAGTACAAAAATTGTTGCAGCTTCCTTTTATTGACTTCAAACCTGGAAAGAATAAAATAATTTAGGTTCTTTGAAAATGACATCTCTATTAATATCTGGAAAGAGTAGGTCAAAGGAATTTTCCCCATTGTTCCAGTCAGCTAACCATATTGATCTTTTGACTTTACTAAACTGTATAATCAATGTATATATTTTGCATACAGCCTGACTGAACAGTAAGATGCAGCCCTATCCTCCTGCCCTGCATACTTAACGGCTGGTCTTGGGCCACCTCCAATATTCTACTCTCTCCAAGCCCTTTAATTAGGGGGAGAGTTTATAAATACACTTCAACATTTGGTAACTGAATTTTGCAAATAGTTTGTAAATCTTACCCTAATCTAAGTTTTTCTTGTATAGTAGAGTCATATTAAACCGACGTTTAACTTTCTCTAATTCAGCAAGGAGTGGGGTGGGGGGGAGGTGTGGAGAACAGGAAGAGTAATCAGTAAGACTGGATTTCCTGCCTTTCCACTTGGTAAGCAAAAGCCTGAAGCAAGCATGGTCTCTTTTTAAAAAAAATATTTGTTTATTTGGCTGCACTGGGTCTTAGTTGCAGCAGGCAGGATCTTCATTGCCGCCTGCGGGATCTTCACTGCGGCATGCAGAATCTTTTTTTAGTTGCGGCACGTGGGATCTTCGTTACAGCATGCGGGGTCTTTGGTTGCGGTATGTGGGATCTAGTTCCCTGACCAGGGATCAAACCCAGGCCCCCTGCACTGGGAGCATGGAGTCTTAGCCACTGGACCACCAGGGAAGTCCCAAGCATGGTCCCTTGATGAGTCTCAGCTCCCCCAAGCCTCTCACGGTATGAGTCTGTACTCCACACTAATTATTTAAAGCTATAGTGTGTGTGTGTTTTTGTACAACATGGCCTCCACTTGTAAATTAACCACTTCATCTGATGCTCAACCAAAGAAACAGTGAACTGCTCCTACAGTGAAGAAAAACTGGCTGTTTCGGATCCCTGAGAGATGATGGTGGTTCTCTTGAGGGATTTTCAAGAGTAATACACGCTATACCTAATTTTCACTTTTTGAGCTTAAACTTTGAATAAACTCCAATTTTGCTGTTTCCACACTGGTAAATCCAACCTCACCTGGTTACTCCCTACAGCCTACATTAGAGGATATACAGTCCAAGCTTCTTAGTATGTTCTATAATGTCCTTCAACCCCCCCTTACCAATATAACCTACCAAACCTCCTCCTCATTCCTTCTCTGCCCCAATTATCCTACCCTCCAGCAACATCAAAAGTATACATGTGCTCTAATCTCATTTTTATAGTGGAAAGAGCAGGGATTTTAGAATCAGATAAACCTAGGTTCAAATCCTGGCTTGCCCACTTGGCTCTGTGACCCTGGGCAGATTACTTAAACCCTCTGGTACTTAGCTTCTTATTTGTAAAATCGAATAATATTATTTAACCTTTTAGAGTTGCTGTGAGGTTTAAATACTCTATACAGTGCACAATAAATATCTATTTTCACATTTCCTTCATGATTTATGGACATTGTTCCCTCTGAAGGGACTACCTTTCTCTCTCATCTCTAGCTGGCACTCTGAGTCTCCTTTATGACCCTGTTAAATGTCACTTGTCACCTCCCCTTTGATACAATTCCACTTCTAGGTATCTACTCTTGTAAAATACTTGTACATATGCACAAAAAAGCACGTACAATGATAATTATTGAGAACTTTTTATAATAGCAAAAAAATTAGAAACCAAAATATCCATCAATAAGGCACTCGTTAAATAAACTGGTAATTCATAGTAGGGGATTTATGCAGTGGTTAAAAGAGTTGTATGTGCTGCCATAGAAAGCTTCTCAATACCTAGGTGAGAAAAAAATTACAGAAAAGCAAGCACAGTGTATATCACATTATATATAGATATCTATAGTATATAGTATAGATATCTATTGTATATAGTATATATACAGAGAGATAGATATTATAGATATCCATATATATATACTAATCTATTATATATATATTAACATATGTAGTATTTTCATGTGTACATTTATTTATGTATACTCATATATGGGGAGAGTGCATAAAGGGGACTCATGCTGTGCTTTATTGTTTGTTTTAATATAATGAGAATATAATCATGTATTACAAGTAGAATTTTTTAAATGAAACAGGCACCTTTTCTCTAACACCTTCTCCAACTCAGTCCTGTCCATTGCAGTCTCATTCGACTGGGCTGTGTGTGATGATGGTTTGTGTGTGTCTAACCCCAAAATGGTGATGTAAACTGTATCCCCAGCAGGACGTCTGGCAGATTAGGAGCTCAATAAATGATTGCTGATTAAAGGTAAAACCAAATAACAGAATTTGCAGGAATGACACCTCTTCAACTACAGAGGCTGTACCAAGAGTTAAAATGGAATAACTGGGGCGGGGGCGGGGCGGGGGTGGGGAGAAAGTGTTACGCTGGGGCCCCTGTATCTTTATCCACAAAGGTTGTTGCTAAAGGAGAGGCAGCACGTAAAGCAAAGAGAAGGGACTGGAGGCCCGCTCTGGGTTTTAGACCCACCTCCTTCACTGACCACCTTCGCTTCTCTGGCTTCTGTTTCGCCAGCTGTAAAATTAGGGGTGGTACTATTACAGCCCTAACGTGGTAACTGTAGGTTTCATCAGCCCAAGAGTGCTGCTCTCTAGTGGGTCACAAGTATAACCCGCAAGACTGGGCTCCTCATTGCGACTCTCCCGGGCAGGAACTGGCCACTGAGCTCACTTCTCTGAGTCGCGAATTGATCTTCATTGCGCAGTCAAGCGCCCATACCTTTATAACTGCCTTCCCACGCGAGCTCCCTGGAGCAATGTTTGCCCCTCTCCGTGCGTACCCCGAGAGCAACCCCGGAAGCCCGGAATCTGAAGGAACAAGAACTGCAAGTGGGTGTTACATTCCCAGGTGCCAAGTGTACTGGGTCTGACTTTTAACTGGAAACCTTTAAAAAAGAAGCGATCACCCTCACCAACGCCATCCCTTCCCAGCGGCCCGAGGTTAGGCGTTCTCCCTTTCCCCTGGGACCCCGAGCTCACCCCAGAGCGCAGCCTCTGCGGACCCGAGGATCGCCTGGCGCCCACTCAAGTGCAATAGTCGCAGCAGCCTCATCTCCGGATCGAGCCTCGGGACTGCAAACCACTTCCTCCTGCTGCTCCTCCTCCTCCCGCCGCCGGGCGAACCGCGCCGGGCTCTCGGGCGCCCCCCAGCCAGGCTCCGGCCGAACCGGGTAGTGCCACTAGGAGTAATCGCGGACGGAAACGTGCCCTGCTGTAAAACTTAAAATTGCCCGGTAAGAAACTAAGGGCTGGGTTTGCTTTTTTGTTTATGATTATTATTTTTTTAAGGAGAGACAAAGTTTAAAAGTGGAAAGAGAATACAACAAAGATAATATTTATATAAAGTAAATAAATTTCTCCAATTTACTTCATAACAGCATTCTCATGCATTGAATTAAAGCAAAGCACATGTGCACTTTTCTAAGAATTGCTCTTCACTCCCATAGCTGGTTCAACTGATGTCAGTATTAAGATAATCTCATGCTGTCATCTTTTCCCCACAACATGATGATATTTGACGATAACTCTGTCAGTCAGGTCCAACTAATTTATAAAATGTGTTAGTTTCCAATTGCTACTATACCACAAACTTATTGACTTAAAACAACACAAATTTATTATGTACAGTTTTGAAGGTCAGAGGTCACTAGGCTAAAATTAAGGTGTCAGCAAGCCTGTGTTCCTTCTGAAGGCTGTAGGGGAGAATTTCTGTACTTACCTTTTCCATCTAGGAGAGGCTGCCTGCATTCCTTGGCTATTGGTCCGTTTCCCCATCTTCAAAGCCAACAGTTTGGCATCTTCAGATCTCTAATTCCGACCTCTGCTTGTGCTGTCACATCCTCTTCTCTTCCTCTCACCCTTCTGCCTCCCTTTCATAAGGACCTTTGTGATTACACTGGGTCCACTGGGATAATCCTGATTTAATCATATGCACAAAATCCTTTTGCCATGTAAGGTAACATTCATAGGTTCCAGGAATTAGAATACCTTGGTGTGTGGTTGTGGATGGAGCATATTCAGCCTACAGCATATAAAGTTTCTTATTACCTTGTTTTTACTTTATTCTCAACTTGGTTCATTACCTTATTTTTAATTTATTCTCAATTTGGTTCCCAAGGATAATGAAAGCCATATTTAACTGCAAATGGATTCACAGTGAAATTTTTTAAAATTAGTTTCCAATTAGTAAAGTATGTGTTCAAGGAATAATTTCATTAAGCGTGCACTTTTAAATTATTCAGCTTTCAATAAATTAATAATTAATAAAACGACTTCAGATTTCTATACCAATGACAACATTAACAGTTATGTTTTCCAAGTCATTTGAAGTTTAACCATAGTCTCTGTGTAATCTTTGTGGATTGACTTTGAACTAAGATGTCATTAAATATTGTAGATTCATGTACTCTCTGTGGCATCCACATCATAAACCACAGGTCGTATGGGCACAGATATGGAAACAATGTACTTGGCCTCAATGAATCACATTTAATCTAATTTACACTTTTGCAAGAGCACATATTACTAAACAATTCTTTTCAAGTGTTCATGACTGATTATTTGAGAATTATTTTTCTGTAGGATTTCTTTTTCTGAAAAGATGAATATGTCCTCCTATAACTAGCACAGTGCCAAACTTGGTTTATTTAAGAGGGCTTAGAGCAAAAAGATCTTGTCAAACAGGAGTACTGATCATTGCTCCTTGGACAAATGTCCAAGTTCTTCCTTCAGAGTCAGTGTGACCGAGGGAAGTAAGGCTTGAAGTGGAATGAAAGGCAGAGAAATAATGTAATGTTTTCTGGGAAAGGTCTACTAGTGCTGAGTTGATATGAGTCATTAATTCTCAAACAACTCATTTTATTTTTCACCACAATGCAAGTGAAAGACAATTGGAAAGGAGAGGATTTTTAAGAGACTTGGGATTTTTCCCATTTCTTTCTAAATCCACATCAAGCCCCCAGATTTTAGACAAAACAAATGAAGAATTAGGAAATGTATTGCCTTTCATGCAACGTTTTTTCCAAAAGTTTATCAAAACTTGAACATTTGTTTTGTTTTTTTCAAATTTATTTATTTAATTTATTTATTTTTGGCTGTGTTGGGTCTTCGTTGCTGCACTCGGGCTTTCTCTAGTTGTGGCGAGTGGGGCTACTGTTCGTTGCGGTGCGCGGGCTTCCCACTGCGGTGGCTTCTCTTGTTGCGGAGCACGGGCCCTAGGCACGCGGGCTTCAGTAGTTGTGGCTCGCGGGCTCTAGAGCGCAGGCTCAGTAGTTGTGGCACACGGGCTTAGTTGCTCCGCGGCATGTGGGATCTTCCCGGACCAGGGCTCGAGCTCGTGTTCCCTGCATTGGCAGGTGGATTCTTAAGCACTGTGACACCAGGGAAGCCCTTGAACATCTGTTGACTCAGCATTTTCATCGCTAATAGTTTATCTACTGAAAATATCTGCACAAGTAGGCAAAGATAAATGTACACTAACGGGACTGATTGGGAAAAATGATACATCCATTCACTGGGGTTCTAAGCAACAAGTAAAAAGAATGAGGCTGGTGTGGAGATATGTCCAAGATATACAATCAAGTGAAAAAAAATCAAGTTGTAGAATAGAAAATAGACCGTAATCTAACCCGACTGTGTTCTCTTTTAACAAATGGTAATCGTATAAAAATGTAGTACAAAGGCATA
The DNA here is from genome assembly GCF_002837175.3 of Physeter macrocephalus. Lineage (NCBI taxonomy): Eukaryota > Metazoa > Chordata > Mammalia > Artiodactyla > Physeteridae > Physeter > Physeter macrocephalus. Next base: position 60,236,357 of record NC_041223.1, read on the forward strand.
CTGTATGTGCAAAGACAATTCCTGAAACTATACACAAGAAACAGAAAATAGAGGAGAGGAAATGTTACCTCTGAGGAAAGCAAATGGGAATGAGGGAAGGAGGAAAAGGTGAAGAACTTTATGTGAAACTTTCATGTATTACTTTTATAATAAAGAATGTATCTTTTAAAATACACGATAAAAACTTAATATATGTATAGCCTATAGCTTAGCAAAGTATTCCATACATTTTCAGACAGAACAATGACGGTAAAATTAAGATACTTAACATTATTTGAAATGTATACAGAGCTGACCTTAAGCACATTTATATTTCTATTTGATGTTTTGTCATAATGTCTTTGCAGTAGCACTAAAAATATACTTACTAGGTACCATTCAAAAATAATTTCCTTCCTTTGAAGAATCCATCACATAGGAATCCAAGGCTCTTTCCATAAGGCCACACCTGTCCCCTGGCTGAAGAATTGTGAAAGATTACAAGAATCGTAGAGTTTATCTGTAACTAGTGTTGATGTCTGCAATATCATTCAAACAAAGTATTTTTCAACCAATTACTTTTACTAAACATATGCAAAGTGAAAACCACTTTAACGGGTAATCGAGCTTCGAAGAGGTCTAGGTATAGGTCAAGAAATTTTCTAATAAAGAAGTGAAGGAATTCCCTGGTGGTGCAGTGGTTAAGAATCCACCTGCCAATGCAGGGGACACAGCCTCAAGCCCTGGTCCGGGAAGATCCCACAGGAGGGGGAACAACTAAGCCCGAGTGCTACAACTACTGAGCCTGTGCTCTAGAGCCCGAGCTCCGCAACAAGAGAAGCCACCGCAATGAGAAGCCCGTGCACCACAAGGAAGAGTAGTCCCCGCTCACCACAACTAGGGAAAGCTGGAGCGCAGCAACGAAGACCCAATGCAGCCAAAAATAAATAAATAAAAATAAATTTAAAAAAAATTTTTAAAAAGTGAGAAAGACAGGTAAGACAACAATAATGGGAAATAAACAAGAAAATACATGATGTCTGATGTGATTTTATTGCACAGAAGAATGTGACGGCGAGAAGTCGGAGGCTGTCCGGGCACGCTGTCCAGCAACAAGTGGGACTTAATCCTGACTCCAAGAACACCCCAGCTGCGCGAACTCCAGGCCACTATCAGGATCCAATAAGTAGTCTACTTAACATTTTTCTAAGGTTAGCCGGGGCCTACCTAGCCCTGCAAAATTACAGGACGCAGGCGCGACGCGAGCCGGCCCCGCCCTCTCCACGCCCAACTCCGGGTGCGCGGCCACGCGAGGGGCGGCCCCAACCCCCCCTCCCCACCGAACGTGGGGGCGGGCACACGAGGCCCCGCCCCTGCCAGCGGGAGGGGCGGACGCGCAGGCGCAGTCTCTTCCGGTTGTAGAGGCTGCCGCCGGGCCTGGCAGGGTGAGTTGGGGCTCGGTGCTGGGGTCGCCGCAGTTTCTCCGTCTTCGTTTCCGCAACCCCGGGCCCTTGTGGCTTGACTGGCCTGGGAAAGAACGCCCCCCCCTCCCACGCTCCCTCGCCTTCCCGATCCCTGGGGGCTCCAGGCGGTCACCGAGGGCCGCGTGAGCGTGGCCGGGCTGGCCGGGTGTCCAGGCGGCGGCGAGAGGAGCCGGCGAGGTGGGGCGGGAGAGGGGCCGCCTCACCTTGACCAGGGTCGTGGCGACCCAGCACCCTTCCGGCCTCCTTTCCGCGCTCATCCTCACGGCGCATTTTCTCTTCAGAAACTTGGGATGTTTTTGTTAGAGACCAGAGGACGAGTCTTACCGCGGGTGTCTGGCAGCATCGTGTAGTATTAGGAACCCTGGAGATGGACTGCCTGGGTCCAAATCTCCATCCATAGCTTACTGGCTCCTGGCTTCTGCAGGTCACCTAACTACTGTGTGTCTCAGTTTCAAGTATAAAGTGGGAGAAATAATAGTAACCTATCTCATAAGGTGGTTGGTGGTTGGGAGGATGAAGTGGGTTTAGTATCTCTTCAGTGCTGAGAACCGAGTGCGATGCACAAAAAAGTATGTCAGTGCTGGTCATCTTTTTGAGCCTCTAAAAAGAGAGTTTTGTCTCTTTCTTCCCTCCCCCGGCATCCCCGCCGAAAATAATCGCCCAAGAGTAGGGAAAAAAAGATTTTTTTTTCTTTTTTGAGAATATGGGCTTTTGTATGCACGGCCGTTTAAAAAAATTAAACATTTGTAAACAGTTGCACATCCTACATTAGAGAAAAGACAGGTGTAGGTAAACGCGGAAGTTGAAAGCGAAAGTTTTGTTTGGGAAACCACGTGAGAAAAATGGCCACGTATCTATTTGTATCTATTTGTGCTGAAAACACTTAACATAGCATGCCTGAGACTGCTGTCCTTAGAAAGGTTAGCCCTTGCTTGGCATCTGGGAACAACATGTTTTATGTTGTAGGGTACGGTTTATGCAGAAGTTTCTAGCCCCCCTAAAAATCCTGCACCATTGAGTCTGTAATGGGCTTCCCTGAGCAGAAACATTGCACAGACATTACTGGATTTTACTTATTGGGGGAAGAGTGTGGTGACCCCTGTTGGGAGGGAGAGAATGGTAAGGAAGCCTGCACTTGGATTCCTCTAGACTTCACCTGTGTCTTTTTCATTATGACCAAGCCGTACGTCCATACTGCATTGCTGTAATAAGTGTTAGCCATGAATACAACTATATGCTGGGTTTTGTGAGTCCTTATAGTAAATCTCCAAATGAGAGGGTGGTCTCGGAACTCCCCAGACACAATATTGATGATAGACAGTATTTGAAGCTCCAATAATCGGACTTTAATTTTGTCTCTTTTTGCCTGAACGGGGAATTGAAGAAGAAAGCTATACAGAAAAGTGACTGCTAAATAGTGGGTTACCATCCAAAATGACACTGTATCTTAAGACATAGTATATGTGTCAGAAAAATCACTGGAAATTGACTCTACATTGCCAAGTTAAGTAGGAGCCAGTGTTTTTGAAAAGAGGCATAGGTGTTTTATAGATTCTAGGTCAGCTACCTGGTTCTTTTGGTTATTCTGCCTGTATTAGCTATGTGTTAATGCTCATCTTTATCAAGAGTTTACCTGTGCAGGGGGTGTAAAAATATGACCAGTTTCTCATGGGCCATTTTTCTTCGATTCTCTTAGTTATGCCTATCTCTTTCCAGGACATCAAGTTAAAATAGTTGGAGGTAAGTTTGTAAATTGGGTGGTAGAAAGATCCGATTTGCTATTTGATTACATCTCTTTTCTCTCAATCAAGTAGAAGACCAGATGAAAATTTGGAGGAGTAGGGAGAGGAGGAGTTGGAGGTTTGGGAGGGTGAAAAAGATTTCAGAAGGCTGTGTGAGGAATATATAAGTGAGTTGGCCAGAAAGTGTAGTAGATAATGGGGTGTCTTGATCCGTTTGCGGTTATGATTATGAATTTAGTGGACCCAATCTCCGTTTGCGGTTATGATTATGAATTTAGTGGACCCAGTCTCCTTTCTTACAAGACTTTCTCCAGCCTGATTGGATGCATTCATGGAGAAAGTGGTTAATTGGATTTGTCTAGGATTGGGGTTCTGTTAGAGGGGTGGTGTGGTAAGTCATTAAGGCTGTGCACACATATTCTGTTCTTTCTGGGTACATGTTAAGGTTGTACTCTTTGTACATTACCCCCCCCGTGCCCCTCCCCCTTTTGTCTGTTTGAAGTTAAATGTGGCCATATGACTTGCTTTGGCTAGTAAAATATAAGCAGACATGTGTCACCTGCAAGTGACACTTTAAGAACCAGCCCTCGATTTGCCACTTCCCTTTCTCCCTTCCCTGCTACAGTGATCATGGAAGCACTTGTTGAGATGCAGCCTCTTGTCAGCCTGGGTACTAAAGGAGTATTGGAGTGGCTGATGAAGCAAGCTGGCAAAACTTGAAGTTGTGATCAGAGAACAGAATACTTGAATTAGTGATTTTGCAAGGTGGAACTGTAGGGATAAGTGGATGAGGCAGTCTGGAGGGTGAAGGCAGTCAGAAATGAAGTGGTCAAGGAACTTGGAGACCTTCTGCATCTCTGTAACCCCTAAGGCCTTAATTTATTGCAGCCTTGTTCAATAGTGATGATCCTTGGACTTAAGGAAATGGCTCTTAAAATGGTAAACTCAAAAGCTTCCTTATGTGGAACATAGTGTGACTAAATCAGGATTCAGAATTTGTTATTGAATTGAAAGATTCTTCCACCTTGATCAATGAAAGCAAATAAACAACCACAAAAATTACAGTATAGGGCTTCCCTGGTGGCGCATTGGTTGAGAGTCCGCCTGCCGATGCAGGGGACACGGGTTCGTGCCCCGGTCCGGGAAGATCCCACATGCCGCGGAGCGGCTGGGCCTGTGAGCCATGGCCGCTGAGCCTGCGCGTCCGGAGCCTGTGCTCCGCAGCGGGAGAGACCACAACAGTGAGAGGCCCGCGTACCGCAAAAAAAAAAAAAAAAAAAATTACAGCTTAGCTTAGCTATGGAGTAGCATGGTATTAGGTAGGATTTAGGATATAGTGGTTTTAAAAAATGCATTAACTTGTATCTAAAATCTTTAGAATTAACTTTAAGTTTTTAAGAAATAGAAGGGATTTCTTAAAAATATATTTAGAGGAGCTTCCCTGGTGGCACGTGGTTAAGAATCCGCCCGCCAATGCAGGGGACACGGGTTTGTGCCCTGGTCCGGGAAGATCCCACAAGCCGCGGAGCGTGGAGCAACTAAGCCCATGTGCCACAACTACTGAAGCCCGTACACTTAGAGCCCGTGCTCCACAACAAGAGAAGCCACCGCAATGAGAAACCTGTGCACCGCAACGAAGAGTAGCCCCCGCTCGGCACAACTAGAGAAAGCCCGCGCGCAGCAACAAAGACCCACCGCAGCCAAAAAAAAAAAGTTTTCCTTGTGATAAACCATAATGGAAAAGAATATAAAAAAGAATATATATATATATATATATATGTCTCTGAATCACTTTGCTATCCACATTTTAACAAGATCTCCAGTTTGACTCACACACTGGCCTGATCTCTTAAAAAAAGCCAGTGTCTTAGGAAAGTAAGACAGTATTAGTTCTCCATTTCTTATGGGAAGAACAGTTGTAGTTTAAAAGATACTGACATAACCAGCACAAAGTGCAAACCTTGATTAAATCCTTAATCAAAAAACCAGTACAGATGATACTTTGGGTCAGCTGAAGAAATTAGAATATGATAGGATATGAGATGATATTAAGGAATTACTGTTAATTTTCTTAAAGGTGAAAATGATAGGACTGTATAGGAGAATCTCCTTAAGGCAGTGGTCCCCAGCCTTTTTGGCAGCAGGGACCGGTTTCGTGGAAGACAGTTTCTCCATGGGAAGAGGGGGGATGGTTTAGGCAGTAATGCGAGCGAGGGGGAGCAGCAGATGAAGCTTCGTTCGTTCGCCCCTCCGCTCACCTCCTGCTCTGCGGCCTGGTTCCTAACAGGCCGCAGACTGTTAGCAGCCCAGGGGTTGGGGACCCCTGCCTTAAGGGATATATGCTCTCTGCAACTTACTTTTAAATAGTTCAGCAAAAACAAACATACATACATGTATAGATATGTCTATATACACATTGATATTTAGATAAAACCAATAGGGCAAGATATTCGAGATGTGGCATCTAGACAGTATATGGGTGTTCATTATCCTGTTCTTGTAACTTTCTTGGAAGTTTAAAATTTTTCATAATAAAAAAGTGGGGGAAAAACTCGCAAAAAATGCAAGAGCTTAAAAAGTTAGAAATGTATTTCTCTTTCAGTAGTCCAGTGCTGTGCCGCTGAGTGCAGGTAGGGCGGCTCTGCTGTGCTTGGCACTAGGCCTCCACCCCTGGCCCGTTACGGCTCTTCCAGCTCCGCCTGTCTTCTAGCTGGTGAAATGAGAGAAAGGACAAGGGAAGCACAGGAACCAGAAGCAGCATACACTTCAGGTTTTTTTTATTCACCTGGACATGATACATGTAGGGAACAAAAGTCAAATGTAGTTTGATTTTTTGTATAAAAAAAGTTTATTGGTTTAATAAAGATTTCTTTGGTTTCAGCTGGTGCTCCCTTCTTCCTCCTCTGTTAATTTACTAGGCCCATTAAAACTTGAAGTCATTTCCATTTTAATATGCGTTGAGTAAAATACATAAAGTTTTAATTTTGAGGATTAATGTGTATTTTTACCCCCAACCTTTTCAGTAAGTAACAGATGCGGGTGAAAGAGCCATCCAAAGCTTTACCTCAGAAAGCCAAAAGAAGTAAAAGGCCTACCATACCTCATGATGAAGACTCTTCAGATGACATTGCTGGTAAATTATGATGTCTGGCATCCTGAATAGTGTTGCAGAAGAAAAATAATAATATATGTTTTTAACGACCATTTTCTGCATGAACTTTAAAATCAGCTTGTCTAGAGCCTGTGGACATTTTTATTGAGGTTTTGTTTATTTTCTATTTGACTTAGAATTGGCATGTTGTTGTTTCTCCTGGCTGTGAAAACCAAGCCTTCAAGCCAGTGAGGTTGGCAGATGACCCTGGGGAGCTGCTAGCTTCCTGGCTTGCTTTTCTTTTTAGCCTCATGTCTTGGGTTTTAGCTTCTGAGGATTTTCCTTACTGACTTACCAGTTCAGTTCTCCATTTAAAAAGAGGTTTTTAATATATTATTTCCATTTTTAAGTGTTTTTAACTTGGATGATGTTTCAGGATAGATTGCTGTATTGAAGGAAGTCTCAATTATGTCTTTAAATATTTGTTCTACTCTGTTAGTAAGGTTTCTTCAGGGATTCTTATTATTCTTATGTTAACTCTCTTTTGCCTATCTTCCATAGTTATCATTTTTTCTCAAATCCTCTAAAACTCCTATTTCCTTTTTCCTTTGCATGCTGTTCTCATTTTTATATTTTACTGTGTGTTCAGCAGTGTTGCTTTCACCTTACACTCTTTTTAATTTTGCATTCATTTTTGTGGTTTTATTTATTTATCCTAAACTCTGCTAGTCACTTCCTATTGCTCTGCCACCTGACCCTAAAGTGTTTGCTTCTTTTTTGTGTTTTTATTGCATGGCAGCGATTGCTCTGCCATTTTTTCTTTTCCTTCCTTCCTTTTTCTTATGTTATCTTAGCATAGAATTTGTGGCTTTGATTTTCTTTGACGTAGGGTTGCTTTTCTTGGGCTAGTTCGTTTTAGAATATTTGTGTAAGAAGGAGGGCCAGAGCACTGTTGAGACCTGACTGTTGAATTTGAGCTCATATAGGCTTTACTTCTTTCCAGCCACCAGCGTTATGCAGCCCTGGGTTTTTTTCAGAATCCAAATTATCTCTTCTTTCCAACTGCCATAGAGATAAGGCTGTTCCCTGCAATTATGGCTTGCTTTTTTCTTTTCACTTAGTGAATGAGAAATCCCCTTCTTTCGATTCTTCTCAAAACAAAATTGGATATGGGGTGCTCCTGCCACTGTTGTTGCAGCACAGAGATTTAGATTTTGTTCTATGTCTGCAAAGCATGCCTTGTTCTCTGTGAAATCTGCTGCAGTGCTCTCTCTGCTTCCTTCTGTGCGCACCCCTGTTTGATCTCTGCTGCTTTGAGGTGGGAGGCTTTCCACTTAATTTGTGACTTGGGGCTTCAGCTGTCTCCTGGTTTCTCTGAAAATGAACTCTGTATTTTTGTTTTCTGTTCTTTTTGCCCTTGGATAGTTCTGGGGAGGAGAAAGGGGAAGTGTTAATTTTATGCCACCATTTGCAAACTGGAAGACTCCTTGTAAAATTTTCATTAATATTTAAAGTAAAAAATATGGAGATTTTGATTATTGTTTTTGATTTGTTAATGTGAAACAACTCTAGACTTTAATACATTTTTATATTTTTATTTAGGAATCTCTAGAGGACCTATTTGTCAAATGAAATTTAGACAATTATATGATTAAATGAATTGCAGAAAGCTGAGGAAATTTACTTATTAACGTAGAAGGATATTTTTCACATTTTTCCCCCACAAAAGATAGTGAATACTGTTTAAACACTGGTTAGCTTTTGTAGGAAAACCTCAGACTTTTAAATTTACTTATAAAAAGTATATATGGTTGAGATATTTAAAAGCTAATAGATTTAATTTAGGGGCCTAGAAGCTTTTTTATCTTGAATTCACTTATCTCTGAATTCATTAACAGTTTCAGTTTCATAAGTCTGAATTGTAGAATCAGAGAATGGTTAAGTTTTACTCTGGCCAGTCCCACGCCAGAGATGATATAGAAGGTGTGTGGAATGATTTTTCCCTTAGAATTTTAAAATATAAAAACTCAAAGCAATGACATTTGGTAAACCATTTATAGGTCCTGTACCTGTGTGGTCATTTTTGTCGGTCTTCCCCTGAACAGCCCTTTCTTTAATGGCATGCATCCTTGCTTTTCAAACATAGGACTTCAGAATTACTCCTTCTATGTCTATTCTTATAACTTACTCTTGGTGTAAAATTAGAAGTTTTAATCTTTTATCAGATTTACATATTATTATTATTTTTTAATTTTTATTTTATTTTATTTTATTTTTTTGTGGTATGCGGGCCTCCCTCTGCTGTGGCCTCTCCCGTCGCGGAGCACAGGCTCCGGACGCGCAGGCCCAGCGGCCATGGCTCACGGGCCCAGCCGCTCTGCGGCATGCGGGATCCTCCCAGACCGGGGCGCAAACCCGGTTCCCCTGCATCGGCAGGCGGATGCGCAACCACTGCGCCACCAGGGAACCCCTACATATTATTTTTGTTGAAACTATTTATTATAAGTAATTTGTCAGGAATCACATTCTTTATCTTCAGAATGAAATGGAACTAATGCCTAGTCCCTAGTTAACCAGTAGGTGAAAAGGAATGCTTTGCATTCAGAAAGGGAAGTGGAGAAAGTTGAAATGTACATACTCCTTTTGTTTCCCTCTTCAAGGTATTCAGTCTCTGCCTTTGTTGTTTGGTTTTGGCAGATAGCTGCAGATTTGGTGTTTGGGATATTTGAGCGGTAGAAATTGAAGTGTTCAGGTATGTGGGAGGAATGGAAGGGTTATTGAGCCCTTGAGAGAAGAATATGGTTATTTGATAAATTAAAAACATATTTGTTCATTTTGGCCATTTGTCTCCACACAGTGCACACAGTAAGAATCTGTGATAAGGGATAATGAAGGACCATGCAAAATCATTTGTTATTTGGGAATAGTCATTAAGGAGAAATCTGAGAATTCTTGTTCCTGCAAATTATGCCTTTGTTTGTTCTTCTCTTTTCTTTCTCGCAACAATGGTGAAAATAGTATCATAGCAGAGCCAGCCCATGGGAAGATTTTACTTGTGTATCTTAGTGAAAGAAAATACATTCAAAATGCTTGATACATAGTAGCTGCTCAATAAATAACCTTCTTATTTATTAAACTTTAATTTTTGAATTAATCTTAGATTTACAGGAAGGTACAACATGTATACAAGGAGGTCCCATTCCACCTTCATCCAGTCTCTCCTGATGTAACATCTTGTATTTCTATAGCACAGTATCAAAACCAGGAAACTGACATTGGTACAATCCTTAGAGCTTATTCAGGTTTCACCAGATATACATGCACTTGTGTGTGTGTGTATGTGTGTATGCAGTTTAATTACATGTGTAGCTTTCTATAACCGCCAGTCAAGATACTTGATTACAGTATCACCACCTTGAGTGCTAGTCATTTATAGCCACACCACTGCTCCCCATCTAAAGCCCCTGGCAACTGCTAATCTGTTCTCCAACTCTATAATTTTGCTATTTCACAAATGTTTTGTAAATGGAATCATGCAGTATGTATCCTTTTGAGTTATTTTGTTTTTTGACTCTCTGTGCTTTTTAGTTATAGCATTTTAATATTGTTGACTTTTGCTTGCTAATGGTATCACTTTGGCTTAGCAAAGAAAATGTTCAAATTTTTTGTCTTATTCAGTAGGTTTCACTTGCCAACATGTAAGTCATGCTATCAGTGTAAATCATGTGAAAAAAGCAATAGTTGAGAATCTGTGGTCAGTTTGCTTGGAATGTTTAAAAGAAAGAAAATTCTATGATGGACAGCCAGTACTTCCTTCTGATATTTGGTTGTGCCTCAAGTGTGGTTTTCAGGTGAGAAAAGTCTCTTTTATGTGAGAGTTTGTCTTAAATATTTTCCTTAAATCTTACCGTGAGCTCTGACTCTTGGTGATGCTTAGAACTTAAGATTAATTTATTCTGTGTTTAGACAGAACTCTCCAAGGCCGAGCTTAGAAATGTTTAAGGTAAAGTAAAATTTATGTATGTTCAGAAATTAATCATGTGTGCTTTATAAATACTTCGAAAGGGAATCCAGCCCACTTGCGATAGTTCTCATATGTGGCCCTGCCTTTACCTATTTGTATTTACTTAGGAAATGGATCCAGGTTTTTGGGTTCTTAAAAAATCTTTTTGGATTCATTTTTTTCTCTATGAAAAGTGATTATTCTGTCTTTTCTTTTTTTTTTGCAAAGTAATTTCTCTTAAGAGCTTAGAAGCTATTGGTATCTTTTTTTTAAAAAATTGGAGTATAGTTGCTTTACAATGTTGTAGAACCTATTGATATCTTTAATAAAGGAATTTTTAAATAAAATTAAAAGTATATATATATTTTTTAGAATAAGAGGCATCTTTATTATCTCACATAGAAAGCCAGAAGTAGGGCCACTTAAAGTTAGTTGCTTCAATGGAAAGAACATTAAAAACTGAGATTTCTTCCATTTTTCTCCTGTGGCATCCTCAGTTTCATGGTTTCAGGATGGTAAAAGATGTTTCATGCACTGTGTATCACACAGCAATCCCCAAAGGCCACAAAGAGGGCAAAAAGTACATCCCTTCCCTGTGTTCTTTTTTAAAATATGTAAAACTTTTCCAGAAACATCCATTAGACTGCCCCTCATGGGACATTGACTGGAATTGAATCTCATTTCTTTACTTACCTGGTGATGGAAGTTACTGTGATTGGTCTGAGTCTCACTAGTTTTCAGTGGGGTTGGGTGGAGGTGTGTAGGGTATTAGGAAATGTGTGTATAGGGGAGGGGCACGACTGGCCTGTGAGGATGCTCAGGGTCCCACCATGCATAAGACAGAGAGCGTGTACATTTTTAAATGGTATGGAAATTAACTTGGCTCATGACTGTTCTACTGTGTAACAAGAAGCAAGTTAGCTTCTTTGCAAGAAATTGAATTTAATGAGAATCCATATTGTTTTCTGAAACTTTTCCCTCCTGCTTGAAACTAAAAACAAAACAAAACGTCTAATCTTTCAGTATGATTTAAGTTTTGATTAATTTGAAATAAACTTGTATGTAAATCATATAAAGAGTGTTCTGTTCATCTTTAGGGTTGTGGTAAAAACTCAGAAAGCCAGCATTCATTGAAGCACTTCAAGAGTTGGAGAGCAGAGTTTCACTGTATTATAATTAGTCTGAGCACATGGATCATTTGGTAAGTTAGATTTCGTTAGTACTTGTGTTCACGATAAAAACTGTCTTTGAGGGCTTCCCTGGTGGCGCAGTGGTTGCGAGTCCGCCTGCCGATGCAGGGGACACGGGTTCGTACCCCGGTCCGGGAAGATCCCGTTTACCAAAGATTAGTCCTGCCTGCTTCGTTAAAACAGTAAAGAGATGTAAAAATGCATTTATTGGGCTTCCGTGGTGGCGCAGTGGTTGCGCGCCCGCCGGCCGATGCAGGGGAACCGGGTTCGCGCCCCGGTCTGGGAGGATCCCACATGCCGCGGAGCGTCTGGGCCCGTGAGCCATGGCCGCTGGGCCTGCGCGTCCGGAGCCTGTGCTCCGCAACGGGAGGGGCCACGGCAGAGAGAGGCCCGCATATCACAAAAAACAACAACAACAACAACAACAAAAAACTGTCTTTGAGTTTTATAAGGTACGATATTTAAAGATGATATACCAGCTTATACTTTTTAGCCTAAACACAACCTGTGGAATCATTTAAGAAAATTAACATTATCCATGAATCTAAAATTTAAGTAAGAGAAAATTTAGTCATCCCTGTAGTTTTCTTTAACACTTTCTTTGTACAATAAAGAAAAATTGTTGCTGGTTGATTTTTTGGTAATGAACTTGCTAAATTAGAATGTCAAAGTTCTAGTGGAGGAAGGTACTTCAAGCAGTCAAGCGGGTTGGCCATTCTCTGCAGGGGACAAGGGAAGCCTAGGCATAGATAGTTTGTAAAAACTTCTCAGGGGATTCTACTACTTAACCCTGGTTGGGAACTAAGTCCAGTTCCCTCATTTTATGTGTAAGGACACTGAGTATCATTTATTTACCTTTTTGTGGTTACAAAGTAAAGATCCAGGCACTAAAACAAGTCTTTTGATTCTTTAGTCCCTTACCAGCATACCACACTGCTTCAGTGGTTTAATGGGACACTGTATTGAAAAGCTTTTCCTGTATTTTACAGCAAAAATTTTCTCACGAATTTATAGACTCCTAGGGTTATTCAGATGAATTTTCAGGATCAAGTTTTAAGACAAAAATATTTTAACTTTGTGCTTCATTTCAGGGTTCTAAAATTAATATAAGGATATTTTGGTTTGTAGGAGAGACCATCATCATATAATTTAGTTCAGCCACAGGGTTGGATGCCTGCTGCATTTGTGTGTTTGTTGTTGGCCCCAAGTAATAAAATTGGGGTGAATGAGGAAAGAATTGCTAGAACTTAATACGTAAATGAAGCATTGGAGCCAAGGGAGAGGGGGATGATTCCACAGTGTGGCAGCTCAATAAACATTTCTCTGTAGTCTGAATAGAGCAGTGGTCTGCAATGATAGGGTGTATCAGAATCACTGGGAGGCTTGTTGGAATAGATTGCTGGGTCTCAGGCTTAGAGATTCTGATTTACTAGTTCTGGGGTAGGGCCTGAGAAATTGCATTTCTAACAAGTTCCCAAGTGTTGCCAATGCTGCTGGCCTGGGACCATAGTTTGAGGACCACTGAAGTAGAAAAAGATGGTGGGAGAATTGAGTGGCACCTGGTAAAATAGGTTCATCTCAAGTGAATCTGAACTGGAACGTCTGTTGTAGCTCTTAGGACCCCAATTATGGTATGAATCATGATTTAATTTCAGCAAAAAAGCCTTACCTAGCATAATTAATTAGGGTTGTTAGTTTTAATTTGTTTTTTAAATTTTATTTTATATTTAATTGTAATTTTGCTTTCATAGTTATATAGAGTTACAAGGATGGTGAATTTATTGAGCTTTGTGAGATGGATTTGTGAGATTTATATTATACTGAAAATAATTTAAAGTCACATTTGGGGGTCCATAGAATTACTTCTCTTTCAAAGAAAGAAATTCAGGTTTGTCACATGCATTTATAGAAATTTAAAGGTTGTGACTATTTTCTTTTTCCCATCTAATTCTTAAACCTTAAAAAGTTTAACAATATCAGTAGAAAACTTAACTAATCTGGATTAGAGAAGGCCAGCTGGAACTAGAGGAAAAACCTGAAAAACCTAAAAAAAAGAAAGGAATATTATAGATTTGATAATTTAATCACAACTAACAAAGTGTTGCTGGATAGTGGATTTAATACTGCTTAAACAGATAATTATTAGTATAATAATACAGCAGCTTCTTACCTCTGACTTCACATCAGAATCACACAGGTGGAATTTGAAAAACCCATAGGTACCAGTGATCCTCTATTAAATCAGGGCTTCTGTATTTTTTTTTTTTTTTTTTTTTTGTGGTATGCGGGCCTTCCTCTGTTGTGGCCTCTCCCGTTGCGGAGCACAGGCTCCGGACGCGCAGGCTCAGCGGCCATGGCTCACGGGCCCAGCCGCTCAGTGGCATGTGGGATCCTCCCATACCGGGGCGCGAACCCGGTTCCCCTGCATCGGCAGGTGGACGCGCAACCGCTGTGCCACCAGGGAGGCCCCAGGGCTTCTGTATTTTTAAGTTCCATAGGTGATTCTTATGCCTAACCAGGGTTTAGAGGCACTGATTTAACACTTAAAGATAACATGTAAATGTGTGCTTTTAAATCATTCAAAAGTTTGCTGAAAGGTTTAATATTTCCCTTGTACTCTTATTCTATTACTGATTTGCGAGCCCTATGTCTGTTTCCCACTCTTAAAAAGAAAATATTACACTTCTATAAAGCTATTTATTTTAAAATGATAATACTTTTTTGATTGTTGTGAGGAATTAAACCAGAAAATGCATGTAAAGTTCTTAGAACAGTGCATGGCACATAGTAAGTGTTCATTTATTTTTTTGGTTATTTCTATGGAAACAGGTAGAATTAAATTATCTTGAGCTCTCCTCTTTTCTCCAAATTCGCTGCCATTGTGCAGTTTTTATCTACGTTTTTTTTTGTACTCTTAAAGTTACAACAATATATTTAATAACAAGTAAAAATTAGGTCATAATCTCAGTAAAAATTTGATGTTTCAATATTTTTCAAATGAGCATTATATTTTTATTATTTTTGCCAATCATTACATCACTAAATATTGAACATCTATTATAATGGAAGCTTGATAACTGTAATTGCTTAAATTCCATCATGATCTATTGGAAAGGTTGCTTTGGGAATGTTTTTTGTGACTCGATTCCTTCACAGATTTATCTATATGTCTGTGTATTTCTGTGTGCAAAGTGATAGAGTGAATACTCAGTAACCATTTGAATTTTGAGCGCTGTTTAGAAAAGGGACCCAGGGCTTCCCTGGTGGTGCAGTGGTTGAGAGTCCACCTGCCGATGCAGGGGACACTGGTTCATGCCGTGGAGCGGCTGGGCCCGTGAGCCATGGCCTCTGAGCCTGCGCGTCCGGAGCCTGTGCTTCGCAACCGGAGAAGCCACAACAGTGAGAGGCCCGCGTACCACAAAAAAAAAAAAAAAAAAAAAGAAAAGGGACCCAAACCTAGTTTACAGCCATTGATTCCAGGACCACTAATAGTTATAAGCAAGAAGATTGTGAATATGTAAGGTCATGTTGGTATAATGCATCACATTTATAAAACACTTTCAACATGGTCAAACACTGTTCTTATTTGATCATTGGATCTCATTAAGATGATAATAGATAGAAGAAACCTTTATTAACTATATGCACTAATGAGTAAACTTAGTGGAGGGTAGTTTTCTGAAAAGGAATGTGCTTTTCAAACGTGAGGGGGACTGTCCTGTGAGGGGACAGGATTAGCTCTGGCCTCTAACCACTGGGTGCCAGTAGCAGCTTTCCCAGTTGTGACAACCCAAATGTCTCACAACTCTGCCAAATGTCCCCTGGGGGACAAAATTGCTCCTGTTTGAGAATCACTGACATACCGACATCAGCTTCTCCCTTTCCTCTTCCGTATCTTTTATATCCATTTTGTTACTGCTTCTACCTGAAAATATATGTCTGTTCATTTCTCTCCAGGTCCACTGCATCTACCCTGATCTCTCTCTATTCCTGATGCCATCCAATCTGACATTAGCCAGAGTGATGTTTTCAAAATGTAAATTGGATCATATCACTCGCCTGCTTATAAGCCTCTCATTGACACTCTGTTACACTTAGGATAAACTACCAAAACTCTAATTTGAATGCTAAGGCTCTGTATGAATTGTCCCCTGCTTATTTCTGTAGACTTATTTACCTCATTTCTCTTGCCTCACCCTAGGTATCCCCCTTACCCCATGACTTAAAGATAAAAATGGATAAATACCAACTTTATTACTTGATGTGCAAAATTATTGAAGATGCTTTCATAATATTTGCTTACATTTTATATTTTTTCAGGTGTTATGAGTGCGATGAAAAATTATCAACACACTGTAATAAGAAGGTTTTGGCTCAGATAGTTGATTTTCTCCAGAAACATGTTTCTAAAACACAAACAAGTAAGTTAACAGCAGTTGCTAAAGAAATTTGTATTAAAGTATGATATTTTTAAATTCTTATAAAGAGATAATAAATTCATAAAGAGTACTTTGGATTTTACTGTGACCTCTCAGTAGGAGTGCCATGAATTCTTAGGTAGCAGTTTTGTGATGTTATCTTGTGTTGTATTTACATAACTAATAATGAGAAGCTGGAGAGGATAGTGACTGGGTTGTGGGCTTCAATGCTGAATTTGAATTTAAGTTCCACCGAAATTACCTACTGTCTGTGTGACTTTGACTCCTTAGTTTCCTTATGTAAAAAATTAGTACGATAATTCTATCAAGTGGGAATGTTGTGAAGCTTAGGGATGTTTTCTGAAGATTTAGAAATAATGTGTGTAAAAATACTTGCGTAGTCCCCGACACATTTATAAAATGATATCTGTTATTTGTTACATCATTGGAATACTGTTCTGACACTAACTAACTGGAATTAGGCTAACCTTGCAGATTAAGGGCTCAGTTCCCCCAAAAGATTGCCCTCACTTCAGACACCTTTCTCAAGCTAGGGGTTCTCAGGACCGCCCCCCCCACCATTTCTGATCAACTGGCTACAGGGGTTCCCACTGTCCTCTTAATTCAATAATTTGCTAGAATGACTCAGAAAACACTGGAAAGTGCTATACTTACAATTACAGTTTCATTATAGCAACAACAACAAAAAGAAATAGAAATCAGGACCGGCCAAAAGAAAAGACATGTAAGGTGAGGTCTGGGAAGGTGCCAAACTTGAAACTTTTCTGTCTTCTTCCTGTGGGGTCAGGATGCATCACCTTCGCAGCACATTGATGTGTGACAATACACACAGACTGTTGTTAACCAGGGAAGCTCGCTGGAGTTTTGGTGTCTAGCGTTTTTATTAGGGTTTCATTGCATAGGCATGGCTGATTGAATCATTGGCCACATGATGTAACTCAGTCCCCAGGGTCCCAACCCTCTAATCGCACGTTTGGTCTTTCTGGCATGGCTGGCTCCCATCCTGAGTCATCTCATTAACATACATTGTCTAAGGTCCCACAATGAATAAAAAAATACTTTGTTAACATAAACTGTCAAGCGTGGTCTGAGGGGCCCACCATGAGTAAAACAGACACTCCTGTCACTCTGGAAATCCAAGGATTTAGAGGGGGGCTTCTCAGGAACCTGGGACAAAAGGCAGCCAAATCCTTTATTATACAATAGTAACGTATTATATATTGTACTTTGTTGTCTAACATATAAGCAGTATATAATACATATTAATGTAAATTACGAACATATAGGGAAAGAGTTTCTTCATTCAAAATATTAAGTGCCTACCACATGCCATGCTTTATGGTTTATTTGATATGTAGTGGTAAAACAAAAATAGTTTCTGTGTTGCCCTCATGAAGTTTAGAGCATAGTGGAAGAGACAGACAGAAACATAACACATATGTAACTTGTGATAAGTGCTACAAAGGAAAAGAACAGATTGCAGTGATAAGTAATAATCTCATGGTCATAGTGATCAAGAAAGGCCAATATGGCTGGAATGTGGTTTTCTGGGAGCAAGCAGAATGTGGTAAAGTTAAGACGTCGGTGGGCAGGTCACGAAGGATACTGTAAGGAATTCCATGGTAAAGAATTTTTATTTTATTGGAAGTGTAATGGAAGCTATTAAAGTGTTTTAAGCAGAAGAGTAATAGTCATTTCATCTTTTTAAAAATAAAGATAACTCTACCAAATGGAGAATAGACTGTTGTGGGTTAAGATTGGAGGTGGGGAGATCCTTAAGGAGGTAAAAGGTTATTGTGGTAGGGCAGGTGAGAGATGAGTAGGGGTTCTGGTGGAGAGTGGGTGGACTAGGTGTAATGAGTGAGGGAAAGTAGGAGGAATCAAGTACATACCTCAGGATTTTGATTAACTCGGTGAATAGGAATAAATGGCCATGGTAATTTGGAAATGCCTTTAGAGCAGGAATCGAACTGCTTAATAGGTGGCATCGGAAACTGAAAAATTATATAGAAATATTGTTTTCAGCTGTATTTTCTGTAGCTCAATATAGAATGATTTTTGGTAGCTGTTGCTCTGAGACAGTAATGATGAAGACATTGGAGGAGGAACTAGAGGAGGTAAACTCGGGTTCTTGGACAGTAGAAGAAATGATTAATTTTATCACTCATTCATTGGAAAATATGGTGGTTATAGGCATTTAATACTTATAGAATAGAGGTTGGTCTTAATGCTGTCTCCTGAAAGTTGCCCATTAGTTTTGTTGGCCATAAGAAGAAATGTAGGGGGCTTCCCTGGTGGTGCAGTGGTTAAGAATCTGCCTGCCAATGCAGGGGACACAGGTTCGAGCCCTGGTCCAGGAAGATCCCACATACCACGGGGCAACTAAGCCTGTGTGCCACAACTACTGAGCCTGCGCTCTAGAGCCCGTGAGCCACAACTCCTGAGCCCGTGTGCCACAACTACTGAAGCCCACACACCTAGAGCCCGTGCTCTGCAACAAGAGAAGCCACTGCAGTGAGACGCTGACGCACCGCAACGAAGAGTAGCCCCTGCTCGCCGCAACTAGAGAAAGCCCACGCGCAGCAACAAAGACCCAACACAGCCAAAAATAAAATTAAAATAAACTAAAAAAAAAAAAAAGAAGAAATGTAGGGATATGATGGCAAGGGTGGTAAAAGTACAACTGTAGAAATTATTTTCTCTGGATTTTTTACGTTAGAGGTTTCTTGAGGTTAAGAACAAAGCCAGTCTGATTCCATTCAGTTTTACAGATTTCTTGAATATTTATTATCACAAAGGATGTAAGGTAGGGCGCGTGGAATGGCATGGGAGAAAAACCATGGGCTTTGAGTCAGGGGAGTCTGGAATTCAAATTTGACTCTTTCAATCACAAGCTCTGTGACCTGGGGCATATTACAGTTTGTCTGAGCCTCATTTTCCTCAGCACTTTCTCCCTCTTTCCCATGGGAAGAGAGATTGATAAGACCTTTCCTAAAGAAGTTTAAAAAAGGTGTGAGATTAAAAAAATAATGATATAAGTCGAATAGAATTTGTATTTTGAGTGATATTCAAACAGAGTCCTTCAAATATTCAAAGAGGGATGCAGTGTTCAATTGAAAGGAACTCAAAAGGAATCGTGGAGGAGCTGGCTTCCAAGCCGACCCTTAAAGGATGAACTTGAGATAGGTAGAGAGGAGAGAAGAAATCATATCAGGTGCTGGGAAGGAAACACCAATGTAAGCTTTACTTGTGTTTATGCAACCATGGGTAGCACCTGGAATGGGGGAAACAGGTTCTTTTTTTTCAGTGGCCTCTCCCGTTGCGGAGCACAGGCTCCGGACGCGCAGGCTCAGCGGCCATGGCTCACGGGCCTAGCGGCTTCGCGGCATGTGGGAACTTCCCGGACCGGGGCACGAACCCCTGTCCCCTGCATCGGCAGGCGGACTCTCAACCACTGCGCCACCAGGGAAGCCCGAAAACAGGTTCTTGAAGGAGTCTGAGAGTGTGTAGAGCCTTTAAAGTTAGGGCGAGACATAATTCTGAATCCAGGGTTTCCAGAAGTTCTAGGGCAAAATGTTAGTATCTTTGTGTTCCAAGTTACAGCAGCTCTCAGGCAAGTTTGATTTAAAATAATATCCCTTGGTATTTTAGAAGTAAGTTTTTTGGGATAGTTTTTCCTTTTTACTCTTTAAAGATTAAACTTCTTTTCAGCTGTAGAAATGGGCAAATTACATTAATACTACATGACTGGTTTAGGTAATTGCATTAAGCAGTTGAGGGAATCCCAGTGCTGGTTCCCAGAAGAATGCTCACAGCTGTGTAGATCCCACATCTGATGCTAGGATTTGCTTTAAAAAAAAAAAATCTCTCCATACTCTCCCCCTCAAACATATACCGGAAATCTAAAAGCAACAAATAAAATTCCCATATAATGAAAAGGTCATATAACACAAGATTGAAAAAGAGCAAGAAAACTTTCTTGTGAGACCCACTCAGAAATATGTATTGTTAAAAGTGGGCCAATATTCTCTGAAGGGCTTATTTCTCCCTTTGGTAGTCTAGTAAATGTCATGTAAGTGTTCTACAAACACTTACAGAATACGGGAATTCCTGTTGAAATTATATCATTGAATATTGGTTTGCTATGTGTGAACTAGACAGATGATAGATAATCCCGCATTCTTTTCTAAACCAATAAATTTGGCCCATAATTTTAATACTGGTGGGATGCCATTTTCAAAGAACTTTAAGAGAGCATAAAATATTATATTCTGTTAAATTCATTAAGCTTATGCTCTTGGTATAAAAATACATGTTATGTTGGTTCTTTTGGTTTTATTAAGTATAAGTTTGCTGTATCTTTTTGAAATAAAGTATGGTACATTTGGGATCTGAAATAATGTGTCTGAGAATAAATAATATTGTACCCTTTTACAGTAACAATTTGTAATGTAATACTTTGACTTTTCTTTATAAAGTAATACATTTTGTTCTACTATAAAGTGACAGTCCACATGCCTAAGAAATTTGCATTTTCATAAATAAGTACTAAAAATAGTTATTTCCATATATAAAAGGGGTTAGGGACAAAAAATGTTGAACACTTCAAACATTTCAAAAACTTCAAACACAATTTGTTTTACCTGTAGGGATGTAAATCTGGGGTTCCTCCAAACTACAGAACACAGAGTTACTTGAATGACTGTTTTCTCAGTTCTCCCCAAAATGGCACTAACTTGTGGAGATATATAGGGAGAAGTTAAATGGATACAGTGGGTACCTATGGCATTAGGGCTTAAGTTTTTTTGAGGAACCCTTTGAGAAGGGCTACTATAAACTTTAATAAAACTATAAATTCACACCAAAGACATCCAGCAATTGATTACATCCAGCTTTTGCTTAAAAGAAGTGGTCTGCGCGAACCCGGTTCCCCTGCATCGGCAGGCGGACGCGCAACCACTGCGCCACCAGGGAAGCCCAGGGCTTAAGTTTTTTTGAGGAACCCTTTGAGAAGGGCTACTATAAACTTTAATAAAACTATAAATTCACACCAAAGACATCCAGCAATTGATTACATCCAGCTTTTGCTTAAAAGAAGTGGTCTTTTCTTTCATATCAGTACTAGCATTTCATTAGTGTCTTAACGGGTCGCACTTATTAACCTTATCATCCATTGTTATACAGACAGATAGCAGATCATAATGGTAAAGTGTGTGGATTCTGAACCCAGGCTACCTGGGTTTAAATCTTCTCCCTACAACTAGCTGTGTGCCTTCGTTTGATCATCATCTTTACAGTGGGGAAAGTTATCAGAGGAGGTGATGCTCTCAGACTTTTTCTTTAAATAAGCAAACTGCAAAATAAGTTTGCTTGCCCCGTGCCTATGAGAAACTTGGGATGCACCAGTGTTCCATTTCTGGTTTAACCAAGGCAATTCACAAATATTTATACCTTTGAGAAAAGAGAGATATTTAATATTACTTGGCAACAAATCCATTATTGGTTGTTTTCAATTTTCTCCAAGATGAGCAAAGCTGCATCTCTGTGTACTTATTCTTCTGTTTCTGTAGGTTAAATTTTTTGGAATTTCTGGCCAATTTATAAACACATCTTAAGTTTTGATTATTGTTGTTTAGCTGCCCTCCAGAAAGATTATACAAAGGGTATAGTTGACAAGAATACTTGTTTTTCCATGTTTAACTTTGTTTATAATTTTTAGGTATTTTGGTTTGGTTTTGGGGGGCAGTAATGAAGTTTTTAGTGTCATTGTTGCCAAGTCCATCAGTCTTTTCTATAATGGTTTTTTAGCCTTTGGGGTGATGCTTTGAAAGTCTTTTGTACTCCACGTTTATAAAGATATTCACCCACAGTTTTCTGGTACATTGAGGGTTTTTTAAAATTTATAACTTAATATCTTTAAACTTGGTTTAAAAAAATAATTAGAGGATCTTTGTGTTGGAGTCGTTTTTAAGGTAGAAAAATTTGAGGTACCTTAAGGTTACTTTTAAGATAGCCTTAGTCTTAGCCAAGTGTGGAAACAGTGGTTTTTTTCCTCTTTATTTTGGCTTTGCTGGTGCTTCAGCCAGTTTTCTGTCTTGTAAGACTTGAGTTATGTACAAAGCCCATCAGGTCTGCTCAATTAACCAGCTGCTCTTTGAGTACTCAGATTATAGTCTTAAAGGTAAACGACAGAGATATAAAAGACCTATAAAAAATTTATCTAGAATGCCTGAAGTTTCCCCTTTGCATTCTGGGGTCTGTGTTATTTTATTACATAAGTGCAATACCTGATGACAGTGTTGGTAATATAAAGGAGATAAGTAAGGTGAGATAATGATATATATATTTATATATTTTATTATAACTATATCTTACATATATAATATTTATATATGTAATATATATTATTAATAACCTTCTAACCCCCAAATTCTGTGAAGATTCTTTTTAATTACAGGCATTTCATGGGTTCAGGTAAAACTTGAGGAAAACGAAACAAATGATCAAAATTTTGTATAGTTTATCTTTTTTGTTATTGCTGTAGCAGCTTTGTCCTTTTAATTATATCATACTTCAGAACATCTTGAAGTTCAGTCCTTAGTGCATTCATTCTGTATTTGTAAATTTATTTATTTTTTGTTTTATTTTATTTTTGGCTGCGTTGGGTCTTCATTGCTGCGCGTGGGCTTTCTCTAGTTGCAGGGAGCGGGGACTACTTTTCTTTGCGGTGCGCGGGCTTCATCATGGCGGTGGCTTCTCTTGTTGCAGAGCACGGGCTCTAGGCACGCAGGCTCAGTAGTTGTGGCGCACGGGCTTCGTTGCTCCGCGGCATGTGGGATCTTTCCGGACCAGGGGTTGAACCCGTGTCGCCTGCATTGACAGGCGGATTCTTAACCACTGCGCCACCAGGGAAGCCCTCATTCTGTATTTGTAAAGAAAGAGTTCTTAAAGTGAATATGATTTAAAATCACTGCCATATTGAGAAAGCTTTGTTGTCTCTAAAGACAAAATGATCAATAATTATTCTTCATTGGAAGTAATAAATTGCATTTTATTAAAATGCATACCTGTTTGTAGGTCAGATAATTGAGAGACTGATTCAAACATGCTTGTTTTAAACTAGAATCTTAAACTCTCAGCTGACAGTTTCTTAGTGAGCAAATGCACATAAATACTTAGTTTCTAAAAGTTTTACCAAGGTGTTATCATGAATTTAAGGCTTAATAGCTCTATGCTGTTCATTATATGTCCTTATACTCTAGTCATAAATCATAGGCAATTAATTATAAATAATTACAGATAGTGGTTCATATAGTACCTGGTACACAGTGGACATTTGATAAATCAATTTTGAGTTGTTAACATTTTATAAACATGCTACTTAGTATTAACAAAATGAAAAACTTGCACTTTAAGATACATATAGTTCTTAGATAATGTCATTCTATTTTCTAGTTATATTATCTGATCTATTTAATATTCAAGTCTAATAGCATAATTAATTTTGAGCATGTTCTCACAGACTTAATACATGTAAAAGTCAACAAGCAGACTCTTGCCACTTGTGTGAAGTGGCTATTTAACCATGAAATAAACTATTTTTATTGCCATTGCCCCGTGGATATGTTCTTTCTGGCAGTGCTGTCCATATTTGGTGGCTATATGCATGGAGAGCCAGGTGGTGCTGAAAAGCATCGCACAGTGAAGCGTGGATATATCTAGGTTTGACATTTGTCATCTCTTACTGCTGAAGGGAAGGGTAAAATCTGCTTTTCCATATGCTTATGCTTTTTTTTGCCTGCAGTTTTGACCAGATGGTCTTATGAACATTGTTTACTTTAGGATGCTATCCCAGATGTTTTGAAAACTGATGGGTAAATGTGGTACACAGATACATAAATCATTTGCATGTTATGGTTTAAAAAATGCTATTTGGTCTTATAAGATGAAAATATAACTTATTTCTGGAAGTATTTTTCCAAGTGAATAATAAATATATATTTATGATATATATTTATATATAGTTAATATAATCTATATAGTTTATTTTCCCCAACCACTCTGTTTTCATATTAATAAGCTAAAAAATATTATGGCAACATTTATTAAGGATGTTAACGAAAGGAAATACTTTTGAGAAGGCATATTTGTTTGTGGTTGCATATACTCAAATCTGTAAGAATCTTTCCTACTAGTTTTTGTAATTCTTCTCATTGTGCATAAATCACTGAAGAGAAATTACCTGGCAAAATGACAACGGATTTATAATCAAAAGATTATCATTATAACTTTGGGCAAATCACTTAACCTGTTGGAAATTGAGTTTTGTTAACGTAAAATCAGAGTAACAGCCTTGCCCCAAAAGATGGAGCACTGCTTGGATTTAATTACTCTTTCATCTTAAATCTCTTAAAAATCACTGTGAAACCATCTCGTGGCAACAGCTATAACGTGAGCCTGAAACCGGCTAATTCTGGGCTTTAGTTAGAATCTCAAATATAGTTAAGAGGTGGATTGCTCTCGTTTGCAAAGGATCTGTATGGGGCTTCCTCTTGTTTGTGTAGTGCTTCTTACGCACTGGCTGGCTTTTTTCATTTGCTTTTACATTCCCTTGTAGGTTTGAATACTGTCTGGCCTTTTCCTGCTTTTCCTTTTTTCTGTGCCTGGACTCTGCACCTCAGTGACCTTTTCCATTGATTGTACCAGCCTTTGTCCCCAAGCTCTGTAATGGGGTTTAATTTTTATCACTTATTTTAATATCTGGATGATGGGAGAAGAAATCTATTTTGCTAGTTCTTTTCCATGTTAACTCAGAATTCTAGGGTTGGGCGTTAAAAACAGCTCTTCATTATCTAGACAACAGATATCTAATAACAACCAATAATGTTTAAAGAATAAACAAACAGGAATAAAGGGGAAAAACAGGTAATAGAGTTTATGATAAAATATTGCATCACAGGATAAAAGTTAAGAGTTGAAAGAAAATTTTTTTCCTTGTAATAGATTTGCTTAATGAAAGAAACGTCTGAGAAACCACGAATTTATTTCTGTCAATGAGAGGTTTCCATGTGTCGAAAAGAAAAGCCACGATCATGAAAACCACAAAGTCAATGTAAAAGGCAAAACTCGTATTAGCAATTCAGAAAATCCAGTTAGAAATGAGATAAACTTGAGGGGAACACCCCCAGAAAATATGGGAAATGATTAAAGAGAAAAAAGTGAGAGCACATAAACAGGGGACATGAAGGATAGTTCGTGAAGATACGGATTTTGGCACAAATAACAATTTTGGGGGCCTCTCTGGGCTGTTTTTCACACTCTTAAATAGTGCTTAGCATGCCAGGTGCTTTGCAAAGCAAATTTAACTCATTTGGGGCTTCCCTGGTGGCACAGTGGTTAAGAATCCACCTGCCAATGCAGGGGACACAGGTTTGAGCCCTCGTCCAGGAAGATCCCACATGCCTCAGAGCAGCTAAGCCCGTGCACCATGGCCGCTGAGCCTGTGCTCTAGAGCCTGCGAGCCACAACTACTGAGCCCACGTGCCAAAACTACTGAAGGCTGTGTGCCTAGAGCCCATGCTCCGCAAGAAGAGAAGCCACCGCAGTGAGAAGCCCACGCA
The DNA here is from genome assembly GCF_002837175.3 of Physeter macrocephalus. NCBI lineage: Eukaryota > Metazoa > Chordata > Mammalia > Artiodactyla > Physeteridae > Physeter > Physeter macrocephalus. Next base: position 60,261,905 of record NC_041223.1, read on the forward strand.
CTGCAGCGAAGAGTAGCCCCTGCTTGCCGCAACTAGAGAAAGCCTGCATGCAGCAACGAAGACCCAACGCAGCCAAAAATTAAAAAATAAATTTATTTTAAAAAAATTTAGCTCATTTAATCCTTATGAAAACCGTATGAGGGCTTTCCTGGTGGCGCAGTGGTTAAAAATCCACCTGCCAATGCAGGGGACATGGGTTCGAGCCCTGGTCCGGGAAGATCTTCTTTTTTTAGTTGGCATTCTCTTGTAAGGAAAAGTTTTTTCTTTTATCCTCATTTAAAAAATCTATTATCAGGTCAGACTCATTCTCATTTTGTTCAGTGAATAGTAATTTATCAGTACCCTTCTTTATTTTGATATTCAAATTGTTCCAGATTGGACCACTGGGAACCTGTTTAAAATTACGCCTGTGTGGTTTTTTTTTTTTTTTTTTTTTTTTTTTGTGGTATGCGGGCCTCCCTCTGTTGTGGCCTCTCCCGTTGCGGAGCACAGGCTCCGGACGCGCAGGCTCAGCGGCCATGGCTCACGGGCCCAGCCGCTCCGCGGCATGTGGGATCCTCCCAGACCAGGGCGCGAACCCGGTTCCCCTGTATCGGCAGGCGGACGCGCAACCACTGCGCCACCAGGGAAGCCCACGCCTGTGTGTTTTGACGTACTTTTTTTTTTTTTTGAGCACTTCCTTATTTTCTGGCATAACAAAAATGTTATAGGCTCATTTGCTGCCCCAGGTTTAGAATCAGCCTTTCCTTCAAGGGGTCTTCATTCCTTTTAGTGGGAATGGTGTTTAGAAACCAAGATCTGGTCTTTGCTACTTTTTTTTTTAACTTGATTTTACAATTTTATATTTTATTTTTAAATTCATATGGAATTTATTCTACAATGTGGTCTGAGGTACGGATGTGTATATTAAGATGAATTAAAATTAACTGCTTTAGCAGTAGGATACAAAACAGGAGATACTTATTTGCATTTGTATTCTTGCCCTTCAGGAGCATTGATTCAGAGGAAAATCTTATTTAATTTTAAATAATACATTTAAATTATGTCAAATGATATGTATTTAATTTTAAATCTTGTGTCCATTATGTTTTCTCTAACTTAGATGCATTTTCTAGAATCATAAAACTTTATGAAGAAAAATGTGAAACAGGTGAAAAAAAAGGAAGAAAAGACAGCAGTGTAACATCTGTAAAAGGAATTACAAATTTAGGAAATACTTGCTTTTTTAATGCAGTCATGCAGGTAAGAGCCATGAGAAGGCTTTGTAAAATGTAAAAGTTTATATTAATTAATTTGTGTTTATTGGCACACCTGTGGACTGTCACATGACTGCTAAATGTTCGTCTAGAAGTCTGTCTGTTTCCTTTTTGATTGGTTAGTTTGATCTTTAGCCATTGTCATACACATACATACACCTTCTTTTTCCACAGTTCTTCTGAAAGATCTCTGTATTTTACCATGGCTCTGTCAGTAGTAGTGACATTTATTAAATGTAAAATGCATTCAATTAAATTTTCTAAAACTTAAAAATATTTTTGCTAGGCCAGATGACATTTGAAGCTTTGGGAGAGTATTTATTCTGTAAAATCAGAGGCATATTATAACTGAATCAAAAGATGTTGCTTTTGTTTTCTTTCAGAATTTGGCACAGTCTTACATTCTTACTGAACTGATGAATGAGATCAAAGAACACAGTACAAAACTCAAGATTGTTCCTTCCTCAGACTCTCCGCTGGTAAGAAGTATAATTAGCTGGATAATAGCTCTGTTTAGATAAGCCAGTGATGTTGCCAAAACCTATCTTTCTTATTTCTCACAACTATCAATTGAGATGGTAGTCAGAGAATTTGAAAAAATAATTCAAAAGCGTTTTGTGAAAATAAACGATAAGATTTAAAACTTCTAAAGTCATAGCTTTAAGGTATGTTATAGTTCAAACATATCATGGGTCAGACAGCACAAAAAATGTGGAGGCAGCTTTCAAACAGACCTACTAGAAAAGACAAACGGTTTTGCCTTTGTTGAATGAAGTGTCTCGGATTCCTGTTTTGTAGTTACTGGTGACAACTACTTAGATACAGCATTTTCGTTCTTTAAAGGTAGATTTAATTTTAATAGTGACCATCTAAAGGTTTTTTGGAGCCTAATTTGATATTGGGTTTTTAAACTAATGAGAAAGGGGAAAAAGGCAGCCTTTGACATTCAGAAGCTAGCCTGACACCCACAGTTAGGCCATGTTATTCAAACAATGTCACAGAATACCAGACTCGAGCTAGGTTACTCCAAGACTGTTACAATGAGACAGACAAGGCCACTTCATAATTTTCTCTAAACACAAACTCTACCACTTAGAAAATCCCAAACACCCTCTTTTGGCTTAAATGAGTCACTGCGACTTTTTTTTTTAACTAGTTACAGCTTTATCCTCATTCTAGCCTCCTTTTATTGAGATATCCAATTGTAGAAATACCCTCACTTTCTGACAGCATCCAATTGAGAGCAGACCTCTGCTTCCTTAGATTATTTTCCTTAGATTAACTTCTTCCCTAAATCACCCAACTAAAGCCCAAATTCTACATCAGTTCTTTTGAATACCCTCTGAGAGACACTCCATGGTTCCCCATTGTGTGTGTTCTACCTCAGTGGAACAAGTAATAAACCCACCTTGTTCAACTACAGATGTGTTCCTGGTGGTCTTGGGCTGGAGGGCATTTACACTAATAATTATGATTTCAGTTAGAAATTGATTTGTGTGTGTGTGTGTGTGTGTTAGAGGAACAGAGAGTGAATGTATAGCTCATGATCTGGCTTTTGAAATACTTAAGAAAGAGGAGTTCTAAAAGTTCTTAGCCCAGCGTAGTAATCTTAGATTTTTCTTCCAAGGAGGCAATTTTTAAAGACAATATTGTTGTATTTTTTTGTTGAAAAGGCAGTCTGTAAACTCATTGCCTGTTCAGCCTCTTAAAATTTTTATGTTAGAGCCCGGTGCCCTCTTCTAGATTGTAGTGAGATATTGAAGACTACTTTACTGAATGGAAGTTAATGCTAGTCATCTGAAAAGATTTCTTATTAACTGTGATTGGATGTTAGCTTTAAGTATTTCACATGTGGAGCTGTGAAATTACTATATACGGCAATCATATTATAGCTGATCACTGTAGGTTTGTGTCATTCTAAGAGGGAAATTTTCAATCTTAGGTCTTAGTTTTTTAGGACATACAGCGGACCTGGGCTGTGGGACTATCAGTGTAGATCACTACTCTTTCAGTCACCAGTTTTATTTGGTCCTTCGTAATCTGTATGCCTTTTCTTTCTTTTCCTTACTTTATTGTGCTGGCTCGAGTCACCAGTAACATGTTGAATAGAAGTGATGAGAGCAGACATCCTTGCTTTAATCCCCAAATTAGGGGAAGAACACTCAGTCCTTCATTATAAAGAGTAGGTACAGGGACTTCCCTGGCAGTCCAGTGGTTAAAACTCTGCACTCCCAATGCAGGGGGCATGGGTTCTATCCTTGGTTGGAGAACTAAGATCCTTCATGGTGAGGCCAAAAAAAAAAGAAAAGAGTAGGTACAAAATATATAAGCTACAAGGTTATATTGTACAACATGGGGAATATAGCCAGTATTTTATAATAACTATAAATGGTGTATAACTTTTAAAAATTATGAATAATAATATTGTACACCAACTATACTTCAATTTTTAAAAAAAGGAAGAGGATTTAAGACTATACACTGCACCGAAAAAAAAAGAATGAACTTAACTGTAGGTTTTTCACAGGTGTTCTTTACAAGGTTGAGGACATTCCCTTCTATTCCTAGTTTTCTGAGCATTTCATCATGAATGGATGTTGAATTTTGTCAAGTGCTTTTCCAGCATCTACTGAGATTATCATATAGTTTTTCTCCTTTATTCTCTGTTAATGTGGTAAATTACATTGATTGATTTTCAAATGTTAAAACTATCTTGTATTCCTGGGACAAACCCCTGTTAGTTATGATGTATTCTTCTTCTTCTATGTTGCTGGATTCAATTTGTTAATATTTATATGAATATCAGCAGTGTGCTTACTTTTTTGTAAACATCTTTATTGGAGTATAATTGCTGTACAATGTTGTGTTAGTTTCTGCTGTATAACAAAGTGCATCAGCTATACATATACATATATCCCCATATCTCCTCCCTCTTGCGTCTCCCTCCCACCCTCCATATCCCACCCCTCTAGGTGGTCACAAAGCACCGAGCTGATCTCCCTGTGCTATGCAGCTGCTTCCCACTAGCTATCTATTTTACATTTGGTAGTGTATGTATGTCAGTGATACTCTCTCACTTGGTGAGCTTCCCCTTCCCCCTCCCCATGTCCTCAAGTCCATTCTCTATGTCTGCATCTTTATTCCTGTCCTGTCCCTAGGTTCATCAGAACCTTTTTTTTTTTTTTTTTAGATTCCATATATATGTGTTAGCATACAGTGTTTGTTTTTCTCTTTCTGACTTACTTCACTCTGTATGACAGACTCTAGGTCCATCCACCTCACTACAAATAGCTCAATTTCATTTCTTTTTATGGCTGAGTAATATTCCATTGTATATATGTGCCACATCTTCTTTATCCATTCATCTGTCGGTGGACACTTAGGTTGCTTCCATGTCCTGGCTATTGTAAATAGTGCTGCAATGAACTTTGTGGTGCATGTCTCTTTTTGAATTATGGTTTTCTCACGGTATATGCCCAGTAGTGGGATTGCTGGGTCATATGGTAGTCTAATTTTAGTTTTTTAAGGAACTTCCATACTGTTCTCCATAGTGGCTGTGTCAGTTTACATTCCTGCCTACGGTGCAGGAGGGTTCCCTTTTCTCCACACCCTCTCCAGCATTTATTGTTTGTAGATTTTTTGATGATGGCCATTCTGACCAGTGTGAGGTGATACCTCCTTGCAGTTTTGATTTGCATTTCTCTAATGATTAGTGATGTTGAGCATCCTTTCATGTGTTTGTTGGCAATCTGTATATCTTCTTTGGAGAAATGTCTGTTTAGATGTTCTGCCCATTTTTTGATTGGGTTGTTTGTTTTTTTGATATTGAGCTGCATGAGCTGCTTGTAAATTTTGGAGATTAATCCTCTGTCAGTTGCTTCATTTGCAAATATTTTCTCCCATTCTAAGGGTTGTCTTTTCATCTTGTTTATGGTTTCCTTTGCTCTGCAAAAGCTTTTAAGTTTCACTAGGTCCCATTTTATTTTTGTTTTTATTTCCATTTCTCTAGGAGGTGCCATTTTGAATTTATTTTTGTGTATGGTGTTAGGGAGTGCTCTAATTTCATTCTTTTACATGTCGCTGTCCAGTTTTCCCAGCACCACTTATTGAAGAGGCTGTCTTTTCTCCACTGTATATTCTTGCCTCCTTTACCAAAAATAAGGTGACCATATGTGTGTGGGTTTATCTCTGGGCAGCAGTGTGCTTACTTTTAAAAAACTTTTTATTAAAGTATTCACACAGAGGAGTGTACATCATAAATGTAGAGCTGTTGAATTTTCTCAAACTGAATACACTGAACTGAAACTAACCAACATTTTTCTCAAGAAACAGAGGATTACCAGCAGCTAGAAGCCCCCTTCAGGTTCCCTTCCATTCCCTGCCTTCCTGCCTCACAAGGATAGCCACTAACCTGGTTTCTAAAGGGCAGATTAGTTTTGCCTGTTTTAATATTATATATAAATGAAGTTATACAATATGGACTCTTTTACATTTGGCTTCTGTCAGCATGTTAGTGAGATTCACCCATATTGCATTCTCATCAATAAACTTACTTTTGTTTTCAAAATTTAAGTATACTTTTAAAAACAGGTTATTTACTCAGTCAGTTCTGAAGTTTTTAAACTGTCTCAAAATACTTAAGTTGGGAGCAGGGGATACTGCACCTTAGTGCTTGAGCTTTGAAACTGCCTTAGATTTTACTTTTGACCCTTGAGATAGCTTTCAATTTACTGAACATTGCAGAAATCACTTATGATATTCAAAAACTATAGAAAATTATAGCCTGTCCTTTCTGTGGTTTTAGCTAGATGGCTGATTTTTTAGGATAGTTGGTATGAAATATATATGTAATTTGTATTTCATGAGTATATGAATGAAACAACATATGTGATAGCTGTCTTAGAAGATAACGTTCTATAGTGTCTGAGGATTATATTTGGGATCTGCTTTTTATTCATTGTCTGTAAGGAGAGGGGTTACTAGCAAGGATAACATTTTAGAAGATAAAACTTGGTGGGGAAAAAATTCTAGAATAAAGAGTGTTGCTCCTTCACACAGTTGTAGCTGCTTTTGTCAAACTTTATGTCTCTCTCCTTTAAAAGAGGGAGACAGTGTACCAATTTGTGACATAATTTCCCATTCCTTAATTTGTTAGTAAAATATTTGGGGAAAAGAAGAGTATGGGGTTTTGCTCATAAATGTAATTTTTGATTATTTGTGAATTTGTACAAATATCAAGTCGATGAGTAATTTTATTTTAGGAGAGCACATTAAGGGACAGTTACAAGCAACAAAAGATTGGTTTTTCACTCTTAAGCTAATAGTTTTATTAAGTAAAGGGCAGAGGATATGAAAATACCTATATTTTTCAAGGTAAGGCATTTAATTTCATTTTTTATATATTCATCTTATATACGAGGGAATAAAGCTTCTTAATACACTTGAGGTGATTTAGTCGTCATTTAAACAGAGTGTAACTTAGATTTTTAAAAGTATTTTATTTAAAAATTGTGTATTTCTGACATAGAGTTGATCATGTTTTTAAAGGACCCATTAGTGGTGGAACTTTCAAGCCCTGGACCATTGACCTCAGCCTTGTTCCTGTTTCTTCACAGCATGGAGACTGAAAGAGGACCGCTTTCTCCCAAAGTTCTTTTTAATCAGCTTTGTCAGAAGTGGGTACATCTACATTCTTAATAGAAATAATCATGAGTTACAAAACACTAATGTGTTTATCACTTAATATGAGTAGTTTGACTCTGACTGTGACATTGCTGTTATTGCCTAGACTACCAAGAGAAAGAACTAGCATTCGTTTAGTTGCAGCTGTGTGCCTTATCTAAATTATATCTCAAATACTCTGAAGAAGTGATTGTTTATCCCCATTTTATATATAAGGAAACTGAGACCCCCAGAAGTTGAGTAGCTTACCTTGTTTCATGGTGACAAAAATAGGGTTTAAATAGATATCTGTCCTGACTCAGAAGCCCATGATGTAATACCATAAAGTGAGAAAATTATAGAATTATAAAATCTAAAAGTGCTATAATAGATCATCTAACCTAGTTTTCTTATTTTTAAAGATGAGCTTTGAGGCATGCAGAATTTAAGTAAATTTCCCAAGATATCGCAGTATATTTAAAATCAAAATCCTTGTGTGCCTAGAAATAAACACATGTCATAAGGGACCTGACATTCATTTATTCCTTTATAGAAATTTGAGATCTTACTTTGTGTCAAGTAGTTGCTAGAATCCAGGGGTGCCCAGCTTATAATTTATTAAAAACAGACCCTTTCAGGAGCTCATAAATTAGTCCAGTCCACAATTAGTAAAATATGTAGAAACAAAATTCTTTAAATGTGAACTTGCATTTTTATATATCTCCAGGTTTTAAAATTTCATTTTAATTTAAGCTAGTTACCTATGCCATGGTATTGTATTATATTTTATTGCATTTTATTTTATCTCATAGTATTGTACCAATGTTAATTTTCTTTTTTAAAAAAGTTTATTGTGGAAAGAACACAACATGAGATCTACCCTCATAAAAAAATTTCAAGTGTACAATGTGTTATTGTTGACTGTAGGTACAGTGTTGAACAGCAGATCTCTAGAGCTTATTCATCTTGCTTGACTAAAACTTGTTCATTAATTAGTAACTCCTCTTTTCCCCTCCGCCCTTTCTAGGTCCCTCATATAATTGGAATCATGCACTATTTGTCTTATTGTAACTGACTTATTTCACTTAGCATAACGTGCCAGGGTATTTTAAATGTAGTCCAAAATATGGAGGGTTTATTATATGTTTCATTTGGTCGACAGGTGCTGTTTTTTCAAAGCCTGAAGAACAAAAAAAGCCTTTAAAAGTCTCAGAGACATGGGTGCCTCATAGAGTTAAAAAGTTTTTAGGACATTAGGTACTTTAGAAATTTGTTTTTGACTCTCCCCAAAATAACTTTGTTTTGTATCTTTTTTTTTCTGGTTTTATAGAGATTTATAAACATTTTCTAATTATTATTAAAATGATAGGTGCTCATAGATAAAAATTCAGACTACTGTTATCTGTTTTCTTCTATCCAAAAGTGATTATGCATACATAGACATAAAAATAAATTGTTTGCAACTTGCTTGTTTTGCTTAATGTGTTTTGTACATCTTTCTATATTAGTACATGTGGATATAACTTATTTGATTTTACATATAGATATGTGTGTATGTGTGTGTGTGTGTATCATTGCACTTATGAGAGTATGTGGGATAAATAGAATTACTGGATCAAACGTTATTTGAAAATATTTTTAAATTGCATTTTCTTTTGCTTTATTGTATTTACTTTAAAAAGATATGTATATATTAACAAAAGTGATTAAAAAAAAAAGTCAGGTGAAGATTTAAGCCATATATGTGGGGTCTATTTTTGGACTTTGTTCTGTTCCATTGATCTATATGTCTATTCTTACCCCAATACTGTACTGTCTTGATTACTATAGCTTCATACTAAGTCTTGGAATTGGATGGTGTGAGTCCTCAAATTTTCTTTTTTTGGGGGTTGGGTTACTGCTCTTGGTCCTTTGCTTTTTTATGTGACTTTTAAATTAGTCAGTTGGGATTACATTGAATGTGTAGATCAGTTTGGAGAGAAATGACATTTTAACAATGTTGAGTCTTCCAATGCATGATTATCAGATACCTTTTCATTTATTTAGGTCCTTGATTTTTCTTCATCAAATTTTTTTTTTTTTTTTTTTTTTTGCGGTACGCGGGCCTCTCACTGTTGTGGCCTCTCCCGTTGCGACGCGCAGGCTCAGCGGCCATGGCTCACGGGCCCAGCCGCTCCGTGGCATGTGGGATCTTCCCGGACCGGGGCACGAACCCGTGTCCCCTGCATTGGCAGGTGGATTCTCAACCACTGTGCCACCAGGGAAGCCCTGTAGTTTAATTTTCTTATTTCTAATATTTTAATTTGCTATCTTATATCAACATGTTCTTATTTAAATTTTTTTCTATTTTTTGTAGTATCTGGGCTTTTATTGGCAGTTATGCCTTTATTTTATGTTTTTGGACATTCTCAACATATTTATGGCAACACCTTTGGGACAGTTCTATACAATTTATTTGGAGTAAAGTAAATTCATTTCAGTTGTTTTTAACATTAGATTTCTTTATGTGTTTTATAATACTGGATTGTAGCCTTCTTTGGGGTGAATTTTTTGTTTTTCCACTCCTGTCTTCGACTCCTTTGCTTTCTCCCATCCCCTCCCTTCCTTATATCCACCTCCTCTTTCTGTCTAAAAATTTTAAATTTTATGATAGCCTCACCCCTTCCCTCCAGGCTGGCCTTGGAGATCCAGCTCTCTTAATGATTCAGTTACCATGCTGCCCTGGTTAGCAGATGGGAGAAGAGTCTTTAGAAGGCTTGGCTCAGGTTCAGGTCCCTAGGCTGTGCCGGTGTTCTGTCGTAGCCCTAGGTAACACTTGCCTAAGGGCTTCCTTTCAGGCTCTTGGTAAGATCAACCATCCTTAAACAATGATCCTGGCTCTGGTCTCTGTCTGAAGTACTTTTAGTTTTCTTTACCCTTCAGGGCTGAGCTCTTTCAGGCCTAGAGCCTGTCAAGTCTGTTTTTTAGTCTGCCTACAATTTCGTGTTCTAATATTTTTGTTCTGTGAGATTTTTTTGTATTGAATCCCACTTAAGCCTTTTTTGTTTGTCTGTTTTCTCTTTTTATATTTTGTTATGTTTGGAGGAGAGAGAGTTTTTGGATTATGAACAGACTGATTCATCTGCACCCAGAAGATATCTCCATGAAGTCTCTCTTGTTTTAAATTTCTTTGTCTTGGCAGTCTGTTCCTGTTTTATGAGTGTGTATACATTTTCCTCTTAGAATTTGAGATTTCTGAAAGTTCTCAACTCTTTCCTACAGTAACACTTTTACTAAGGCACAGTTCCTGTGAATGTTTAGAATTTCCCTTGTTTTGAATAGGGTGAATTTTTTCATATATTTAGTGATTTTTCTATGTTTATCCTTTAAGTTTGAAGGTCTCTTTTGATATTTATTGGTAGCTCAGATAGGCTCCATTAGAGACTCTATAAGTCATCATATGATTTGTTCCCCAGCCCTAAGTAAAAGAAGAAAGAAAAAAAATCTAGGTTTATTAAATTTTCTTCAGTGGTGTAGAAGGCAGTAAGTGCTTTGTGCATGGTTGAGATGGAGCTATAGGTAGAGACATGGTGGAGACCGTTTCTCCTTTGGGAACTATTTCTTCCTGTGTGTCTGCTTCGAAAGCCATAAACTGTCTCCTCCTACCTGCCACCTGGCTGGTGAGGCTCTCTGAAGGATCCCCATTTCCACTCCCAGTCTTCTTCCACTTCACAGACCTTTCCTGATACCTACAGCCTAAATGTAGTGTCATGCAATTTCTGCCTTTATGAATTCCAGCTCGGGAGGTCCTAAAAGGGTTGGAATTTGTATCCATCTTGGTTTCTGTCCTCGTCTCTGATCTAGCAGGTGGGCACTATCGCAGAAAGGGAAGTCCACCAAGGGAGTAAGTGAAAGTGTTCTCTACATCATGCTGCTATTTGCTACTTCTTAGCAAGAGTGAGTAACTGAAATGATGGTTCCTGTTTCAGGCTAGATTCGCTAGTAGTTCAGAGAGTGTTTTAACACCAGGGACTCACACTAGTACATTACTAGGATAAATATTCATCATGAGATAATGAGGAATAATGCTTAAAGTACTGGACTCAAGAATCAGAAGACCTGGATTTATGTCAGTGGCACTCAACTTGTTCTTCAGTTTTCTCAAGCGTAAAACGGAGTTTGTATTACAGTTGTCTCTTGGTATCCACAGGGGATTGGTCCCAGGACCCCCGAGGATACCAAAATCCATGGATGCTCAAGTCCCTTATATAAAATGGCGGAGTATGTATTTATGAATTCCTTAACAGCATTGTTGTGTACATCAAATGAAATATGTGGTATATGTCATAATAAGACCATTGTAAACTTGTACTACCATGAGATAGTCTTACTATTTTGTATTGTTTTGACAAAATTCTGTCTTCATCTTAGAGCGCTTTTTAAATTTAGTAATTGTTTGCATTTAAGGCAAAAATATTCATTTTAGCATTGAGTTAACTGCAGTAAATATTACTTTTTAGTTTCTTTTTTTTTTTTTTTTTTTTTTTTTTTTTTTGCCGTACGCGGGCCTCTCACTGTTGTGGCCTCTCCCGTTGCGGAGCACAGGCTCCGGACGCGCAGGCTCAGCGGCCGTGGGTCACGGGCCCAGTCCCTCCGCGGCACGTGGGATCTTCCCGAACCGGGGCACGAACCCGCGTCCCCTGCATCGGCAGGCGGACTCTCAACCACCGCGCCACCAGGGAAGCCCAGTATTACTTTTTAAAGTTACTGAAATCAGCTAAACATTTGCTGTGCTGATTTCTCCATGAATAACCCCTTATCCTTTTATTTAATTAATACATGGGAAATCTGATTGTCAAATTCATAAAATGAAAACCTTCATAGAGATAACAGTTTATAGTTCTTTATATTAATATAAATAATCTCTTGCTTTTCTTTTGGTTATATAAGGTAGGAAGATAATAGATCACAGTAGCTTGGGTTTGAATACTTTTTTTACCTGCTGTGTGACCTTGCAAATTAAAGTCCCTCTGAACCCTCATATATAAGCTAAAGAAAATAGTACATTCCAAGCTTGTTTCAGGATCGTGTGAAACTTAACATATGTACTGTACTTGGCATGTAGTAGTTGCTTAGTAAGTGTTTAGCCATATTATTCTCAGGGTACTGAAGATCTCATCCTAATTGGAACAGTAATCACACTTTATCTTTCTATTTATAGGAAAAGGAGTAAATTGAATCTTTGAATATATGTTATTTCAAGGTGATTTTAAATAATAATAATATATTGTTGATAAAATGATTGTTCTTTTTTTCTTTCCTGTTTTGTTTTTAAATCATAGGGCCCCTGGATTTAAAAGTTTTCAACAACAGGACAGTCAGGAGCTTCTTCATTATCTGCTCGATGCAGTGAGGACAGAAGAAACAAAGGTCAGGTTTCTTTGTGTTTATCACATATTGTTTTTTTTTTTTTTCGGTACGCGGGCCTCTCACCGTCGTGGCCTCTCCCGTTGCGGAGCACAGGCTCCGGACGCGCAGGCTCAGTGGCCACGGCTCACGGGCCCAGCCGCTCCGCGGCACGCGGGATCTTCCCGGACCGGGGCACGAACCCGTGTCCCCTGCATCGGCAGGCGGACTCTCAACCACTGTGCCACCAGGGAAGCCCTCACATATTCTTTTTAAGAAGAGGGTACAAAACTGAAGGAATTTTTACCAAAATTTTAATGTACGGTTGAGAGTAATTTGATTTTTTAAAAAACTTCTACTTACTCTTCTCTTCCCCCTACTTTTTTCCCCTTCTACCAGAAGAATATTTTTTCACTCTTTCACAACTCTGTTACCCTTTATTAGTTAATGCCCTTTGGCTATAAATAACAGAAATTAATTAATACTAGCTTAAATAAAGAAAAGGGAATCTAATAATCCAAATAAAGGGGGATATAAGACAGGAAGGTTCTCAGGAATCCGGAAAGTATTCTCCTTTTTCCCCCAGTTTCTCTGGCTCTATAGATTTTCTTTACCCATCTCTCTGCGGACAGAGTAGTTTCTTTGCTTCCCTGTCTGAATGGTAGCACCTGACCACCAGGGCTTGCTGCTTGTGAATCCCAATTCTAAATTCCCAAAAGAGAGGAGTCCCATTATCCCCTGTTGGATTGCAGTCCACTCAGAAACCAGGAAATTGGGGTCCCAGCTTCCTGGATCAGGGACTGTTTCTGAGTAAAAAAGGACTGGTTAGATTTCCCAAACAGGATTTATTGTAATCCTGTCCCTTAATTGATTGGCTGTTGGTTGACTTTAATATTAAATTAGTTATATTCACCTTTTTTGGTGGGGTCCTATGCAAATAGTATACAATTTTTCAGAGAAAATACAAGATATTAAAGATGGAAGATATCAAATACACAGCACATATCCTCCACTTCCTCCCTTTCTCTCTCATAGCAGACCCTGCTAATCATTCATAACAGTTCCACTGAGTCAGGGTTCAGTCTCAGAATCATTCTCAACATAGCACTCTGGGCAGCCCCTGCCAATCATAATTGTTAATAACAGGTGAAATCCTGTTTTCTGTTCAAGGTGAATACCCTTCTTAATTTAAATATTGATATGGTAGTAGAGCAACCAAGTGAAAATGAAGTGCTGATATGTTTGTGGTAGGTGTTTACTATGTTACTAGGCAGGGTGGACCCTCCTTTTTTTTTTTTTTAAATTCTACTTTGAATTGTACATAACATTGTAGTGTTTCTTTACTCCTAATGGCCAGTTTTCAGTGAAGAGAGAGTTATGGTTCTAATATTTTTTCGTAAATTATCTTAAAGAATGAGTTAATTACACCCTCCTGATACCAAACAGTGTATATTACAATCCTATCCTTAATTGGCTGTTGTTAGACTTTCATATTAAATTAGTTGAATTCAGCTTCTGAAGGTGTCACTCCCTTTCTGCCATCTATTTTTATGTATTTTGATTATGAACCCTACTACCTTCTATTTAGATTTATGTCTGTCATCTCTCTTGGATTGTGGTCTCCTCAAGGAATGGTATCCCATGTGCCTTGCACACAGTAGTGCTCAGTGAATGTTTGTTGAATATGTTGTCTGTGCTTACCCCCCGCCCTGTGCCCTTTTTTTTTTGTTGGCCACGCCTCATGGCTTGTTGGATCTTCGTTCCCAGATCAGGAATCAAACCTGTGCCCCTGGCAGTGAAAGCACCGAGTCCTACCCACTGGACCACCGGGGAATTCCCTGTGCTTACCCTTTAAATGGACAGTATTTCTTGAGAATTGGAATTGGGAAGAAAACAAAGTCTCTTAAATGAGTTATACTAGCTAGTTACTTGGGGATTTGCCGTTATTTTGAATATGTTATAATTTGAATAAACTGTTAAATTGACAGGGTAATTCTGCATCAGGTTTTACCTGTAATTTGTTTTGAAAAAAGTCAGTAAAGAGATTTGTAATTAGTTAAGTTTGGGGACATTAACACAATCCCCCTGAGCTAATATTTGATCACATTTTCTTAGATCTAGAAACTGATATCAAGAATGGAGATTCAAACTTAAGTCTTTCTGACCTCCAAACTAATTATCTAATTTTATCCAATACTGCTAATTAAAGTTTAATTTTAATGCTTGGTCATCAGTGACTAGTATAAATAACCCATTTTTTTAAGCTTGCTATTTAAAATTTAACCATAATTATTTCACTATTTGAGAAAAGTATTAACTCTGATTTAATAACTATGATATATTGATACTCTTATTGAAGGGGTCGATGCAAGGTAGTAAGGTGGAAAGAGATGCTCTGTCTTTGTGTTATGAGTAGTAAATGCATTTTGACCTTCTGAGCCTACAGATGACATAGTAGTTACTTTCGGATTAATTCAAACCATCAGTTGCTAGAATAATTTTTTTTCCCCTATGATTTGCAGGATACATTTGCTACATGGTGGTCATGTATCATTGTAAATGAAATTAAAAGTCACTCTTTACGATGTTCTTCTCTGTTGATAATACAAATAAAACAATAAAATCTATCCCTATAATTTTTTTTCTGTTTTACTTTTATTACTTGATGGCATTCTTTGTTACAATTAAATTATTCTTTTGTCGTAATGATGCATTATGATGATTCACAGTACCTTGAAAACTCAGGCAGTACAGCAGGAAACATTGGTTTTTGAAAGCTGTTATCTTTCTTCCTTTATTTGAGGGTTTTAGATGGTGTGGCAGAATTAAAATGTCAAGTCTGTGGATCTATTCAGTCTCGTAAGCAAGGACAGTCGTGCCAGTCAGTTACAGTGAGTACCCAAGCAGGAGCTGCATTGTCTGGCCTGGGAACTCCGCAGCTGTTAATCGGGCTGCTGTTGTAGTTTGTCTCTGCCATGTGTTTTTTGATTGAAGGAAGGCTACAGCGGTATGTCTGCCACCAGACTCTTCTAGTGATGATTAAAAACTACTGACCTCTTTTCATATTGTTTCATTAGGGTCTTTTTCTTATGACTCTGAAGTTGAGGAATATAACTCGCTGAGTAGAGAGCTAAAGGGATCATTTGTGCAAAAATTCTAAAATTTTTATGTGTGAAATAAAATCAAATTCACAATAAGAACTTCTTTTATAGGCAGTCTTTTTGCCTTAGAAATATATGCTTCTTTACTTTTTTCCTTTTAATTTGAGCTATCTCTAAATTAATGATAATTACATTTGCATTATCAAAGATATATCGGTTTAATACATTACTGGGTAAGATTATTTTAAAGGTAGAATATCTCAGCTAACTTAAATTATGAGTGTTTGCATTATTTTTGAAAGAAGTTTAACATGGAGATTTGAACTAGTCGAACATGGGTACTGCTAAATGATTAATGTGCCGTGGTTGTTAGTCACTCCCTAACCAAAGTCTTTTTTTTTTTTAAACCTAAATGGTTCAAAGCACAACAGTGAAAGGTTGAAGATGGACCTAAGCCTATTTATTTTATTCAGCTTGATGAACTACCTATTAACTAACTCTTTAACAGTTTAGAGCAGAGAGTATAAATTTGTGGCTAGGATAAAATAAAAAAGCAAAAGTCTAATAGTTTAAAAGTCAATAATTTAAACAGCTTAATTGTTTTTACTCTTTTAAAAGTGTGATATAGCTTACATTTTAGAGTATGGTAAAGACTCATTAAATTCTATTGAAAGTCGTCTGAATGTTCAAAATTGTAGAATAAATTTACAGATTTCTAAGTTGAATTAGAGGCTTTATCTTTAGTGGCTGGAGAGGCTTTTCACAGTTATATTAAATATTTATAGGTGAACATGGGTATTTATTGGCATCTTTCATTTAAGTCCATTAAAAGTTTCTCTTACATGGAATTCACACCATTCTAATTTTCATATTTTAGTTTAATAAGCTCTCTGTTCAAGGTATAAGAGTCAAGTTTAGCTTAGACAATATCCAAATTATATAAATTTTCAAGTTTATTGAGTCTGAATTGGAGATTATTTCAATATTTAATAGCTTCTGGGACACATTATTTCAGTTTCCTTCACATATAAGTATATTTCAGGAGAGTGTGACATGGTATGGATTGCTGTATGTTCACTTTTATACTCTACTTTGTATATATGTAAGGTATACATTGTATTAACTTTCAAAATAACACTTGAAGAGAATAGTGAGCAGTTCTATGAAATAAAATGTGCTGATCATAGGCTAGTTAATAAAACTCACTTTCATAATTATTGGGGGAGGATGTTAAAAACTTATTGTAAAACATATCACACATACAGAAGAATGTGTACCAATATACATATAGTTTAAAGCATAATATTATTATAAATATTATTAGCACTTCTCCCTACTACCACCCCCAGAGTTAAAAAAAAAAAGAAAAAGAAAAAGAATGTTATTAGTACCATAAAAACTACCTACTTCTTTTTTTCAAATACTTCTTCCTCATAAGAGGCAACCACTATTTTGACTTTTACAGAAATCATTCCATTGCTTTTTCTTATAGTTTTTGAGAGCTACCTCTGTATGCTTAAATAATATATTGTTTAGTTTTATAAAACTGGGTAGCAAGCACAAACCTATTGCCATTATTGGATGAAGCTTCCCCCAAAAAAGATGAGAGACTCTCTGGAACATAGTCTGGGTTTGGCTTCCCAGAGTTTACAAGAGCTCTTTCTGGGGAAGTCAGTAGGCAAGATCATGAATGTGTTCTGAGCCACGCCTGCCTGTCAAAGTCAATTGGCAGAGGTGTAGAAGAGACCAGGTACTAGCTCCCTGATCCCAAAAGGTTAGAGACTGCTCTGTATTGTATTTTCTGCTTCTGAGTTCATCATGGCCCACCTCATGGATGTCAGGAATAGGCCCGAGCAGAACAATTCTGAGGGGTAATGTGTGTCCTCTGCTGATCCAGGCAGCAGGGCATGGAGGGGAGAATAACATTAGCAGCTCATTCCCTGTATGTGTCAGATTAAAAACATGGTAGAATGGCAGAAGAGATCTTGGTGTCGACAGTAGGTCCATATCCTAAGTGTCACTGCTCCATTCTGGATTGGTTGCCTCCCACATTAGATGTGTAGGCATCATTCTGGAATTCTTCCTCACTGTGCTCCTGAAAATTCCCTTTGCCTCTCTTATGTGTTGGCCCTACTGTTGCCTGTAAACCACATTATTGTCTTTCTTGGTTTATGCTCTCATTTGGTGGTGTGTGTGTGTATATATATATATATATATATATATACATATATGCATATTTTTTCCTTTCTTTTTTCAAAAAGTGGCATTTACTATATATGCCCCTGCCTTTTTATCAGGTAGGATATTGTAGCAATCTTTCCATATCAGAAAATAGGAAGTGTCCTTTTTTTTTTTTTAACCAATTCTAACCATTTCCTTATCGATTATCACTTATATGTTGTTTCCAGTGTTTTTGCTTTTATGAACAATGCTATGATGAACAATGTATATATGTTATTTTGCATGTGTGTAAGTATATCTGTATAAATATAGAAACGAGATTGCATGTATGTGGAATTTTGATAGCTATTACCAAATTGTCCTCCACAGGCATACAATTTTCACTCTAGCCGCAACATAACATATATGGAGAGTGTTTTCCAATAACCTCACCAAAATACTGTTGTATCAAACTTTAAAATTTTTGCCAATCCGATAGGTAGAAAATGGTATCTCAGGGTAACTTTAGTGTACATGTCTCTCTTTTTGAATAAATCTGAATATCTTTCCATCTGTTATTTTTTTGCCCATTTTTCTACTGGGTTTTGATCCTTTTCTGATTTCTAAAAGCTTTTTGTGTACTAGGGAGAGAATATGTTTCCAAGTTTGTCATTTGTGTTTTGATTTTGCTTATAATGTGGCAGTAGCTTTTTTTTAAATGTAAAGCTTAAAATTTTTTTTTTTGAATTTAAAAATCTTTTTCAAATTTTTTATTTTTTTATGGCTTCTGGCTATTGAGCCATAGTTAAAAAGGCATTCCCACTCCAAGATTATAAAGGAATTTTCCCATGTTTTCTTCTTTATGATTAATTTTTAGATCTAAATCTTGATCCATTGAAATTTATCCTTTTCCATGATATTTCCTTTTTTCTCATTTGGCTATCCTATCCAAACAGTATAGTATGCTTTTCCTACTAAATTGGTAACACCCTAATTATACTAATTTTTCATATGTCTTTGGGTTTATTTCTCAACTTCCCCTTGTTTCTGTTTGCCTATATGTTTGAATACTAGAGTCATACTTTCAATTATGAAGATTTTAATGCATTTAGTAAATCTAGTAGGACCAGTCAACTCTTACTACACTTTCCCCTCCTCCCCAGAGTTTTCATTGCTATTCTTATTTATTTTTCCATATCTAGTTTAGAACCGATCTCTCCCTTCAACCTCTCACATTAAAACAAAACAAAACAAAACCCTAAACCTCATACATACTATTGCCATTTTCGCTGGAATTGTGTTAAATGAATAAATTGGGCGGGGGTGGGGGATGTGGGGAAATTGAAATGTTAGTAATGGTAGGACCTGTCCAGGAACAGAAAAGCGAGTGTCTTTCAATTTGATCAAGTTTTCTTTTGTCTCTTTCAGAAGTGTTTTGAAGTTTTCCTCATTCAGATCTTACACATTTGTTTAGTTTATTCCTAGTTATTTTCTTTTTAGTTGCTATTATAAATGGGTTATTTTCTTCTGTATCTTCTTTTTTGTTTTTTTAGAATTTTATTTATTTATTTTTATACAGCATGTTCTTATTAGTTATCTATTTTATGCACATCAGTGTATACATGTCAATCCCAGTCGCCCAATTCATCCCACCCCCACCCCCCACCCTGCTTTCCCCCCTTGGTGTCCATACGTTTGTTCTCTACGTCTGTTCTCTATTTCTGCCTTGCAAACCAGTTCATCTGTACCATTTTTCTAGATTCCACATATATGCATTAATATACGATATTTGTTTTTCTTTCTGACTTACTTCACTCTGTATGACAGTCTCTAGGTCCATCTTCTATATCTTCTAACTGGCTTTTGTTTGTGTGTGTGAAGGCAATTTACTTCATTATATTTATATACTCCATATTAAATTCTCTTATTATTATTATAGTAGTTTTTTATTTCATTTGGTTCTTTTGGCTTTTCCAAGTAAAACGTCATATCATCTGCAAATAATTTTATCTCCTTTATATTTTATACCTCTGACATTTATTTTTCTATCAAATGCATCAACTAAAACATTAGTGGTAAATAATAGTAGTGAATAGGGAATATCAAGGGATTTGATCTTATAATTTTTTTCTCAGTGTATATGATGGCTTATATTAATAGATTTCCCTAATATCCCTGCATTACTAGAATAAAAGCCTCTTGGTCATACTGTACTGTTCTTTTAATGTGCTGCTGTATTCTGTTGCTGATATTTTATTTAGAATTTTTTCATGAGTGATATTGATATGTGTGTGTACACTCTGTCAGCTCTGGTACCAATATTGTGCTTCATGAAGATAATTTGGAAGTTTCCCTTTCTCTGTGCCCTGGAACATGGGTTTAGTGACATTCCTCTGTGAAATTGTTAGGACCTGGAGCTTTTTGTAGGGAGTACTTAATTCAGTGACTTTAACAGTATTCTTTTTTTTTCCTCCCTTTGAAAGCTGGAAAATTTTCTGTCTCTTCTGGATTTAATTTCTTGGAAAATTATCGTTTTTTTTTCCCTGAATTTTCAAATGTAATTGCGTGAGAGTTGAGCAAAGTGGTCTCTCACGATTACTTACAAAGTCTTTAATTTTGTTATTGATTTCCCTTTTTTGTGATGTATGGTGTGGGGCTTTTCATCCTTATCTTGATTTAGATTAGTTGGTAGGTTTGTTTATCCCTGCTACGACGAGTCAGCTTTCGATTCATTCTCTTCAATTTCTACTTTTATCTTCATTAACTCTTTCCTTATACTTTTGTTTGGTTTGATGTCCTTTTCTAAATTTAAAAGTTGGCTGCTTAATTCATTTGTTTTTCTTTTCAACTGATTTAAATATATAAAGTTGTGAATTTTCTTCTGAACAGTGGAAAGTATCTTGGATTCTGATATGCAAAGTTTTATTATTCTCTGGGAAGTCTGCAGTTGGATTTAATTTCTCTGACATAATAATTTTTTAACAGCAGATTTATGTATCATTTTCATACCAAGAAGTCCGGGTCTAACAGTGGTTTCACATATATGAAAACCTGTGATTAAGACTTTACTTAAAAAATATATTTTGAAGAATAATTAATAAGCTTTCCCCTCACCCCACTGTTAAAATGTGAATTAAAGAAGATTAATTTATTAGATTAAATGTCTTTATTTTTGGAATATATATAGTTTTATTCTGAGAGTTTTTTGTGAGGTTAGGTCTTTCCTAAAACACATGCAAGAGATGTGGAACCATAAACCTTATCATTTACTAAGAGCTGCTAATGACTTTAACACATGATTGTTATTGACAACTAAATTCAAATAAAACAGCAATTAAGATTTGGGCTCTTCTTGCTGTGGAGAATATTCTGGACTTTAGTCATCTATGTATATAAGTAAAATAATCTACATGGAGGTCATAGTGACCAGTTTAATAGCTTCTTATATATTTATATTAAGATTTTCTTCATAGGTAAGAAATTTCCTATGGTCTATTTGTTACTTTTTGTCCTAATTAAGGAGTAAATCATTTTAGGGACAGAGTGGGGGAGAGGGAGGGAGGGGGCAGGAGATGGGGAGAGATAGGGGAGAGAAGGGTAAAGGAGAACTTACTCTAAACCTATAAGCAAAATGAGACTAGGCTGCTTGCTGTTTGTCGACTGAGGAAAATGCTTTAAACCCAAGAGAGAACCTAAACTTGGGAATCTTGACTTTTGTTTGGGGGAGAATTTGGCATTAGAGCATTATTCATTAATGGAATTTTAGAACTAGAAGAAAGGACATATTTGATTTTTTAAAAAATTCAGTCATTTTATTTTACAGATTAGGGAACTGAGATCTACTATACCTTGCTGTTTGAAAGTCCTCCTCTTAAGAGGATGAGGCTTGAGTTGATTGGCACTAAAACCAGATTCTATTTACAGGAACACAAAATAATGCTTTGAAAGAATATATTCTAGTATAGATTCTTAATAAATTCTTATTACTTTGTTTTATAGCGAATACAAGCTGGCATTCTCAAAGCATTTAACAACCCAACTACTAAAACTGCTGATGATGAAACTAGAAGAAAAGTCAAAGGTATGTTGACTCTTTCACTATTAAAACTTTTTTCTAGAAGAAAATATTGTAAGTTTCTTTTGGGGGCAGGGAAAGGAACTGAGCATTATGTGAGCTAATGGCCTTAAAAGGAGGGTGTACTTACTCCTGTGGCTGCAAGATAGTCTAATGAGTCATCGAAAGAAAATGCTAGAATCCATGTGAATTTTAAAAAGTAAAACTAATATTAAATGTACAGATTGACACTGATGCCCTTAAGTGAAGTATCTTACTTATGGGAGACTTGAAAGGTTGTTGAAAGTAGCAACCTCGCTTAGAAGTTCACTTTTATCATATTGTATCATTTTGCAGTTGAAGTGTGCTTAGGTAGGTGGATTTATGGATATTGTCTAGTCTTAACTAGACAAAATGCTTCAGTGCTCCAAAAATTCCTGCAAGGAAACCATTATTTACGAGAGTACTATAAAATCAAGCATACATGTCTACTCCTAATGTTGACTCTTCATCAGCCAAAATATGAGGCAGAAACAATGATTAACTAATCAAAGATGATCATTTACAGTGATCAGTATTTAAGTGTGGATTTATATCCCACGTTATTAACGATTTACCTTGTCTGGAAAGTATATTCTGCCTTGAGATTAGTAACTAGTGGTAATGTGTAGTCATCATTTCTAGAAAATGTTTAAAAATATTATTTGTATTTTACTCTCTTTTTTAACATCTGGTTTTTTTGGTAGCATTATGTGTACATACTACACCTATGTAATTTATAAACAAATATACATACATTATGATTATATATGACAAAACTTTATGTGCAGTTAAAGGTTCAAGATTTTGAAAAATGCACTCTCAAGTATACTTGTTCTCTTGTTTTCAGATAGTGCCATCTAGTGCATGTTTAGAATAACTGTTCATTTTTTCCTTCACTTCTTTCCAGTTTTGTAATCTTAACCTATTTTCAATCCCTTGTACAATTTTTGTTAATGAAACATCTTAGTTTAACATAACTTCTAAATAGTTATCATCAAAATTAATAAATATTTATTGATTTATCCAGATAAAAGTCTGCTCTGTCATTCAGTGCTTCAAGTAATGTTCTAAAATGATTTAAAATGTTTGCATGAAATTTGAAGGTAGAGATCCAAAAAGGATAGAAGAGAAGTTTGAAAGAGGAGTGAATAAGTTTTTTTAATATGTTTTTCCCCATGGTTTACTATGGAAAATTTCAAACTTCCATTAGAGAGAATAGTATAATGAAGCCCATGTACCTGTGTGCCCATCACCCCGCTTAAATTACATTCAGTTCATGGTGTATTATGTTTCATCTGTTCTCCCCCAACTACATATTATTTTGAAGCAAATCATAAGCATAATTTTCTTTTATTTATAAATATTTCCCAAAGAGAATAATTTTAACATTTTTATGTAACAGGAGTTACATATATAACTGAGTTATTAATTGCCATGTTAGTTCTTTATCCTATGCAGTGTTTACTTGTCTTTTACTACTCTTGTTTCCATAGTTATGGTCCTGGCATCTGTAGTCCTAAATCATAATCTCTTTTCCCATCCCTCTATCTACCTCTAGGTTAGGCACAGAGGCTTTAAAGGGTTTAGTGGGAGCAGTTGAGTGTGGTATGAATAGTGGTTAATACTCTACTTATTTTACTTCTTAAGTTTAAGAACAGTTTGCTATTTCTTTGAGACTACAGTAGTTGATAATCACATTTTCTCTGTGGAATTGTAAAGGAGAAAGACATTATAACATCATATAGTGAAATATATTATTAAATATGGTCCTGGATATCTGCCTTATTCAGATTTCTTTTGATTCAATGGAAAAAAAGCCTATTACTTTGTTAGGTTAATAGTTGATGTGTTTTTTGCATTAAAAGTATTATTTTTACAGCATATGGAAGAGAAGGTGTGAAAATGAACTTCATAGATCGTATCTTTATTGGTGAATTAACTAGCACGGTCATGTGTGAAGAATGTGCAAATGTAGGTACTTTGGAATTCACTTCAACATGGAATAGATTATGGTCACATTGTTTTTATTGTTTTCTTTCACATGTAATCATCAGCAGTCATTTATTTGTCACACATGACTACATAGTAGTTTTTAAAAGTCTTTTACAAATATATCCTTCACTCCTAGAAAATAAACATAATGTATAATTTTTTTGAGTAAATGTGTTATCTAATTTTTCCTCTTGACACACCTGTGAAGTTCATTTAGCCTATTTTAATATGCTCCAATGTGTTAGCTACTCATTTGGATTGAAAATGAAAGAGAAACTTCTGCGAAGAGAGTAACTATGTTAATATAATTATGCATTGCCCTAAATTGTAATCCCAATAGAAATAATTTAATGTCATAACATAATTTAGGCTGATCTACTTTTAAAGTTTACATTTATTTGACTTGCTGGAGTTTCTTTTAAGCAGACTTGACTCATCTTTGAATTTAGTGATAATTTTCATTTTGAATGCCATCTGTACTTTAATAACTTCTTAAAGAATGTATAAATTTTTATAGGTTTCCAATTGCTTGGTAAGGAATATTTCTGAAAGCGTGCGGCATATGATAGGTTTCAACTTCTGTCAGATTTTAATCATAAAAGAGAGTCTTTATGTCCATCTTCCTGTCCCAGATTATGGAGTACCTTTCCTCTCTAGTTTTATAAAGTCAGGATTATATATTATATCTCCTTCTAGCATGTCATACTGAAGCACAGAATGTGTCATCATGATATTACGGTTGACCCTTGAACAACGTGGGTTTAAACTGCAAGGGCCCACTTATACGCAAATTTTTTTCAATAAATGCTGTCAATACTGCAGTACTACGCAATCTGCATTTGGTTGAATCTGCAGGTGCGGAACCCTGGATACTGAGCACCAACTGTAAAGTTATTCTCTGACTTTTGACGGTTGGGTGGGATGGGGATCAGCATCCCTAAGCCCCACCTTGTTCAATGGTCAAACCCTACTTAAATGTTTAGTATATTCAACGTAGAAGTTGATTTCTTTTTCACAAGCTAGAGAGTATCTTTGAAAATAGAATTATCCTAAAGAATCTACAAAACACAGTCAAGCTCTCTGGCTTTTTTCATGGCTTTCTCTTAATATTTCATATTTTATTTATGTTATGGCCATAATTTCACCAAAAATATGTTTATATCTTCAGTTAATCAGTTTTATTAAACACAGTTTATTTTAAAGTTAACTTTATGTATTATAGGTTAGTCATATTAACAGTATTATAAAATTCAGCTGGGTTGCATTTATTGACGTTTTGGGATATCTTATTTTGATTAACAGTATGTGTTGCTATACCCAATTAAATTATTGTTTGTTCCAGGAACGTTTTTTAACTTTTTAGTTGCCTGGGAAGTTTGATTTCTTTAAGACTTTACAAAACTACATTGTCTATATTAGAATTCTAACTGAAGTTCTCAATATGTTTTCTTTTTAAGATCTCCACAGTAAAAGATCCTTTTATTGATATTTCACTTCCTATAATAGAAGAAAGGGTAAGGAGAAAAAAACTTAAGTCTTTTTGTGAAGGGCATTTATAAATTCATATATTTAGGCATTTGTTGAGTATATCTGAGAGTCAGTACTTTTTATATACAGTAATTGAGTTTGTACAGTGTACGTGATATTGGAGTTTGTATATGTATGCATAAAGTATGATATAGTTCTTCTTTTTTATATATAAATTTATTTATTTATTTATTTATTTATTTTTATTTATTTATTTTTGGCTGTGTTGGGTCTTCGTTGCTGTGCGCAGGCTTTCTCTAGTTGCGGCGAGCGGGGGCTACTCTTCATTGCGGTGCGCGGGCTTCTCATTGCGGTGGCTTCTCTTGTGGCGGAGCATGGGCTCTAGGTGTGCGGGCTTCAGTAGTTGTGGCACACGGGCTCAGTAGTTGTGGCTCGTGGGCTCTAGAGCACAGGCTCAGTAGTTGTGGCGCACGGGCTTAGTTGCTCCGTGGCATGTGGGATCTTCCTGGATCAGAGCTCGAACCCGTGTCCCCTGCATTGGCAGGCGGATTCTCAACCACTGTGCCACCAGGGAAGCCCCTGTGATATAGTTCTTATTCTCAAGGAATTTAAACCTTTATGCTTCATATTTTGAGAATTAATGTTTAGGAAATTACATTTCAAATGAATTAGAAATTTTAAAAAGTAGCTGATATCCAGAATTTATTTCCTAAAGAAGTTTTGTGTTATATATATGGTATCTAATAGGTTTCAAAACCTGTACTTTTGGGAAGAATGAGTAAATATAGAAGTTTACAGGACACAGATAATGGTCAATACAGAGGCACTATTACTATAGAAAATACTCATCAACCTAGAGCCACCAAGAAGCATTCTTCATCTAAAGATAAGGTAAGATTACATGCATTTGTGAGACATCTGTTTTTTAAAACTTTTTATTAAAAAAAATTTCAAAAGTACACAAAAGTAAGGAAGTATGATAAACTCCCATGTACCCATTTCGTAGCGTCATAGTTATCATCTCACAGCTAACCGTGTTTTATCTGTATCTATCCCACATTTTCCTCCTCACCATCCTAGATTATTTTGAAATAAATCCCAAATATATCATATACTTAAATGTATATCTCTAAAAGATGCTTTTTAAAGACATAACCATTGTATCATTACTGCACCTAAAATGTTTAAAACTTAATAGCATAAACATCTAGTCATAATTAAAATTTCTGCAGTTGTCTTATAAAATACTTGTTTTTGCTTTTGAAAGCACATTTGAATTTCGGATCTAAAAAAGATCTATAGATTGCCATGTCTTTTAATCCACAGATTCCACCTTTTTTTTTTCTTTGCAATTTATTTGTTGAAGAAATCATATCATTTTTTTCAGCAGTCTCTCACATTCCCACATCAATAGTGTTTCATTTTGCATGTTATAGTAATTCAGTTTGCATGTTGTGGTAATTCATTTTGCATGTAGTAATTAATCTGCATGTTGTTAAGAGGTGCCTCTGTTCCTTTTGTTTCCTCTCTAAGGCAGTTAGAGCTAGAGGCCTTATTAGGTTTAAGTTTGATTATTTATTTAATTTTTGGCAAGAAAACTTTTAAGTGGTGGTGTTTATTTCCATCAGGAGGTGCACATCATGTTTGATGTTTCTGTTTCTGTAATGTTATCAGTCATTGATGACCGTTGTCTAGATCCATTATTTCTCTAGGGACATACCTGGTTGATGAATTATGCCGTATACTTTTAAAGACATCCATCTGAGTTTGCGCCTCATTTAAAAAAAAACTTTTTTACATGATATGATTTGTGCTAACTTGGCAAATTGATGTATTACCAGATATAATTTACTCTGTTAGAAGGTCCTTTAAGGGGCAAGGACTTCAGAGATTATGCAAAGGTTTACACTTGAAACGCCTCCTTCGTAGCACTGTTCTACAAAAGTCCTGTTCCCTCTCCGTGAATAGGTAACCATTATTATCGGTTTCTTGTGTAAAAGCTTATTTTTAAATTAGAGCTTTTTGTTAGCATATCTTCTATTGATTGTAGTTTGGGTAGATTTAGGAAATGGATTTCGGAGGTACTGGACATAGTATTTTAGAAATTGTCGAATGTTTAAATAAGACTTATTGGCATTTATTTTCAGTAAGGTCACAAGATTCTTTTCTCTGAAAACACTATCAACTTACAGAATCAACTAATTCATGACAGAAAATGTACAAGAAAACTGTCATCTGGAGAAGATAAAGCTGTTGTCATTTACCAGAAGAATGAAAACCTTGAAATGAATAGAGACTCTTCATTGTTTGCAAGCATCGTGAACGCTGAGTCGACTCTGACTGAAAGCCCTACCGACGGCAGTGAAAAAGAAGCCAGCCTTTCTGAAAGTAGTCTTGATGCTGACAGCGAGGCTTCAGAGTCTGAAAGTGCGCCTAAGCAGACTTTGTTGTTGAGATCCAGCACTGGATACTCTGTGCACACAAACGGGCACCTTTGCCATCCGTCAGAGAGTGAGCCACTCACCAAGGCGGGTGACGGTGGTGATGAGGGAGTGGCTGAAGCTATTTCTGAACTTCATTTGAGCAGCACCGTAACTGGAGATAGGGAATTTGACAGAGAAAATCAGCCACTAGGCGTTTCAAATAAGTTGTGTTTTTCAGAGGGCAAGCATATGGTGTCTTACAGCCCCCCAAATGCTTTTCAGACCCTTTCTCAGAGCTATATAACCACTTCTAAAGAATGTTCAATTCAGTCCTGTCTCTATCAGTTTACATCTATGGAATTACTAATGGGGAACAACAAGCTTCTGTGTGAGAACTGTACTGAAAAGAAGCAGAAGTACCCAAAGGAAACCAGTTCTGCAGGTAAATATTTAGCTTAATTTTTAAAAAGTATTCATGGATTATCTGATAAACAGTGACTGGTGGGTTATAGATCCCACAAAGAGGAGCCTAAGACAACCAGGGGTTGTCTTATCATATTTGTACCTCAACACTGAAGACACTGACTGGGCAGAGTAAATTTTCAGTAGATTTTTGTTGAAATAAATTGAAGGACAGGGGCTTCCCTGGTGGCGCAGTGGTTGGGAGTCCGCCTGCCGATGCAGAGGACGCGGGTTCGTGCCCCGGTCCGGGAAGATCCCACATGCCGCGGAGCGGCTGGGCCCGTGAGCCGTGGCCGCTGAGCCTGCCTGTGCCCCGCAACGGGAGAGGCCACACAGGGGAGAGGCCCGCGTACCGCAAAAAAAAAAAAAAAAAAAAAAAAAAAAATTGAAGGACAGGAAGTATCCATCTCTGCCTTGAAAATGCAAATCCACATAACTTATTTCAGGGAACTAGCTATCTGAAATCTTTCCAGAAAAAATTTCTGTAAAACTTAAAATTACAACACTAGTGAGATTCATGTTCTTCATAAATCCCATCAATCTAGTGTAAAGTCATATCATAAGATGTAAATTTGAAGATTTTAAGTAACTGTATGTTATAAAGCTAGCAATATAATAACTGTGTTTTGTTGACCAGAGAAAAGTAGAAAAGGGGGATTTGTCAAGTAAGAAATTTCTGGTGTACCTCTAGCCTTGATTAAATGGAGAGAACATTCTGATTACTTAGTGACTAGTTGTTTCAAAATGCAGGTTTTATTATTCAGGTATGGTGGGTCTAACAGATAGTGTGCCTTAAAAAAAACTCCCTTTCATATTAGTGGAGTTTTGGGAACGAGTAGAGGCTCCCTGTAATCAGAGGTCTAATTTCTTTTTTAACATTTTTGAAAATGTGGTATGATGCTTCTATTTAAATGTTTACTGTATTATAGGGTAGATAATGTATAAGACGGAAATTTACAAGTAACTTTGTTATCTTGTATTTTATGCAGAAAAGAAAGCAGGAGGGGTTTATACTAATGCCAGGAAGCAATTGCTCATTTCTGCTGTTCCAGCTATCCTAATTCTCCATCTTAAAAGATTTCATCAGGTAAAATTCCCTTTAGTAGCACTATACAAATTTTCATCATATGTTTTGCAGAGCCCTAAGTCTTGTAAATTACTGTCAAGGATTAGACAGTAATTTATTGAATTTAAAAATTTGTCATATGAGGGACTTCCCTGGTGGTCCAGTGGTTAAGACTCCATGCTCCCAAGGCAGGGGGCCTGGGTTCCATCACCCGTCAGGGAACTAACAGCCCACATGCCACAACTAAAGATCGCGCGTGCCGCCGCAACAAAGACTTGGTGCAGCCAAATAAATAAATAAATAAATTTTTTAAAAAATTTGTGATATAAGATTTATTGCTTTTTCATCCATAATAGCTTACAAGACTTTTCTAAATAAGATTGTTTAATTCACAATATTTGAAGATTTAGGTGGTCGGAACCTCAGTGGCGTGCGTGCGTGTGCAAGCGCGTGTGTGTGTGTAAGTGCGTGTGTGTGTGTGTGTGAATGGAAAATAAGATTTATTAAGAACTCTTAGAAGCAGAGAAATAACAAGGTGCATGTAACTTTCTGAGCTTTCATTCCAATGAGAGTGGTACTTGGGTTGGGTGTGGTTGGCTGGGACCAATTGCAAAAAGGGCTGCAAGGCAGGCCCCACTCTTGTAGGACTAATGGGAGAGAACCTAAATATAATGTATCAAGTTTTTATCTAATTGTTTATAGTTTTAATTCAATGCCTTGTCTCTCTCTCTCTTTTTTTTTTTTGCATTTGATAAAACGATTTTAAAGTTTCTCTGGAAGAAACGTTAATAATTAAAACAGTATGGTCAGAATTGTCAATAAATAAAATTTGAGTATAATTTAAAGCTCTTTTGTTATGATACAGGATGAATCTCAAATCAGTTGGGAGAGAGGCTTGATTACTCAGTAAAGGACTTAGGAAAGATGGGTGTTAGAAGAAATAAAAATTTAGAGCTTCCTTCTAGACCATATATATCAATACTGTTTTCAGATAAATGTTTTTTAATTGTATGAAACAAATTATCAAAAGACTAGAAGAAAACTTGATGAAAATTATTAACCTGACCTCTGTGTGAAAGATTTTCTAAGTATAAAACCCTTGAAAGAAATCTCAAGGGAAGAGATTGAAAGCTTTGATTATATATTTGCAATATTTCAGGTGGGCCACAGATGGGCAGGAAGAGATTTTTCTCTATACCCCCATCCCTATCCACGGAAATTCGATTAAGTTCTTGATTTTCTATAGCCAACATTACAGAAACCCAGTGGAAATGAAATGGCCATGGAGAGCAGAAGCAAATGTATTGAGTCTCATTACATCAGAATGTGAAATAGAAGGTGTATATCTGCAGTGACTCTGTGTGAACGAGATAGGGTCATGCCAGATCTGAGAATGATGTAGCACAGTTATTTTATATTTGGTACTTGCCTCCCTTTTAGGAACAACTTACAGAAAGAATTCATGCCCTTAAAGGGAGATTTTTATAGATATCTCGGTCCCTTCTTGTTCTCAGGCTAAATGTAATGTCTGCAAAGCCACGTTCTCATTCGCTGGGACTGTGAATTTTAGGGATCAGATTCTCTAAGCAATGTCTTTGCTTCTAGTTTTTTAGTGTCCCTGAAAACCTGTTTCCCTGTAGTAACTTTAGAGTTGTATATCAGAAACATCCACAACACTGAAAGGCAAATCTCAACAAGATAGAGCTGTTTGTCATAAATATAGCAAATGATTAATATTGTAAATATGTAAAGAGCTCTTAAAGATCAATAAAAAAAATCAAGACTCTAATAGTAAAATGGTAAAGAACATGAATTGACAGTTCATAGAAGAAGTAAAAATTCCAAGAAAGTATGAAAGAAAGGTCCACTCTTTCCAGCAAAACAAATGCAAAATAAAATGACTGAGATTCCTTTTTTAGCCTGTCCAAATTGGCAAAGCTTATAATAGTGTTTATAGAAGTCTCTTCTAATAAGGGGCAATTTCTCAATAGCAAAGTACCGTCTGGGGAGGGCACATTAGCCTGAAATGATCTCAGACAGTGCTGGTATCAGCTGCTTATAGAGGTCACCTGATGAGAAGAAAGGAGGCAAACAAATTAAAAACAGATTAAATAATTATTCCTGACATATGACTTCATAATTTCATGTCTGATATCATGTTAAGACTTCTAAAGATTACTTGAAAATACAAATCACTGTGTGGCTATATTTTGGTCGAAAAATAAGTTTTTTTTTTTCTTTAAAGGTAGGAAATAGGCAACAGATCTGTAGTAAAAGTTATGTGATTAGTATGCAAATAAAAAGACTAGTTGTTGAAGTCATGAAAGCTTTGCATAAAACGTTGCATCTGTTAATTTTGTCTACCCAAACATCTCAGATTTAAGTATCTTGTTATTCCAAGAGAGACCATTTCTTTTTTTTTTTTTTTTTTTTTTTTTTTTGTGGTATGCGGGCCTCCCTCTGTTGCGGCCTCTCCCGTTGCGGAGCACAGGCTCCGGACGCGCAGGCCCCGCGGCCAGGGCCCACGGGCCCAGCTGCTCTGCGGCATGTGGGATCCTCCCAGACCGGGGCGCGAACCCGGTTCCCCTGCATCGGCAGGCGGACGCGCAACCACTGCGCCACCAGGGAAGCCCAGAGAGACCATTTCTATTTGTGGGTTTCTTATCCAATATCTTTGGTGGTCTATCCGCAAATTTTTATCATTACTTAAATGCAAAGTGTACATTTTTCAAGGCCTGCCTCTGGAAACTAAAAATAGGGAAAGAAATAGAGCTTGCTTAACAACATGAATATGCATTTTGATTTATATAATATGTAATGTTTACTTTTACTGTTAAAATGATTTGAGTGTTCATATTTTTTTCTTTTTAATGAATGAATATCACTGAATTTTAGAACTGAAGGGACCTAATCTAATCCATTTATACCCGTTTTCTGCCTTGATCTAGATGAGGTTGTCTAGAGTCAAGACAACGGTTAACCAGTCGTTGAGTTAGGCCTATAACACCAGACTCCTGACTCTTCAGTTGAGTACATTTTTGTGATAGCATATGTGTCAGTGGCTGAGCTTTTATCACATTGAATTTATTTTCCCATAAGTGTTGAAAGGCACAGTGAAAGCGATTATTTTAATATTGTTTGTGGTAAAAATACCCATACAAATGAATGATCTTTGCAATAACAGTTTATGAAACCTAATTGAGAACTTAGTCATATATCAGTTTTGGACTGTTCATTAGTCATATTTTTATATCTATGAAAAAACTTCTAGGTTCCTCTTTTGGTTTTAATTAACAAACACAATGATCTAGATTGTTACATTAAGAAAAATTTTTTTTGTTTTTTTTTTTTTAAGGCTGGCTTGAGTCTTCGCAAAGTAAACAGACATGTAGATTTTCCACTGACGCTTGACTTAGCACCATTCTGTTCTGCTACTTGTAAGGTATAGTATATTATTAAGATATTTAATTGTCTTGCAAATAATATGCTTCAAAATATCCTATGTATTGTTTATTAGGCCATGTCTTCCTCTCCCTCCCACCCTCTCTCTCTCTCTCTCTCTCTCTCTCTCTCCTTCCCTCCTTTTCTTCCATCCAACATTTAACACACTGACTATCACTTTTGTCTTTTGGGAGATAGAATAATTTGAAAAGATGCATAAAGCATGAGTGAGGCACGATGTTCATGAAGATCAGAGCTGCTTGTAAATACTACTAGAATCAGATAGCTGCTGAGAGAAGTAAGCAGATTTTGTGCCCTCTCCTGTTCCTTGTGAATGATGTGCTTAATTGACAGTAGTTTTAGCAGTTGAAGAGTTCTTTATCTTTTGTAAATCAATATGCTACTGCATTGTTTTTCATGCCATTTCATGTACACTACTGAGAATAGTGTACTTGTGAACTGAGTATGATACTTTAAAATTACTAATACTTTAATACTTAGATATAGAAAGCAGATTGGTTTATAATTGCTCATACTTGTATGTAAGAACTCTGTAGGTGAAATTGATGACTTTGCTTTCTATGAGGGAACTGCACAGCTCTAGGGTAACTAACATGTTGTCCTGCTCACAATTACTGGTTAGCAGTCTAGGATTTGTGGTACATAAACTTACTGAACTTAATACTTTCAATACATTGATCAATCAAAACAAAATATCTTAAATGCAATTTTTCAGTGAATCCAATTCATCTGCTATGGAATACTAGCACTGTCTGTCAATTATTCACATTCAGTATTCATAGAATTTGATAGGGTGGTAAACAAAATATCTATCAAGCTCTGTATTAAACTTACAAAAACATATTTTTTAGAAGTACCTATTATGGAGAATTTCCAACATACACCAAAGTAGACAGAACAGTACAATGAACCTCAAGCACACATCACCTTGCCTCCAAACCTTAGATAATATGGCCAGTCCTGCCCCATCCACATGCTCATCTACTTCCTCCTCTTATATTATTTTTTTTCTCTTATGTTATTTTGAAGCAGGTATCAGACATCATTTCATTCATAAATCTTTTCCTATACGTGTCTCTAAAAGATAAGAATCACCCCCACCTTTTAAAACATAACCACAATATCACTTTCACACTAAAAAATTTAACAATAATGTTTTCATATCATCTAGTGTATATATTTCCAGTTGTCTAATAAATGAAATTTTCAAAATGAATTAGTGTCAAAGTAAGGACTACACATCATGATTGAAAAATATCTTTTAGTCCCTTTTAATATACAGTGTCCCTCTCCCATCTCTGCCCCTTGCAATTTATTTGTTGAAGAAACTGGATCATCTTTCTGGTCGTTTCCTATAGTTTAGATTTTGATGATTATTCCTCTATCCTCTTTATTTCCTACAGATAGGTAGTTGGATCAAGAGAGGCTTGAACAGATTCAGGTTTGATATTCCTCCCCCTCCCGGTAAGGCTATTTCATAGGGAGTGTTCTGTTCTTTCATCAGGTGGCACATGATGCCAGTTACCTTTCTGTGATATTAGCAACCAGTGTTGCTCAATGAGTTCATTAAGAATTACAGAATGGTAATCCTGTTATTCTTTCTTCATTTATTTGCTAGAATACTTCTATATAAAGAGAAATTCCTTTCATCTATTTAGTTATCTTATGGTATAGTTCTTATAGAAAAGGCAGGGTAAATGCTCAGTTCTCTCCCCGTCCCCCTTTTAAACCAGTTTTCAGAATAATGAATTAATTCACTGTCATCCTCAAACTGTGATCAGTTAATTTATCATTATGAATTCATGGATTTAAACACATTAAATATATTTCAATTTACTGCACTTTTCTTTTAATTCGTGGTCTAATAACGTTAGTCTAATGGATCTATTGTTGGCTACCGAGAGCCACTTCAAGTTGGCTCCTGGGTTCTTTTGACATGACCCTTGTGGTTGCTCTCTGAGTGATTATGCCACCAACTGGATATTCATTTGCTTAATTTTTAAATTTTCATTTTTAGGGATTGTTACTTAAATTAAAAATTTTTTGTTTAATAATTACATAAAATATTTACGTAGTTCCAAAGTCAAATGTATAAAACAAGGTAAATTCAAACAAGTGTAGTTTTTCTCCATGTCTGTTCTACCTGTTTCTTTCCTCCCTTTATAGATAACCATTTTTTCAAATTATTGTTCATTCATCTATTATTTTTTTAAAAATGTAAACAAATAGGTATATATATCTGCATCTCCCCTCTTTAATAATTATAGCTTACAATATGTATCCTTTTTTCTACCTTATTCTTAACATTGTATCCTGGAGATTATTTCATAGCAGTATTTAGAGATAGTCTGCACTCCATTTTTCAAGCAGCATAGTACTCTATTGTATGGATGCACTATAGTTTATTCAACCAGTCCCCAATTTATGGACATTTGAGTCTACTCCAGTTTTTTGATATTACAAATAATCCTGCAATCACTAGTATGGTACATGTCTTTTTACATATTGCTCATGTTCCTGTGAGATAGAATCCTAGAAGAAGGATCGATAAATCCAAGAGTAATACCTGTGTAACTTAGCTAGATAACGTCAAATATCCCTGAATAGGGGTGTGCCCCTTTGCGTTCCCATATGAGAGCTTTCTTTTCCCTACAGCCCAGCCAACAGAGAATGTTGTCAAGCTTTTGCATTTTGCTGGTCTAATACAGGTGGGGACGTACGCCAGTGTTGTTTTAATATGCATTGCTCTTATTTTAAGTAGGACTTGCATTTGGCTTAATTTTCCTTATAATAAGAGTTCACTAACTATTACTAATTAATTTGAGGTTTTTTTCTTTGTCTAAAAGAATGTAAGTGTGGGAGATAAAGTTCTCTATGGTCTCTATGGCATAGTGGAACATAGTGGCTCAATGAGAGGAGGCCACTACACCGCTTACGTGAAAGTGAGAACACCCTCCAGGAAATTACTGGAACATATCACTGGAAAGAAAAATGTACCTGGTATGCCATCCTAAGTTTATTTTACTCTTAAAAACAAATGAATTCATTCTTCCTTTTCTGGAAGAGGTAAGTTCTTTCATGGATACTTCAAGTGAATTCACTTTAAGTGAGGAAAACCTTTAAGAGTACCTAGATAATCTTAAATATCATAAAACTGTACCCTTCAGGTCATGTGAAGTGACACCCAGTTTTTCAAGGTGTTAAGTCATCGTGTATTGCAGTGGAATAGCATTTTATTTAACAATACCAATAGTTTTTAAAGACATACCAGGTCCTCAGACTAGAGTTGGAGTTGAAAATTTGCTTCGGGGGGCTTCCCTGGTGGCGCAGTGGTAGAGAATCCACCTGCCGATGCAGGGGACACGGGTTCGTGCCCCGGTCCGGGAAGATCCCACATGCCGCGGAGCGGCTGTGCCCGTGAGCCATGGCCGCTGAGCCTGCACGTTAGTAGCCTGTGCTCCGCAACGGGAGAGGCCACAACAGTGAGAGGCCCGCGTACCGCAAAAAAAAAAAAAAAAATTTGCTTCGGCAAACTGTGTATTTTCTTCCTTCTCTTTTAGTGCAGATGCACTTTTCCTTGAATAAATAAATATTCATAAGACTATCTAATATTTCACTAGATATTTAAAGTAAATGATACTAATATTAACGCTTTGAAAGAGTTCATTTTGGAAGTTGTTTAGCCCAAGAAGAAACAGCCTTATGCAATAAAGTCTAGCATTAGAGTTTGTGATAAATGTGTTGTCTTTAATGTAAAGTCAGAACATACTTATTGTAAAATTATATTTCTTTTTGTTTTGTTAGGTTTGAAAGAACCTGATAGTGAATCACCAGGCCAGTGGGTCCATGTTAGTGACACTTACGTGCAGGTGGTTCCAGAATCAAGAGCACTTAGCGCACAAGCGTACCTTCTTTTTTATGAAAGAATATTATAATGATTTGTTAACTGTTAATGGTAATGATTATTTAGATCACTTTTATTTTAATGCTGCAGCGATAACCATTATATGCAATGTACCTTTGTAGTCTTTTCTGTAGGAATAGCATGTCCCTCAAATGCTCCTGAACATGTTTACCATTTTGGTGAATCCTTTTAAAGTAAATTAAATTTACTAAATGCTTTCAAAATTATATTCTTAAAATAAATGTAAACACATGTTTTTAAAAACATATTTGTCCTGGAAAAAAAAAAAACAGAATTTACAGTAGTAGAGGAAACTCCTTTATAATGTGGCTTATTACTATAAGCATTCAGAAATGATGCTGGCTAAGTCAAATCATTCCTTAAAACAGTGTTTCCCAAATGTGAGTCAATACCACCTTTCTGTTTTCGTATATAATGTATATATATCTCCTATGCCATTGTTTACTTATTATTTTTAAGCTTATTTTTTAGCCTTTTTAAACCATAGTCTTATTTTGAGCATATTCTACATTTTATGTGCTAGTTACATTTTTTTCTAATAAACATTAAAATAAATATATAACTAAAGAAAAATTGCTCATTCATGTAGCACTTCATTAAAAATCATCTCAGAGCTATCCAGTGGTATATTACACTCCCGTGTGGGACACATTGCTATAACATATACTTACACAATTGGCATACTGACCTTGTCATATTTTGTATGATTCAACCATATAAAAAGGTACCACTGTAGCTTCAGTAATATGGATTTACAAATAATATACTGGTTAGCTTATTGCTTTGAGGTTTTGAGAACTGGAAAAATACTGAAATATTTTATCAACATATTATTTGCAGCCTATTCATGATGGAGTTGAGAATAATTTGCAAGTGATTAGCCAAAGTCAAAATATATTTATAGATAATTGTTACATGCAGAATTGGTAAATAGAAGTTGTTAATCCATATGGGATCGTAGGATACCTTTGAAATGTAAATTATCAAATCATATTTGTACATGATAGAGAATTCTATTCTTATTATGCTTAATAGGAAAATGTAATACATTTTCTAGTTCTGTAGATCAGTAAATATTAATCATGGTTTTGGGGTTTTGAGATCACCTTTTGTCTTCAGCAAGCATCATCAGTAAGTTCATATAGGTTTAGTTTTTATTTTAATGGAGCATAAAGTTGGCATTTTGGATTTTCTTTTTAAATAATTAATAGCAAACATATGGTAGTTTTTCCCCCCTAGAAAACAAATTATTAAGCTGTCAAAACTTGGCATGAAAACGTTACCATTACTTAGGCTTAAATTTTTTTAAAATGACTACTTTGGTGTTAATTATTAAATCAAAACACATAACTGCATGGTTCAAGCATCCTAATCATTAGTGCTAACGA
Organism: Physeter macrocephalus; assembly: GCF_002837175.3. Lineage (NCBI taxonomy): Eukaryota > Metazoa > Chordata > Mammalia > Artiodactyla > Physeteridae > Physeter > Physeter macrocephalus. Next base: position 60,299,770 of record NC_041223.1, read on the forward strand.
ATGATAGTACAGGCAGATGCTGGGTAAGTGCCTGGTCCTAGTTCATTCTCCTCTTGTTAAGGAAGGATAAGAATAATGGCTGTAGTTAATGTGTGGAAATATTTAACGAAGACTCTCACCCTTCTTAATATTTAAGTATATGTAATATTATCAAGGTTACCAGTGCCGCCTTTTGATATATGGATGAATGGAATTGTGATTAGTGTTAAGGATGGTAATAATATACAAAATTCAGAGCTTAAAAATGTCATTGCATAAATTGTATTTTTAAGCTGTTGAAATTTCAATAATAGTGATTTTCTTGATTTTTAACAGTGAAATGATGGAGAAATGTATCTTTATAAGTTAACCTGTAAACTCAGGTTGTGTCCTGTAAAAGGTAAACAGTGTTTAAAGTGTTTTCTGTTTAATTGCAATGCGTTAACATTGAAGACTTCAGTACCAGAGCAGTGAAATTTTTTGAAAACTATTAGTTAATCCTCTTTATTCAAGTCAGCTGTCTTGGTAATGACAGTTACCATCCCCTCCCCTAAATGTAAATATTAAATTGTCTCATTTTTCTCCTAGAAAAGATACCATTAAGAGGCATGCACTTTTCATTGGATGGTCACCTGCTTCTTGTTTCATTGATAGATGGATAGATGAAAGAGAGAAAGAAAGAAAGAAAGAGGGAAAGGAAGCAAGAAAGGAGGGAAAGAAACAAGACCATTCTTTTCTGTTGCCTCTTGGCTTATCCCTTACAGAGTTAAGTAGAGATGGTAAGTGATAGGTGAGGGCAAGAATCAAGGAAAGTGCCTACTTCCTCTTTTCGTTGGATGCCAGGAAATGAACTAGTGCTAAATTTATCAGATTAGGAGATCTTTTAAGCTTTATTCTGAATACCAGTTAAGACTGATTTTTCATTAAGTGAGTGCTATATTGTAGCTTCAGAACATTACCTCAGTACTCAAATACTACAGTAGTTTTTATGCTTAACTTCACATTTATTCATTAAGTATATATTTATTGAACATCTACTAAGGGTCAGGCCCTGGGCTGACACTGTTTTAACATGTTTTAAAATGAAGAGGCCTATGTAAGTTTTAGACATTATTCTAGAAGTAATAAGATACTTTTATTTTCATTTCCACAGTGTTAAATGAGTTAATTCTGAAATCTGTTTTTTTATGGCCTAAAGTTTATGAATGCTTTGCTTGTCCAGGTCTGCTGGTAATGGAATAAATTTGATTTTGAGATCTAAGAATTTCCTAAAGATAGCTTTTGTAATAGAGAAAGTATGTTAAGTTACACATGGATCTACATTTAAATTTTTGTTTTTATTTTGAATATTTCCAAAGCACATTTGCAGGGGTACTAAATTGTGAGCTACTTTAGCAACAGTGGCTTCCAGATGACCTCAGGAAACAGTACAAATCAGTGAGAATGTTTACAGATCCTCAAAACAACTACTATAGTGTTTGGCGAAATGAATTTAAGAAGTAAAACAGAGGGCTTCCCTGGTGGCGCAGTGGTTGCGCGTCCGCCTGCCGAGGCAGGGGAACCGGG
>NC_041223.1:60301394-60339172 GCF_002837175.3 Physeter macrocephalus
CGGAGCGGCTGGGCCCGTGAGCCATGGCCAATGAGCCTGCGCGTCCGGAGCCCGTGCTCCACAACGGGAGAGGCCACAACAGAGGGAGGCCCGCATACCAAAAAAAAGTAAAACAGGAATTTAACTAGCTTTATTTAGAAACTGGTTTATATCTAACCTTGGGTTCCCCTAGTTTTTCCATGTTTAAAATGATAAATTTTTGACTATATGCCAATTATGTGAATATTTTTGACATAACCAAATGTATGTTTATATTTAAGATTTTGTCATTTAATGTTTTAAAAACTGATGTGAAGGCCACCTTTTTGAGTGGCCAGGGAGAGTGGTGTCAGTTCTAAGAGCGGTTGATACCTGTTTTCTTATTGTAAATGTGCCAACAAAACTATTTTACTATGATATGTATTTAAGAGCTCTTAGTTCGCATGTTTGACTTTAGTCAATTATTTTATATGATATCTGAATAAAATTTCCTGAGGATTAAGCTGTGAAATATATCACCTTCATCTAATTTTTGAGGTATAAAATAGTATTTTGCCTACTTTTATTAAATTCATACTCATAATTTGTCTGCATTCTACCTGAAAAAATAAGCCTAAACCAGATATGTTATGTGCAATAAAAGTGATTCTTTATATATTATCTGCTGCATTAAGAAAGACTATTTTTAGATATTTAAAATGTTCTGGTTCATGTAGAAATCCATCAGTTCAAATCTATTTAAAAGATAGATGACTATATTTTTAATTTTGAGTAATAATTGATTATATATCATTCCTACCATTTTATCTTTTTTTTGCAGTGTTTTTGGAAAATAGCTATGTAACTTATGGAGCATTATTTTGATGTTACTGTATAAACATGCATAAAATATTAAATTCATATTTACTTGATGTTTCAAGATTGGTCCTGGAGTTTTTTTCAATGCACATTATTGACAGAATATTTTGTGTACAAACACTATATTTGCTTACTTAGCTATATTCAAAATATCCTTCCTATTTCAGAAGTTTATCCTTTCCAAATAAAATATCTCATGGGCCTCTTTCATTCACATTTCAGTGTCTGCCAGGGGTGAGTCTTCATCCTTTCAGATGTTTCTTTGAGTTTTTTAGGCAGGATAATTCATTAGGAAACATTTTGTCTACCTTTTTGTATTTAACCTTTTTTAGGTCTTGAAGCTCTTTGAGATTATAATGAATGTTATAGACCATCTTTCATATTTATTGAATATCTGCTGTGTGGTAGGCATTGGGGATACAGCATTGACCATGGGAGATAGAAACCTCTCTAAGGGGCTTCCCTGGTGGCGCAGTGGTTGAGAGTCCGCCTGCCAATGCAGGGGACACGGGTTCGTGCCCCGGTCCGGGAAGATCCCACATGCCGCGGAGCGGCTGGGCCCGTGAGCCATGGCCGCCGAGCCTGCGCGTCCGGAGCCTGTGCTCCGCAACGGGAGAGGCCACAACAGTGAGAGGCCCGCGTACCGCAAAAAAAAAAAAAAAAAGAAACCTCTCTAAGAAGTGAGGAAATAGACATTCTAAGAAGTGAAGATTAAAGAAAAGATATTTCAAACGGTAAATGATATGGAGAAAAATCAAGCAACATTACCCACAGAGCCATATAGGAATTAAGGTCCATGGGATGAAGGATGTTCTAGGGATAAAAGGTGTATGATATTAGTCCTGATAGTCCCAAAGAGAAGCTATGAGTGTTGGAGGAAGTGGAGGGTTTTAATTCTGGGGCCCTCTCCTCACTCCTGCTAATGGCAGAGAGGCTGGGAAGGGAAATCTTGGCACTTACATCTTCTTAGAAAAATATATGCCCCAGATTTTTGTATGTAATTTCAGAGGCTCACAGACCCCCGAAGCCATTTTCATACATTTTTTTAAAGTTGCACTCAGGCAGAAATATCTAAAATGTTTGCATTCCCATATGTATTAGAATAGACTGGGTTATGCTGCAGTAACAAATAACTTCACATCCCAATGGCTTAGCACAACAAAAGTTTATTTCTTCCTCACCCCAAATCACTGTGAGTCTGGTCAATCTGCAAAGGCAACTGTTTTCCAACTGGTGACTCTGTAATCCTGGCTGATTGTCTTCTGGCTCTATCATTTTAACGCCAGGCCTCTTCACTGGCAGGGGAGGAGAACACCAAAGGTCTTGCATCAGCAATTAAATTCTTCATCTTGGGTGCGTCGCGCACAACCCCGTGGCCAGAAGTAGTCACATTGGCCCTGCCTAATTGCAAGGAAGGATGGGTAGGAAAGAGTAAGTCTCCCAGGGCTCAGAAGAAAAGGAGAATGGACTAGAAGTCTCTCACAGTCTACCCTCTGGTCACCAAATACTCAGCTCTTCTTTCTACACGTGAAACACAGTGACTCCCTTTTCAAGAGAAACAACCCCAAAGGACCATCCACCATTCCAGAACCAGGCTCTTTGAAAGTACTATGTCAGGTCTGGATGTTGCTCCCACTGGTCTGGAGACCCAGGAGCCAAAAGAATATGTTCTGTTTTCCACAAACTTACTGTACAGTGGAGAAACCAGTGGAACTATAACCACAATAAACATTCTAATTCAGAAAGGGGAAGAAGAATGGAGATATTGTCAATCTCTTACGCTGAGCATGGGGGATGTTCATTGTTAGACCTTTCCTCTATTCCCTAAGAATTCCCTTCTCCACTGTTCTCTGTGACTCCAGACTTCACCCCTTGGAAGAATCTTTTTTTTATTATCCTCCTTGGCTACATCTGAATGACTGTTGAGGAATATGCCATCCTTGGAAGTTGCACAGCTTTTTTTCAATCTGTTTCCTAGATAATTGGGGGCTGAAGTTGTTTGTTTGTTTAAAGTTTGGAATAGTCACAATTTCTGTTAGCCAAGGCTTATGGTTTCTTTTCCAGTACAACTCTTAAAAGCTTAGTAGGCCTCTTTGTTTCTGGTCAGATTTATATGCCAGTAACCATACCATTTTTTTTGAGACAAGTAGTTCTTAGGTTGGTTTTATTTCTTTGATTTCCTACCTCCCTTCCTCTCTCCTGACCTTATGGCAGGTACCTTCTGTCTATAAACTTTGATGGGAGAGCCATCCTCTTAACCACATTTCCATCCTTAGGTTGTTTTTTTTTTCCAAGTGAGAAAAAAATTAAGGTTACCTTAATTACATCCTTAATTAACCCACTGAAAATTTCCAAAATAACTATGATGTTTACACCCTTAGTTATGATCTTTGCTGCAAGGTTGAGGTTTAATGATCCTTTGTCATTTAAAGGCTTTCTTAAGTTTATCTCCTACTGCTTGGAGTTGAAAAACACAAACATGTGAGGCTCAAATTCTGGTTGCCTCTATTCCCTCGTGTCAGCTTTTACAAATCAACCATTCCTCTCTGAGCTCCACTCTTTCTCATAATACCGTGCCAAATGCATCCAATAGTACCCAACACACACTTATTTTTCAACTTCTTCCCCTAGCTCAAAAGTCAGTAGGTACATTTTCTGCCTCCCAGGTTATTGGGGGTGACAGTTATATTACATTTTTTACCATTGCATAATGTGACGTCCCTGTTTCTAGCCTCTAATATTAGTTTCCTATGTATACCAACCAACATCTAAGCTAATGCCACATATTTTCAGTTCTTTGAGCAGCACCTAACTCCTGTTACCAATATCTATATGTGTCCGGCTAAATTAGGCTTATGCTTTATTAACAAATGTCTCCAGAGTCTCAGCAACTTATTTTGTGGTCATTGCAAAGTCTTTTGCTGATTTGGGGCTCTTTCTGGCCACTGTTTCCCATAAGGCAACTCAGTGATCGTGGCTGACAGAGAATATACCAACCTGTAGCTGCCCCTTTATCTGCCTGTAGACTTCTTGGTTGATGTGACAATGCTTACAGTTCTTGTAAGCTTAGGTCCAGAAATAACTGTCATCACTTAACCCACAGCCCATTGGCCAGAAGTAATTCACTGAGTACTACCTAAACTTTAAGGAGGCTTAAACCTTCTGTGTGCTGTAAGTCAGTGGAGAATCAGATATTGGTGAATACTAATAATGTCTACTACATCATACAAGTGACTTAAGTATAGAAACAGTAGTTTGAATCACAAAAGATTTTTAAGTAAGAATATGCCAGTCAGTGAACATAGTAGGTGTACCTTACTTTCTCCAATCTGGTCTAAATGGTCATTACATGCATAAAGCCCAGTTTGGTCCATTGTTTTTTGGGTTTTTTTTTCTTAATTTATTTTATTGAAGTATAGTTGATTTACAGTGTTGTTTTATTTTCTGCTGTACAGCAAAGTGATTCAGTTATATATTTGTGTAAATTCTTTTTCATTATGGTTTATTACAGGATATTGAATATAGGTTCCCTGTGCTATATAGTAGGATCTTGTTTATCCATTCTATATATAATAGTTTACATGGTCCATTGTTAAATAACTGAATTATTATTGTATGTTCTCATATTTCATTATGACACATTCTCACTATCTAGGAGATGCTTAAGTAAGAATTAAAAGAGTTGTAATTTATTAAGAATTTAAACAGTTGTTTTAAGAATTATTATTTAAGAATTAAAAGAGTCGTAATTTTTAATTATTTGCTTGTAGCGTATTAGCTTTATATACTTTTTAATCCTCCATTGTAGTTCTACTGTGGTAAAGTAGATGTAACATAAAATTTACCGTTTTAACCATTTTTAGGTGTACAATTCAGTGGCACTAAGTACATTCACAATGTTGTACAAATATCACCATTTCTAGAACCCTGTCCTCATCCCAAACAGAAATTCTGTGCCCATTAAATAATAACTCCCTAGTCCTCCCTTCCTCCAACCCCCAGCAACTGCTATCTGTCTCTATGAATTTGCCTATTCTAGGGACCTCCTGTAAGTGAAAGTATACAACATTTGTCCTTGTGTGTCTGTCTTGTTTCACTTAGCATAATCTTTTCAAGGCTCATCCATGTCGTAGCATGTATCAGAACTTCATTCCTTTTTAAGGCTGAATAATATTCGATTGTATGTATATACCACAGCTTTAAATAATTTTTTATTTTGTAAGTTTCATATATACAGCATTATAGTTCAACATCTGTATACACTACAAAGTGATCACTACCACAAGTCTAGTTACCATTAAATAATTTTTATTCTTAAATTTTAAGATGGATGTGATATGGAAGGTAATAACACCTTAAAGGTTCAGATCTCAAGAAGTAGGAATATTTCTTAATTCTGTTTCTTTTCCACATCTCATTTAACTTTTTTCCACTTTACCTAAGGATAACTTGTTTTCATAATAATGCAAAGTACTAACTTGAATATATCCTCCCCTTCAAACACTCTGCAACGAGGACAAGTTAATAAAAAATTTAACTTACGAAGCGCCCTGATTGTTAGTCAGAGACAGCAGATTGCTAAGACTGGCAAGATGGCAACTGTTACTGCACTTTCTTTTTTCTTCTTTGCGGTACGCGGGCCTCTCACTGTTGTGGCCTCTCCCGTTGCGGAACACAGGCTCTGTATGCGCAGGCTTAGCGGCCATGGCTCACGGACCCAGCCACTCCGCGGCATGTGGGATCTTCCCGGACCGGGGCACGAACCCGTGTCCTCTGCATCGGCAGGCGGACTCTCAACCACTGCGCCACCAGGGAAGCCCCTGCACTTTCTAATCGAGGTGCAGAATGACTAGACTGCAGCAGCTCGCGTACACAATAGCTGTTCAAATAGACACTTTAACACAAAAATACATTGTGAGAAAGTCTGGTGTTGAAATACATGTAAGTGCCTGATGTCTCCTTCGAATCCTAAAGTTACAGGGAAATCCTAAGGTGAAAGTAATGAGGGAAAGGGAAATATGGGACTGTAAAACTCATTTCCTGGTCTGGCAAACAGTGATTGCTGAGAGTACCTCATTAAATTGGCAGAAGGAACAAACGTGAGTTATTTAATAATTCTCTCATTCGACAAAGGGAGAACTTTCTGTATGCTAAGCGGTACTCTGGCCAGCTGGAGAACAGAGATGGGAAAAACAAAAAACAAAAAACTACCAGAAAACTGCTTCAAGTTTACTAGGGAAACAAGCAAACAAATACAAGATGATTATAGAAAGTAGGAACATATGAAAGTTTCTCTAGGGCAATCAGGTTTCACAAGGAAGATAGAATGTTTCTCTGATGAGAATGTTTCTCAGAGAAATAAACTTGAAAATCAGGCCCTGGGCAAAAACTTGGAAAATAATCACAGAGCAAAATCAGAGACGACCACTGATGATATATGGTAAATGTCCTAGTTTTTGTTCCATAAAGTGATTTAAAAAATCATACTAGGGAATTCCCTGGCGGTCCAGTGGTTAGGACTCCGTCCTTTCATTACCCAGGGTCCAAGTTCAATACCTGTTGGGGGAACTAAGATCCCACAAACTGCAGGGCTGGCCAAAAAAATAAATAAAAATCGCACTAGACTGTTGTGTCGTCCTTTTGTGTGTGTGTGTGTGTGTGTCCTTTTTTTTTGTGAAATTAGGGAAAAGGTCAAAGGAACCAAATTTTCTTTTTGCCTCCAGTAATACTATGCACTCACATTACTGTGTTGGTAGAAGTGTAATTAGTTATCGTTTCTCCCAAGATGAAGTTGTATTTTGTGGGCCACTTGGATTTGAGGACCAGCGAATCTTTAGCTATTGAGGACTTTGTTCTAACGCTGATGCAGGAGAATCTGGGTGTCAAGTGTTTCTTCAAGAAGACTGGATTCCATGCAAACAGGATCTATTCTCACGTCTATCTTTATCTTCTTTATCCATCTAGATGTATTCGTAATCTTTTATTTCTACTGTTATTTGCTATTTCTTTTGCACAATTCCCAATGAAACAATTTAGATACTTGGTGCGCAAAAATTTCATGTTACTCTCTAGAAAGGCACTTTCCAATATTTATTTCCAATATTTATTTTCCAATGTATCTTCGGAACATTTTTGTTTCCTTTGTAGCTTCTAGCCTGGAAATCGATACTTTTGATACCTGAACGTCGTTCATATTAAAACACCATGGAATCAAAGTATTCCATTCGAAGAACTGAATTGCATAAGTCCTGTCGGGAGGCCATCTTGTGGTTGAGAGAAAGGGGCAGCAGGACGGAAACGGGACATCTCCGCCACTTTACCCTAAAGGTCCCGGGGAAGGAACGAAACAACAGGACTAGCCGGGTGAGGCAGAGCTGAGCAAGTGTCCCCGGAAGGGGGCGCTATGTTTTCGAGGTTAACAAAGAGTGACCGCTGTGGGGGTCAGCTAAGGTCTCCGCTATAGCTACCATCTACACCGGTCACTTCACCAACGTCCGGTCTCCCTGGAGGCGGAGCCCTCGGAGGCGCTCCGTGAGACCCAAGTCGGGAGTATTCCGGAAGTTCGGGCCGGACTCTGGTCGGTGTGAAATACGGCTAAGGGCGCACCGAGCAACACGCGGAGTTGGTTCATTTGACTCTGGGGCCCCTCCGTAGTCAGAAAGGAGTGCCGCGAACTCAGCCACCTTTTCGGAAGGGAACATACCTCCCCTTGAAGGAGGATCACGTTGCTAAAGTAAAAATTTTGAGCGCGCTTTGTACAGAACACTTAAACTCTTGGCTTTCTGCTCACTGTAAAGATAAAAGTGGGTCGGGCATGGCGCTGGCTACATTAAAAGGTAACGTACAGGAATGTCCAGACATTTGCATGGTGTTGATTACATAGTCGAGGTGGTTTTGCCCATAACAAAAATGGCGTCGAAACATGTTAACCGGGTACAGTCACGTGGTCAAAGACCTGGCTGGGGGACAGTATGGCTTCAGATGACAAACGGATGTTATTATTATTCACTTCCGGGTGAGACTAATCGGGCGCCATCTTGTCTTGTTCGCGAAGAAGTAGAAGCATCGAAAGGGTTGGAGAGGTATTATAGGAACGGTGGCGATACGGTGTTCCGGAATCAGAGTGGGTAAGTGGTAGAGAACGATTAGGCGTGGGGACTTGCCGGGTCATTAGAACCTTCTTGATTTCCGTGGCGAAGGTAGCATAACTTAAACACGTAGGCTGCGTACGCTGCTTGGCGCGTCCGCTGGAACCTCATCTCCCTTAAAGCGGTGGCGTCCGCCCGACTTGGTGAATCACGGCGCTGCTCCCGGTTTAAAGGAAATGTTCGTATTAAAGAGAGTGCTCGCGACCTCTCCCTCTAACTGTGAGAGTTCCCTCTAGGAAGAGAAGGGAGTGATTGTTGGGCTCCCGACCGGCCGTTAAGCACTGCGCGTGCGCAGTGGGAACCCCCTTATGGGGCGGGGGTGCAGGGGAGCAGAGGAGGCGGGGGCCCGGACCTGGACCTTCTCTGCTGTGCACCTCCGACTCCGCAGGCGCAGCGAAGGGCAACTGTGTCCTTTTAACTACAGTTAGGTTCCTTAGTTTGTATTAACCTTGTGTTTTTAAAGTCATAGACGCTATGTGTAAAGTAAGCTTCGGGAAAGAAGGAGGTAGCTTCCAGCGTTTCAGTTTTATTATCCTGTGATGGATATTATTGTCATCTGAACATCATGAGTACTCGACACATTTTGGTTGTTGGTGGTTAATTCATAGAACAACAAAATAAACTTGGAATTTCTGATTTGAGTGCAGCAAGGCAAATGCAACAAAAACCAGGACCTTGAAGGTGTTTTGTAAGGTGTTACGTGGCTGTAGGTAAGGTAACAGTAAATCATTTCTTTTAAGATGGTCTTTATTGAGACTCTATGTTAAAATTTTGTTGTTGTTGTTGTTAATAGACTACTTTTTTAGGACAGTTTCTGATTTACAGAAAAATTGAGCAGATAGTACAGAGTTACCATATAAACTACCCCCCAACCCCCCACAGAGAGTTTTTCCTATTGTTAACATATATTAGTATGTACATATATTAGTACATGTACATTTGTCACATTGAATGGACCAATATTGACACATTATTGTTATTTAAAGTCCATAGTTTATTCACATTTCCTAAGTTTAAACCTAATGTCCTTTTTCTAGCCCAAGATCCTGTTTAGAACACCCTATAACATTTAATTATCATGTGTCCTTAGTCTTCTTTGGTTGTGACAGTTTTTCAGGCTTGTTTTCTATGACTGTTACAGGCTGAAAATTCCTACAGTGAAGACTTAACTTTAGTGCCTCAGACTATGACTGTATTTGGAGATAGGTTCTTTAAAGAAGTAAAATGGGGTCATTAGGGTAGGCCCTGTGTGCTATAATGGTGTCCTTATAAAAAGAGCAGTACACAGAGGGAAGACCACATTAAAGACAAAGGTAGGAAACAACCATCTACAAGCCAAGAAGAGAGGCCCCAGAATGAAAACCACCGTGATGACGGTTTGATCTTGGACTTCTAGCCCCCAGAACTATAAAGAAATAAATTTCTGTCGTTTGAGCTACCCAGTCTGTGGTACTTTGTTATGGCAGCCCTAGCAAAGTAATACAGTGACCTTGACAGTTTTGAGGGGTACTGGCCAGGGATATTGTAGGGTGACCTGCTATTGGAATTTGTCTGATGTTTTTCTCATGATAAGACTGGGGGGGGCTTCCCTGGTGGCGCAGTGGTTGAGAGTCCGCCTGCCGATGCAGGGGACACGGGTTCGTGCCCCGGTCCGGGAGGATCCCACATGCCGCGGAGCGGCTGGGCCCGTGAGCCACGGCCGCTGAGCCTGCGCGTCCGGAGCCCGTGCTCCGCAGCGGGAGAGGCGACAATAGTGAGAGGCCCGCGTACTGCAAAAAAAAAAAAAAAAGACTGGGATTAGGGGTCTTGAGGAAGAAGATCACAGAGGTAAAAAGCCTTTTTCATCACATTCTATCAAGGCTACATATGAACATGACTTACCATGTTGATACTGACCTTGATCACCTGCTTGAGGTAGTGTTTGTCTAATTTCTCCACCGTAAAGTTACTCTCCTCTGTCCACTCCCTCCTTTCCATATTGTACTCTTTGGGAAGGAAGTCCCTTTACACGAAGCACACTTAAGGAGTGGAGAGTTAAGCTCTCCCTTCTTTAGGGTGGAGTATCTACATAATTTATTTGGAATCCCTCCGCATGGAAGATTTGTCTCTTCCCTCCAATTTATTTATGTCAGTAAGGATTCAATAGATATTTATGTCATAATTTGTGTTATAATCCAGTACTACTTTATTTTGTTGCCCAGATTGTTCCAGTTTTGGACATTGGTAGCTCCTTCAGTTGTCTACTGTGCACCTTTGACATGCCCCCATCTTCCCCCTCCCCCTTTTTCTGAGCATCTTCTTACTTCCTGGCACTACAAGATGCTCCAGGCTCATTTTGTATATTTCTTGCCCCAGTTCTAAGAATCAGCTATTTCTCTAATGATCCCTGATTCCTTTCCTTTGTTAGAGAATGGTATTAGAACCAAGATAAGTGTTCTTGTCGCCACTGAGGGGTTGTTTCCTTTAGACTTTTTACATTTCTTTTTCCTTTTTTTCTTCCAAATTTATTTTTCAATTACCAACTTTTTTTTGGTATCTATAACCAAAGTATTCAATTCTCCAATATTTTTTGACTACCTTGAGCTGCAGACTACAAAGTATTTCAGTATATACTAAAATGCATGTCACATCAAGTATCAAAAAAGGTTACTACATTTCAAATAATTACAAGATTAACTTCGTTAGTGCCCTTTCCACCTAATCTGAATTGATCCAAATGAATTCTTTTTGACTTTGAGATCCATTACCTGGAGTGTAAGACTGAAATGGCAGGGGAGAAGAGGATTGTTGCGTTTTGTGGTTTCTGAACTTTGTGTTTGATGTGAGAAACATTTCATTATATGCACCAAAGGATGGGTGTGTTACTGTATTTCTTTGATTTTGCAATTGATGCTTAAGGGCTTTAGAACAAGCACTACAGTTTCATTCTCATTTATCTGTCACACAGTCTAGGATGACTTTTGCAAATATTAATGATTGTCATTTAAGCAAGTAATTTTAAGAACCTCAAAGCAATGAATGTTCGAATATAGAGTCTAAGAAATAAGATAAATGACAGTCATTTCTGGTTGTGTTAGTTTCTTAGGGATGCTGTACCAAATTACCGCAGACTGGCCTTAAAACAACAGAAATTTGTTCTTTCACAGTTCTCCAGGCTACAGATATGACTGAAATAAAGGTTTTGGTAGGTTCATGCATGTGTGCTCGACAGCCCTCTCTCTCTCCATCTCTCTCTCTCTCTCTCTCTCTCTCTCTCTCTCTCTCTCTCTCTCTCTCGCTCTCTCTCTCGCTCTCTCTCTCGCTCTCTCTCTCGCTCTCTCTCTCGCTCTCCTTCGCTCTCTCTCTTCTTTTCTTTTCTTTCTTCTCTCTTCTGTCTCTGCTCTAGGGGAAGATCCTTCCTTGCCTCTTTCTAGTTTCTGTTGGTTCCCAGCAATCTTTGGCTTTCCTTGGCTGTAGACCCTTCGTTCCAGTCTCTGCTTCTGTAGTCATGTGGCATTCTCCCTGTCTTGTCTCTTCTTCTAAAAGCACTAATCATTACTGGATTAGGACCCACGTTAATCCAGTATGACCTTATCTTAACTGGACTACGTTTGCCAAGACCCTATTTCCAAATAAGGTCATGTTCACAGTTAATGGGAGTGGAGGTAGGACTTCAACATATCTTCCAGGGGGACACAAGTCAATCCATAACACTAGTCAAATTCATAAACTAGATTTTTATAGCTCTGTGCGATAATGTGCATAATCTGCTGCAAACCCTGGTTGTTGATCTTTCTGTTCTTCCCAAATCCCAATTGTTTCCAAGGAAATAGCAATGAATTTAACCCTGTAAAGGTAAAGTCTTGTAGCCTGGCTCATCAATAATCACATTTCTCTAAACTTGAGAAATGGAGCTTAAGAATCTTTAAAATTAAGGCTAAAGGAAGAATGAATAAATTGGAATTGATTTTTGATGTTATAAAGTCAGAGTAGCAGTACTAGAGTGTCATCTTCAGTGTTGAATATTAATATATTTACTTGGTAATAAATTTCAGTGAATGAGTAAAATATTTTACCACTTAATATGGGCAAAGCACTTTGGAGAATTCAAATAACTATAAAGACATTTCCTCTGCCCTCAAGAATATTCTCGTTTGAGCCAAGATTTTCATGACCAGCTTCCTGATTCTTCATATCTTTAAAAATCTGTAGTAGATTTATTTAAAAAAATACACACTCATGGTTAAATAATTCAAAGAATATAGAAAGATAGAGAATAAAAAATTAAAATTAACTCATCTCTGTTTTCCCTCTCCAGAGCTTACCAATTTTAAGAGGTTTTTTGGTAATTTAGGAATTTTCTATACTAAATTGTGTTCTTCTTTAAAAAAAAGGAACTTCAAGTGGCATCATTATTCATCCTGTATCACATAATTTTTTTCACTATACAATTCATAATACAGTTCGTACATCAGTGTATGTCAGCATATAAAAGTCTACCTTATTCGTTTTAATGGCTGAATAGGAGTCCACTGTATGGTTCACTCTTATCTCACCTACTGCCCTTTGAGTGTCACTGAAAGCAGATGTTCACTGTTACGGACATGCTGCAGGTTTTTGAGTTACATGGTGTGTATGCTCATCCATGGTTTTAAGTCCTTGAAGTGGAGTTGCTGGGTCAGAGGGATGATTATTTACAATTTTGATAAAATACTTTAATGCTAACTTGTCTTCCAAAAAGACTGAACATTTGGTGTTTTACCTACACCTTTGTTCAACACACCCTCTGTAGCCAAATAAAGTTTCTCACTGCAGATTTAATTGAAGCATTTTATTAAATAGCTTCTAACTTCTTACTTCCTTGACTTTTACTGTTACCTTCTTTGCTGCGTTTTATTCTGCTCTGTTTCTCACAATTTCACATCCTTTCCATATTTTTCTCAGCCTAAGTGTATCAAACATTGTACTTGAATAATACCTTCTATAAAAACTTTAGGGGGAAAAGAGCTTTGGAAAGCATGGTAAAACTAGAAGCGGTTGGTTTTAACAAACAGAAAAATGGCTACAAATAATACAGATCACTCTTGAAAATATGCAAGTAAAACCTCTTTGTGCGTAGGAAGTTTTTGTTTTGTTTTAATAAAAGCTGCAACCTATGATATTGTGAGAAGTAGGGCCATTCCAGAGATAAAGTGAAATCTGGATTAAGTCTTTGCTTTAAGAGAAGAAAATGGAATTGAGTAGAAGTGGATTGGCTTGATCACCTGTCCCCACCCCCAGCTGTAAACTTGAGTGCTATCAAAAACAATACTGAGAAAGTCTTAGTGGTGATACTGACCACTACTTACTGAAGCTTTCTGTGCCAAGTTTTTATATGTTTCCCATTTAATCCTCACAATAACCCTATGAGGTAGACATTTATTACATTCACCACTTTACAGATGAGAAAACCAAGGATTGGAGAGTAGTTAATTTTCCCTTATTCACACAGCTGGTGAGTGGTATAGGCAGGCATCATGAACCAGGGCTTGTATTCTTAAGTCTAGGTGACAAGTGGTAATCAGAAAACTTAAAAGGGGAATTGAAAACGTTGGCCGTGATAACCATTAAACAGGAGTAAGTAAAAGAAACTTAGTTTAGAGTGATTTCTAGAAAAGTAAATCTATGTATTGGAAATGATAATAGGGAGTCAATATACATCATTTTCATCATTAAAGTGGTTTTATTGTGTGCACATCTATTTGCAACTCCAGTAGGCACTGTATAGAGCTAGTTATGATGCCTACATTGTATGAGTTTACAACCTACGACAGAAAAATCTATGCACTGAACTCTGATGTGCCATTAGAGCTTTGGAAAACATAGCAAGCTCTGCTTACACCAGCTTTTTTGGTTCTCCTGTATATAGGTCAACAGCTTTCTTATCATTAACCTTTAAAAGTAAACAGAGAGAAAGAAGAACCTATAGACCATTCGTTTATTCATTTGTTGTTTAGTGACTGCTGGTCACTTGCTTTAGGACAGCAAGAAGCTGTCTGGTACCTTTGGAAGGTAAAAAGATGAATACATTTGTCTTTCTATCAGCTTTAAAAAGGTATTAATCTGGGTAATAATCTGGGGACTTCCCTGGTGGTCCAGTGGTTAAGATTTTGCCTTCCAGTGCAGGGGGTGCAGGTTTGATCCCTGTTGGGGAGCTAAGATCCCACATGCCTCATGGCCAAAAAACCAAAACATAAAAACAACAGAAGCAATAATGTAACAAATTCAATAAAGACTTTAAAAATGGTCCACATCAAAAAAATCTAAAAAAAAAAAAAAGTATTAATCTAATGGGAAGAAGATGAAACCGTGTGAGGGACAAATTGTTCTCACCTTGCTGATGTAATTTTTAAACTTAGAATTCCATAGAAAAATCTGAATTTATTACCTTATTTGTACCATTTAAGTTCATATCAGATGGATGAAATCTTTTAAAATGTTTGTTGTTCCTTTTTTTCTCAGCATATATGACAATTCCTAAATTGCTTGACATTATTTTGTATTGTTAATGAATTGTTCAAGTAAATAAAAAAGATATTTTTGAAAGAAAAATGTTTTTAAAGCTTTGCCTTCTCATTTCTGATGTACCTGTTTCCCTTAACTTTAGAATGGTAAATCTTTTCTCATTATAAAATTAATGGAAGAGAAAGTTCAAATTAATTTGGAGATGATCACATTTCTGTGTTGCATCTCTAGAATTTATTTTTATTAGTTCAAATAGCTCTTCATAATTTAAGTGCAAACATACACTTTTTTTCTTTTTTTCAGGGCATAAGTAATCTTGCTGCTATGCTTCCAAGCTGTAGTTCTGAATCAACCTAAATTTTGAACAGAAGGTGAACCTCTGAGGTCAGTCAAAATAGCAGTTGGTATTTCTTCTGGGTGTTCCTCTTTATTTATTTATTTGTTACCTTTTAATTAAAGTTTTCAAGAGTGCTAATGAGTTATTGGTCTTTAAAGGGCTTTAAAGGTATAGTTGGAGGGCTTCCCTGGTGGCACAGTGGTTGAGAATCTGCCTGCCAATGCAGGGGACACGGGTTCGAGCCCTGGTCTGGGAGGATCCCACATGCCGCGGAGCAACTAGGCCCGTGAGCCACAACTACTGAGCCTGCGCGTCTGGAGCCTGTGGTCCACAACAAGAGAGGCCATGATAGTGAGAGGCCCGCGCAGCGCGATGAAGAGTGGCCCCGGCTTGCCACAACTAGAGAAAGCCCTCGCACAGAAACGAAGACCCAACACAGCAAAAATAAATAAATAAATTAATAAACTCCTACCCCCAACATCTTAAAAAAAAAAAAAAAAAGTATAGTTGGAAAAGAGGAGAGGAAAAAAAGAAGAGAGAAAATCGGAAGAGAGATTAGAAAAAGAAGTATTTTTAGCTTGGAATTGATACCCAGTACAGCTGTTGGTCTCAAGTGTGGTACTATTTACTGCCTATTTTGCCATATTCTAATAATCCCATTATGATAGAATATATTAATACAACTAGAAGATACGTGCACTTGACTCATAAGTAAACAAGGTATAACAAAGGAATGCATCTTTCCTAATTCACAGTGTTCTTCAGTTGAGAGGTCAGGATCTGCCATTGACAGAACTATAACATTCTGAGAATGCTGCAAAGACTGTGGTTGGAAGCTCTAAGAGCCTGGATTGTAGTAGCCAATTGTATTAAATTTGGTGTCTGTTACTTCCTTAATATCTGGCTTTCCCACTTTTTGTGACCTTGCAATAAATACTAAGGTGTAGTTTTGTATTGTTTTTAGAATAGAGGAAAGGGTCAGTCTGAAAGGATTCATTTAGTAAACATTTATTTAATGCTTGCTATGTGCTAAGCCCTGGGGTACAAAAATGAAGAAACATACTCTGCTTACTATGTGTGTCATTGGTTCTTGAATAGGGTTGTATATCAGTGTTGGATGAAGTACAGAGATAAAATGACTGTAAGCATTTAAAACTTTTTATTATGGACGTTTTCAAACTAGTTTACAGGTAAGTAAACTAGTGTGATGAACCCCTCTGCCCCCATACTCATCACCTGGACTTAATAGGTATTCATGTATGTTTTTCCCCTCTACTTTTCCATGTTAATTATATGTTAAGAAACCTGGTCTCGGTTAGTTCCCTGGTGGTCTAGTGGTTAGGATTCCGGACTTTCACTGCCGTGACCGGGTTCAATCCCTCGTCAGAAAACTGAGGTCCCACAAGCTGCGTGATGCGCCCCCCCGCCCCCCCCAAAAAAGGAAAGAAAACATACCTGGTCTTGTGGACTGTCTCACCTTCTAGATTTGTCTGATTGTTTCTTTTGATACTATTTGGCCAGTACCTTTGTCCCCTAATAATTCCTTTACACTGCAAGTGAGAGCCGAAAGCTCAGTTGGATTCAGGTAAACATTTTTGGTGAAAATATTCATAGTGATTCTGGGGACGTAATTTTGTATCTCGTGAGGAGACACTTAATAATCTGTAGGGCTGATATTTTGGCAACCTTTGAATTTTTGATTTCCCATCAACTTTTCTTCTAAGATTGCCTGAATCAGCTGTTTTTATTAGGTTTGACAGTATGGCAATTTTCTAAATCTTTTCTACCTTCTGCATTCATTAACTATAATTTATAAGGAAGAGTTTTCCTTCATTAGCTAGAGCTATTTGGTTACCCTCTTCAGTAAGCCTTGGTTTGAGGGAGGCTAAATCACTTTTTTTTGGTAATCTTTAAAATAATTACATTTCCAGAAAGTTATATTGGGAAAAATTAGATTTTTTTCCCCCTTTTGAGCTAAATTGAATAGAGCTGTGCTTGCTCCCAAACTCTTGACATCAGCATTAACATGAAATTTTCTACTCTTGCTTGCCAACTAAAAAATTCCAGTTGCCTTTGGCAACCTTTTGAGCAGAATTTTAGAGTTCTGATCACATAAATGTATCATCATATAATAATTTCTGATATGTGAGCTTTAACATTAAAGAATTCTCATTTTTAAACTATGTTTATTTTGTTGAAGACAGAAAATCAGATACACTTTAAAAGTCAGGATGTGGGATCAAGGAGGACAGCCTTGGCAGCAATGGCCCTTGAATCAACAACAATGGATGCAGTCATTCCAGCACCAGCAGGATCCAAGTAAGGAAACAAATTGAATTTGGGGAGTGGGGGAGGGGGTTGTATAGAGATGAGTGGGACATAGGCACTGGAATTAAGGGAGGTAGAGTTGGGATTGGTTTATTGGATCATTTTATGGTCAGATGTTAATTTTTTCTTGTACATAATCTTGCCTAGCATGCCTATTAGGGAAGGGATTTCCCTTTGGAAGATTTCCTCAAAGAGTAGAAAGCTTTATGTAGATTTTAATATTTTTAAAACTGATTTAGTTCTTGTTTTCTAAAGGAAGAGGAAAGTCTTTCTTAAATGTGTTGCTTAATCATACTTTTGTTAATTCGGAATCTTAAAATTCTATGTAGATCATAGTCAACTGATGGTATGCTCTATCATTTTAAAATTTCTCTTTAATATGGAATATTTCAAGCATGTACAGATGTAGAAACAAGTATAGGGAGCCCCCATTTATTACTTAGCTCTAGCAGTGGTTAATTCATAGCCAATTTTGTTTAACTGATAAGACCCCTTCCACTGTCCTGCCTTTACTGGGTCAATCTTATCCTTTTTCTTTTTTTTAATAGCTACATAGCATTCTGTTATAGGACTGTACTGTAATAAATCCACTTTTAGATGATAGATTGTGACTTTTTACCTTTTGAAGTCATTCCCATAATTTTGTATATGTACCATTATTGTCCAATTATTTTCTTAGGAAAAAAAAATCTAAGAGCTAGGTTTGATAGATCACAGTTGTACATTCAAAAGTTTTAGATGTACATTGTCAAGTTTAACTTCATTTTCATCAAAATATATGAGAATGTATTTATTTAATCTTTGCTAAACTGAGATGTAAAAAACTATCTTAATCTACTTTGTTTACTTTATTAATAGAATTAGATCTTAAAATGTTAACTATAGATATTTGATGAAAGGAGGAACTTTAAGACAGCAGAAACAATGAATTTTGAATAAAGAATGGCTAAGAAGTTGTTAAGGAGATATATTTTGACTAGAGAAGGGAGTTAAAGATGCTAAAGAAGGGTGACTGAGAAGGAACAAGAATAGCTATCTATCTTCATGTGAGGTATATAGGATCCAGAGTAGACCTGGATGGGACCTGTTAGAGAAAGAGTGAGGTTAATCAGTTGTTTTTATAGTGGTTTAAAAAAGGAATAAGAGTTTTAAAAAATTCAGTAAACTTAAGGTGCAGGGAATAAATTTTCTTATGAGTTAATATTAGAAATTGGTTAAGAGTGTTTTTGTGGATGTCTTAAGTAATTTTCTGAATGTCTTAAGTAATTTTTATTATTTTGTAGCCTGAATATGGGTTATGTTTTTGTATTTTTTTCAACTATAACATTCTGTAATATTTTAAATCTATAGTAAGGAATAACTGAGAAGCTTGTTTTACATAGAGGCACTGTTCTTTTAGCTCCTACATTCTGAATGCCAAATTCTGCTATGTTAAATTATGTTAGGCCAGATTGACTGGGCTGCATTGGCTCAAGCTTGGATTGCCCAAAGAGAAGCTTCAGGACAGCAAAGCATGGTAGAACAACCACCAGGAATGATGCCAAATGGACAAGATATGTCTACAATGGAGTCTGGTCCAAACAATCATGGGAATTTCCAAGGGGATTCGAACTTTAACAGAATGTGGCAACCAGGTTTGTTGTTTATGTTTTCCAAATTTTAGGACTATTTTTAAAATAAAATGAGGATTAAAATTAATTTGTTTAATTTGCTTAGTTTTATGACTTCTTGAAATTAATGCTTCTTAAAGACGAGGCAGTTTCAATTAAGATTTGACCTTGAAATTTTGTGGTTAAAATTATTCTATACTCATCTGCTAGCATTGTGGCACTCAGTTTGATTCTTTTCTTGGTTCTTCATTCCTAGGCTGACAGGGGCTGGGAACACTGGAAACCTCACTTGGCATCTAGGGAAGAGAGCATTCTATGTCTCTCTGTTGCAACCTCTGGCCTTTTCAGCAGCAGCACTGGCAGAGCAAAACATGTCTAGTCTCTAATTAAAGAAAAATTGTGTCACTATGTGACAAATTAGTCTGTCAAATATACTCTGCCCCTTCCATCCACCCATCTCTCTCTTCCCTTTTTTTCAGATAGTGAAGATCTTCCATAAGTTTTTATCTGTTTATTTTTGTTTGTTTGTTTGCTTTTTTACTTCACAGTATGATTAGGTTCCTTGATGCTAGTTCAGTTTTCTATGACTTGTGTTATTATTTTTAACAGTCACTTCACATTTTTATAGGTGAATCTTATTTTGATTATGCAAATGGTGAAGTCATAGCTCCTTTTCCTTATTAGTACTTATTATTGTTTCTCAATGTAAGAATGGAAGACTCAGGAAGTAATCCTCTAATATCACTTTTAAAAGAATAGCGAATATTCTAATCTTTAATACTGGGAAGTAGTTCATTTCTAGTTTTCTGGAGTCTGTGCCAAATTTTCCCACATTTGAAAATGTTTTGGTTCCTAAGTTCATCAGTGATTCACCCTGGCATTCCCACTTCCCCACCTTTACTGTGCTGGTGTTCTTTGTGTCCCAGGCAAGTGGTTTACCTCTGTGTGCCTCAGTTTCCCTTCCTGAAATTGGCAAAAATAGTACCTGATTTCTCCCTACCTCACAGGGATGTTGTGAGGATAAATGTGTTCATGGAAGAAAGAAATTATATAAAAATCTCAAGGTATTATTTTTATGGTATTGTTACTGAACAGAAATAGAAAAATTCAACAGAAAATTGCTTTGGATTTTGTTATGTTCATTAAAAATAATTTTGGGCATTTGGTTTCCCTTTGTTTAGGATATGAATTAGAGTGGAAGTTAGCTCATTCGAATTATTTATTAGATTAATTCATTGCTTATTTTTAAGATATGCAAAAGAAATTGGACCAAGAAGTCATAAATTTTTTAATCTGTTTCTTTACTGAAAAATGTAGCTTTCTTGAGATCTTAAAGATGTGTGCTGATTTTGTTATAACCCCTGTTGAATGTTTTTATGCCTAAATCCTGAATAGAATGGGGAATGCATCAGCAGCCCCCACACCCCCCTCCAGAGCAGCCATGGATGCCACCAACACCAGGCCCAATGGACATTGTTCCTCCTTCTGAAGACAGCAACAGTCAGGACAGTGGGGAATTTGCCCCTGACAACAGGCATATATTTAACCAGAACAATCACAACTTTGGTGGACCACCCGATAATTTTGCAGTGGGGCCAGTGAACCAGTTTGACTATCAGGTGAAAGATATTTTGTTGCTTTAATTTTGTAGATGTGCACGTAATCCATTCTTTGGAGGTGTCTCATCAAGAGTACCTAAGATATGTGTCTCACTTTTCAGTCTTGTACAGATAAGCACATATTATGTCTCAAAAAAGTTATCAGTTTTTGAGTATTAAAATCATTAGATTTTTATTTTCTGGTTTTTGATTTGCTTAGGAAAATGGTATAAAGGATTGTTAGGGAGAAATTTGGATAAAATGAAAAATGTATAAGTGCAATAGCTATATGATGTTTTGTTTCCTAATTTATAATTTCAAGATGGTACCTTTAAATATTAAATAAAGTTTAGAAAATGCACGGTAGTTGAATACATTATTTATCAAAAATAGATTATGGTTAAGACATGAATAAAATACATGAAGAACATAGATCATCTTCCTAAATGCAATTCCTTCTGCTATGTAGAGTTAAGACATTTTCTAGTGTTGTCATTTTTTTTTCCTTTCTGACATGACATGTTAATGGAATTGTACATAATTTTCTTTGTAGCATCTAATTCATTCCTAGGGACATAGAACTCTATGGGGAATAGTGTCATTAAGAGGGGCTATATTTTCTCTCATCACTCTGCCAGGGTCTACCCTTAAATTATAGTGCTAGGTGTCATTTTGAAATAATTGATTGCAATCGTTACCTTTAAACTGAGCTATCATTTAAAATTTTGGAAAAAACCCATATGTTATTTCACTAATTGTATGGATAATGGGCATAATCGTAAACAGTCTTCATCTCGAGACAGTAATACTCTTATACATATTCAGATACTTTTTGTATATGAATATTTGGTATACAGATAGGACAGTTCCTGTTTGTTTTGAAAAAATGTAGTAGTGGGGAGCTTCTACTTACACAACATTTGCTTGGTAGATCCCCATGCTAACAAGACAAAGAGCTCTGTTGGCATCTATCTGGCTTAGAAAAGCCTCTGAAAATGGCAAAATTACAGAAAAAATATATAATGTAATGATTCAGTAGCTTTTATCTTAGCTTAAAATAGATATTTCTTGCAAGATGATAGAAATAAGTTTATAACTAGGAAGTTGGAATTGATTTAAAACTTTTTTTTCCTGTGATTTTCTAGTTACAGAAAAACTGACATTTATTTGATTTCTTGGTAGTGGAAGGATTAGTTTATAAATGGATTCAGAATGAAAAAGCTCATTTATATATCCTTTTTTATACTTCTTGAATATAGTATATTATCAGCTGGATTTTATATGGCTCTTTGCATTTACATAGGCAGAAAATCTTCATCTTTCTTAAGAAAAGTAAGCCTAGGTTATTGGGGCTACAGAAATATCGGTGGATGTTAGAACCATGGAATTCTTGGATTTGCTGCACACATGGATTTCTACTGTCCCAGTTCATAACACACGTGTGTCCCAGAGAGTATATTGTATTAATGTGAAGAAAAATAAACTGCAATACTCTTTCAGCATGGGGCTGCTTTTGGTCCACCGCAAGGTGGATTTCATCCTCCTTATTGGCAACCAGGACCTCCAGGACCTCCGGCACCTCCCCAGAATCGAAGAGAAAGACCATCATCGTTCAGGGATCGGCAGCGCTCACCTATTGCACTTCCTGTGAAGCAGGAGCCACCACAAATTGGTAGCTATTTAAGTTTAGTGAACCACAATTGGCATGATTTTTTGATCATGTAAAAAGGATGTTTTATTTTCTTAAATTGTTCTAATACCCTGATATGTTAGGAAACGATACTATAAAATCCTATCATTTTATAGTCATAAACCTTAAAATTACAAAAAAGATGCTATCTAAAATCTTTAAAGTTTTGAATATTTTTCTTTAAAATGAATCTTTACTTTAAACTCCAGATTTTGTGATGAAATTTAAATTTATTGTGACCATAGCATGTTGATATTTCTTCAATGTTGATAGCTACATTATGCCAGTATATGATCAGTTCCCCCTTTAAAACCTCCTGTTTGTTCTCTCTCTATGAACTCTTTTCACTCTCAGTTCATCTGATAATACTGCTGTCAGATTAATTTCTTTATTTCACTTTCCATAGTTTTTGGCAGAAGATTTTAATTTTTTTTTTTTTTTTTTTTTTTTTTGCGGTACGCGGGCCTCTCACTGTTGTGGCCTCTCCCGTTGCGGAGCACAGGCTCCGGACGCGCAGGCTCGGCGGCCATGGCTCACGGGCCCAGCCGCTCCGCGGCATGTGGGATCCTCCTGGACTGGGGCACGAACCCGTGTCCCCTGCATCGGCAGGCGGACTCTCAACCACTGCGCCACCAGGGAAGCCCAAAATTTTAATTTTTAAATAACTTAATAGAACTAGTTTATTGCAACTGACAAGTTACATATGTATGTTCCTTTTTATCTGGAAATCCAAATCTAGCACTTAATGGACATTTAAGTCTTTCTCTTTTTTTATCACAAAGTAGACATTTTAGGAAGATTCTAACTTCTGTTTTAACTTAAGTAATAATATTAGTTCAAATGAATTCTTACTGTGAAGGCTTGTGGTTTTGTTTAATTCTGTTTTCACATTTTAGAAAGCAGCATAGTATAACAGTTGGCTCTGAAATTAGCCCACATCACTACTTATTGTCTTTGTAACCTTGAGCACATCACTTAATCTCTTTGAGCCTCGCTTTCCTCGCTTAAAAAGAGATGGAGTAATAGTAGTGCTCTTTTAGGGCTTTTGGGGATTAAATGAGATGATGGACTTCCCTTTTGCCTTGCCACATTATAACCATTAAGGCAGTGTTCACTCTTGGTATTAAAAGTGATGATTTTAAAGAAGAGCGTTACGTTCAGTGGATTGTTTTTATTACCACTGCCTTGCTGGAGAACGATAGTATTTGTCACTAGCACTCAAACTACACCAGAATTATTTTTTTTTAAGTTACGAAGATTGTAGAAATTTAAGAATAAGAAACTCATGCATTTACGATTTTTACTTAGCTGACTTAACGAATATTTTGTCCCACCTGAAACAGATGCAGTAAAACGCAGGACTCTTCCAGCTTGGATTCGAGAAGGTCTTGAAAAAATGGAACGTGAAAAGCAGAAGAAGTTGGAGAAAGAAAGAATGGAACAACAACGTTCACAATTGTCCAAAAAAGAAAAGAAGGCTGCAGAAGATGCTGAAGGAGGAGATGGCCCTCGTTTACCTCAGAGAAGTAAATTTGTAAGTAGACACTCCTGACATAAAACTCCTTGTGATATCTGTGTGAAAAGTTAATTGACTTTTTCTGTCTTATTTGACTTGGTGTGATAATCTCTAGGTCCATCCATGTTACTGTAAATGGCATTATTTCATTCTTTTTTATGGCTGAGTCATATTCCATTGTGTGTATATGGAATATTACACATGCACACCACATCTTCTTTATTCATTCATCTGTCAGTGGCCCTTTAGGTTACTTCCATGTCTTGGCTACTATAAGTAGTGCTACTGTGAACATCAGGGTGCATGTATCTTTCTGAATTAGATTTCATCTTTTCTGGATATATGCCCAGGAGTGGGATTGCTGGATCATATGGTAACTCTATTTTTAGTTTTTTTAAGGAACTTGCATACTGTTTTCCATAGTGGCTGCACCAGTTTACATTTACAATTTACAAATATCATATGATATCATTTATATGTGGAATCTAAAAAAAAAAAAGATACGGGCTTCCCTGGTGGCGCAGTGGTTGGGGGTCCACCTGCCAGTGCAGGGGACGCGGGTTCGTGCCCCGGTCCGGGAGGATCCCACGTGCCGCGGAGCGGCTGGGCCCGTGGGCCATGGCCGCTGAGCCTGTGCGTCCGGGGCCTGTGCGTCCGGGGCCTGTGCGTCCGGAGCCTGTGCTCCGCAACGGGAGAGGCCACGGCAGTGGGAGGCCCGCATACCACAAAAAAAAAAAAAAAAAAAAAAGATACAAATGAACTTATTTATAAAACAGAATAGACTTACAGACATAGAAAAACTTACAGTTACCAAAGGGGAGGAAGGGTGGGGGGAGGGATAAATCGGGAATTTGGTATTAACAGTACTTAACAGTACTTAATTTGGGATTAACAGTAGTGTAGTACTTACACTACTATAAGTAAAATAAACAACAAGGACCTACTGTATAGCACAGGGAACTTTGTTCAATATCTTGTAATAACCTTTAATGGAAAAGAATCTGAAAAAAATATATGTATACTGAATCACTTGCTGTACTCCTGAAACACTGTAAATCAACTATACTTCAATTTTAAAAAAGTATTGAAATAAATAGATATTAATTTAGCTTATAAAAAAGTATTAGAGTAATGTCCTTAGATTACTTTCAGTAAGTATATTGGAGATTGTTTTTATGTATGTATTGTTGAGGGTAGTAAGGAGAAAGGGGACAGCAAATTTGTAAAACATTTCATTCCAGAGAGAAGTTATTCATTGGGGTGCTAGATAATAGGTTTTACCTTGACTCAAGAACAACTCAAAGAACAAATCTGTGTTCTTTTGTTGTAGTACAGCTAACTCCCTAGTGATGGACTATAAAACAAAACTATACTTACACCAAAGGATGTAATAACTTTCATAGTTTTTGACATAGGCACTGAAAGTAACATAAAGTTTTAACTCTTTAAATCTCCATCAGTGGGCTTCCCTGGTGGCACAGTGGTTAAGAATCCGCCTGCCAGTGCAGGGAACGCGGGTTCGAGCCCTGGTCCGGGAAGATCCCACATGCCACGGAGCAAATAAGCCCGTGCGCCACAACTACTGAGCCTGCATTCTAGAGCCCGTGAACCACAACTACTGAGCCCACGAGCCACAACTACTGAAGCCTGTGCACCTAGAGCCCAT
Organism: Physeter macrocephalus; assembly: GCF_002837175.3. Lineage (NCBI taxonomy): Eukaryota > Metazoa > Chordata > Mammalia > Artiodactyla > Physeteridae > Physeter > Physeter macrocephalus. The sequence goes on from NC_041223.1 coordinate 60,326,608, forward strand.
GCTCCGCAACAAGAGAAGCCACCGCAATGAGAAGCCCACCTACCTCAGCGAAGAGTAGCTGCTGCTTGCTGCAGCTAGAGAAAGCCCGTGCGCAACAATGAAGACCCAATGCAGTCAAAATAAATAAATATTAAAAAAAAAAATTCCATCAGTTAGATGGCATGAGTGGCTTAGAAATTTTTTTGTTTAGCAACAGTATGCTCCTAGGTGGTATGACAGCCACAGCACTGGCCAGTATGCAATTCAGGAAATGGTTCTTCCTCCCAAGGCCATTTTCTGCTTCAGAAATAAGTCTCAAGGACAGCAAATTAACTAGACTTAAGCAGATTGGCTTTGCTTAAATTCCATGAGTGCCATAAATTACTTTTATTTTTTAACAAAACAGACATGCCAAAGATGTGATTTTATTCTGGGTGTTATTACCAGTAAGAAACAACAGGCTGCCACTATTAAAGTTTATCTTTAACAAAGAAAAAAAAAATTCAGTCTTTACATGAAATAGTGGATTTTCAGGTTTGATTTTTTTTTTTTTTTTTAAGTGTCAAAAAACTGTTTGGAGATTATCCTCCCTCTCCTCCCAGATGCCTTTGGACTTGTGTCACATGTATCTTCCCCTGGTTCAAATAGTCTTTCCATAGTTGTATTTAGGTGATCACCTTGTCTTTTACTTAGTAGGATTGTTAAGAGTGACTATGGAATACTTCTTTGCCTAAAGAAGAGTCCCCTTTTTAAGGTATGCTATCTGGATACTGAAAACCTAAAACCATTCAGAGAGACAAACTGCTGGTATTTCCTGTATCTGAAGTAGACCTCACTTCTTGCTTATCTGTCTGTTACGTAGCTTAAAAAAGCAAATTTCACTAGCCAGCTGAGATCTGGAAACTGACTTTAGATTTTTAAGTCACATGATTTTAGGTAAATAGCTTACATTTACAGCTGTAAAAATTACACTGAATAATATGACTGTGGTGCATTTATCCAAAATTCTACATGCCACTCATGTCAGGACCATCATATATAATGGATATTAATTAAATCAGTCTCGGGGCTTGATGTGCTTCTAGTTATTTATAAAATAAGGTAAAACTTAACTAAGGAAAAAAAATTGAAAAATAATTGAAATTGATTCTCGTAAGTCATCTTGTAGTCTTAATATTTCCTCTCAGGTAACATTTTAAATATCAAATGAAATCTATAGCACAAAAATGTAATTTAGAGAAATTTAATTTTTATATATCTGTTTCATAGACTTTAATTTGGGGTTTTAAAATAGAATATATAAGATAATTATTTTATATTATAAGCATGAATTTGGGTTACCCGAAAGTGCTATTATTTTTTTAGGATAGTGATGAGGAAGATGAAGACACTGAAAATGTGGAGGCCGCAAGCAGTGGAAAAGTCACCAGAAGTCCATCTCCAGTTCCTCAAGAAGATCAAAGTGAACCAGAAATGACCGAAGAAGAGAAAGAGTATCAAATGGTAGAATGTTAAATTTCTTACCTTTACCATGTACAGGCTTAAAAAAATTTTTTTTAAATTGAGGTATAATTGACATGCAACATTATATTATAGGGTTTATTTTGTTTATAATTTTTTTAAATTATTGGTTGGCTATCTTAAACTTGAGAGAGAACTTGTGAAACAGTTATAAAATGTATATTTGCTGGGTGATAATGTCTGCAAAATCCAAGTAACATAATACGAAATCACAGCTTATAAAGCAGTTATTTAAGCACATTTTTAATTAAATGGTGTTTTACTGCATGAGACCCAAGAGAACATTTATTATTTATTATTTTTCTAAAGTGTGTTTTTTGAATACTGAAAAAGATGAAAAGGCTGCATAGAAAAATAAATTTAGGAAGCACTGGATTGAACACAGTTAAACGTATTTCTTCATTGCAAGATTTCTCAAAGCCTTCAGTGTCTATAATGTGTATTGTCAGTTTCTGAGATTGGGAATATAATGTGCTGCGTTTCTCATATTGAAAGACCAGTGATATTTGAAATGTCTAGATGAAGCTGATTCAGTATACTCTTATTTTAGTAGATGAGTAATCTGAATCCCAGAGAGGCCCACATTTGGAACAGCTGTTGGTAGCCAAACCCGTGGTAGAATCCAGCTCTTAACTTCAAGTCTATTGTATGCTGTGCTATAGTAATCAAGAAAAAAAGGACCTTATCTCACAGAATGGAATGACTGCCTTTTTGTTATTTTCCTTGTTTTTTTCCCCTCAAATTTTACTTTGAGCTGAGGGTTAATATAAGTTCCTAAGTGACATAAGAAACTAGTATTGTGCTGCTTACTACTAATATTATTAAATGAAGGGATATTCCTCTCAAAACACTTGTGGAAACTTTTATTAATAGGGACTTTAAAAAAATATTTTGTCTCTAGAATTAGAATTCAGTTTCTCTACTATACAGATAAATTCATATGTATGTTTTTTAATCTACATGATTTAAAAATTTTTAAAGTTTTGATAATATAATAATTTTCAAGATACTCTATTCCTTGGAATAGCTGGTCTGATCTCTTCTCTAAAAATGTTTTATAAAATGGCTTTGCCTTTTAATTTTTTTGAAAATGTCAAACTGTACCAGTAACTATAATAAATTAGAAAAAAAAACATATAAAATATCCTTCCTTAGATGTTGCTGACAAAAATGCTTCTGACTGAAATTCTGCTGGATGTCACAGATGAAGAAATTTATTATGTAGCCAAAGATGCACACCGGAAAGCAACGAAAGGTATATTGTGGGTGTTCTTGGTTCTCTTTTTCTGGGGGTCTTTTGGTTTTGGTGGCTACTTTGGACTTTTTTTGTTGTCCTTGTTGAATTACTAGCAGATTTTGAATATTCTCTTGCATGTTTTAACTCTTTGGGAAAGGTTAGATTTGTAGGCACCATATTAAAAACTATACAGATATTTTTGTTTTATCCAACCTACCTGAGCACAGATTAGCAATTTTGCTGTTGTCCTATAAAATGTATTGTGGAAAATTCTTGATGTTCAATTTCACCTGATTTTTTTTATATATATAGATACCATGGTATTGGTATATGATTTCTAATACAGTTAGTTTGCCTAATGAATTATGAACCTTCAGAATTTTCACAGTTTACCACTTATAATTTTTAAAGAAGCAGCTAATGTCCCCTCCCCCCTCCATATTTTTAGTAACACTTAAAAAGTATATTGAAAGAAAAATTTAAATTATGGGCCATACCTCAAAAACAAAAATACCAGTGTACTGGTCAACATTTTTCCTCATTATCAACCAATTTCAGCTCACAGCAGAATTATAATTTCAAGGCCAGACATGCTACTGGTTTAAAATGAATGTTATGTTTTTAATGTTTCTTCTCTCCCCAAAAAGCAGCAATAGTAGTAGATTTAACAATACCATAGACTCTCATGACTATGAAATCGTGGCTATTTGTGTTAACATGTTGTTCCTGTTGTTGATGTGATACAAAGCTCCTGCAAAACAGCTGGCACAGTCCAGTGCACTGGCTTCCCTCACTGGACTCGGTAAGTATTCTCCTTATTTGTGAGAGGGCCTTAAAGGGAAAAATCACACTTACCTTGTCTCTCTACGTGTTCTGTTTTGAAACTGTACTAGTCCTACACAGTTTATAAAATTTAGGTTTTAGGGTTATAGCCTCTAAAAGGTTTGCTTTTTTTGTTTTTTGTTTTTTTTAAACACTAAAGCATTCACAGTGGGATTATTATAAATGTGGTGGCTAATTCATAGTTTATTAGTACAAGTTATAATAGTTCATAATTTAGCCATGATAGCATTTAAGCTCACTTTCAGAATTATTACATGCCTTAGGGAAAAACCTATCCACTAATGCTCTTAAGGACCTTTATTTAGATTGTGTTGCAGCAAGTCAAGTTTTACGTAGAGGAAAGGGTTTATCTTACAGCATGATAGTAGTGATGTGTTTGTAATTTGCAATTTGCATGATATATTATCAAGTATATAAGAGCTTGAATTTGCCTTTTCCACATCATCATTTCAAATTAATATTTGTGAGGGTCAACAGAAATGGGTAAAACCAAATGCCCATGTGATTTTGTTATGATTACTATTTAGATCACTTCAGGGTGGGGAGCAGTTTTAGCACCATACCATTTTTGTATCAGTGAGAATTACAGTATTCCAACTTTGTTAGGAAAAAAATATTTAGCATCCCTTGGATTTCTAAGCTTTGAACAATGAAAGAGTTAATTTTAGAAATATTTTCAGGATCATCATAAATTTGAGTAAGGTAGTTTGAATTGATTATGCTTTAGTAAGGCTTTGTTACTGCCCTATTAAATGGCTTTGTTGGTTAGCATGGACAGTAAGACAGTCATTTTCAAGATTCCCTTATGGTGAGAAATATATGAAATATTCTTGAAAGATAAGATACTAAGTATCAGTTTTCTTGAGGATTCTGTGTTCTCCTTAAGCATTGTAGTTTATACTCCTCCCCACCCCGAATAAGCATATTCTTCCAAGAAAAGGCAATGAAAAAAGAAATGCGCTTTCTTCTCGGACCTTAAAAAGTTTTTAGTGCGTAGAATAATTTTTACATATGATAGACTGGGCTTTATGCACACAGGTGGACTGGGTGGTTATGGATCAGGAGACAGTGAAGATGAGAGGAGCGACCGAGGTTCTGAGTCATCTGACACTGATGATGAGGAATTACGGCACCGAATCCGGCAAAAACAGGAAGCTTTTTGGAGAAAAGAAAAAGAACAGCAGCTGTTACATGATAAACAGATGGAAGGTATATCTTTTAGACTCAATGTTTGTGCAGTTCTGTTCATATTTCTTTTTATTTTATAACCAACTTAAAAATACCAAACGATAGAATCAAAGGCTAGATTATAAATAATATGTGATGTAACTGAAACTAAGGTTTTTTGGCTCATTTGCAGTTTTTATCAAAGTTAAAGTCAAAATTGATTGTAAAAAGTTATAGTTTATAAAAGTGTTTTGTTTTGGGAGACATTAGTTCCATTGGCTGTAAGTTAAGCTATTTCGTGTATTTTTATTTCTTATTAAAGTTCTTAACGGGACTACCCTCGTGGTCCAGTGGTTGAGACTTCACCTTCCAATGCAGGGGGTGTAGGTTTGATTCCTGGTCGGGGAGCTAAGATCCCACGTGCCTCAAGGCCAAAAATCCAAAACATGAAACAGAAGCAATACTGTAACAAATTCAATAAAGACTTTAAAAATGGTCCACATCAAAAAATCTTTAAGAAAAAAAAAAAGTTCTTAAAATGAAAAGGCTTTTGAAAGGGGAAATATATTGTAAACTCAATGAAAAGTAATTTGTAGCTAGCATATTTAAGGATAATAGAGGACTTTTTAGAAGGTTTTTTATGTAAAATGCTGTACATGTGTACAGTTCTTAGTTTATATAATGATACTAGGAATAATGAAATAATATTTATTTAGAATTTCTTTTTTGAAAAATCTTATTTGGACAATTTGAGAAGTAATTATTAAGAGTTAACAGCCAAAAATTTCCTATAAATTACTTACCTTCAAGTTGCCTTATTGTACAAAAGGGGGAAATCTTTTCTTACTTGCTTTATTGTACCTCTACACTTCGGTACTCTATTGCTGTACTGTCCAGGAAGGCAGCTAACTGCATGTAGCTATTGAGCATTTCAAATGAAGCCAGCCCAAATTGAGATGTGCCATAGATATAAAATACACACTATATTTCAAAGACTTTACATAAAAAAAAGCAGAATATCTCAGTATTCTTTTTAACTGATTATATGTTGAAATGATAATATTTTTATATGTTGGGTTAATAAAATATGAAAATTAATTTCACCTGTTTCTTTTTACTTTTTAAATGTAGCTGTTAAAAAACCCTGAATTGCTTATTGCATTCTGTTTCTGTTGAACAGTGCTGCTGTATTTTTGTAGTCTGGTAGCTTGAAATTTGGTAGCATGGGAGTTTTTTCATTGCACGTTTGCCTTTCTTACTGTTTTTGTCTTTTTCTGTTTCAGAAGAAAAGCAACAAACAGAAAGGGTTACAAAAGAGATGAATGAATTTATCCATAAAGAGCAAAACAGTTTATCACTACTAGAAGCAAGAGAAGCAGATGGTGATGTGGTTAATGAAAAGAAAAGGACTCCAAATGAAACTACATCAGTTTTAGAACCAAAAAAAGAGCATAAAGAAAAAGAGAAACAAGGAAGGAGTAGATCAGGAAGTTCCAGTAGTGGTAGTTCCAGTAGCAATAGCAGAAGTAGTAGTACTAGTAGTACTGTCTCTAGCTCTTCGTACAGTTCTAGCTCAGGTAGTAGTCGCACTTCTTCCCGATCTTCTTCTCCTAAAAGAAAAAAGAGACATAGTAGGAGTAGATCGCCAACAGTTAAAGCCAGGCGTAGTAGGAGTAGAAGTTACTCTCGCAGAATTAAAATAGAGAGCAATAGGGCTAGAGTAAAGATTAGAGATAGGAGGAGGTCTAATAGAACTAGCATTGAAAGAGAAAGACGAAGAAATCGAAGTCCTTCCCGAGAGAGACGTAGAAGTAGAAGTCGCTCAAGGGATAGGCGAACCAATCGGTCCAGTCGCAGTAGGAGTCGAGATAGGCGTAAAATTGATGATCAACGTGGAAATCTTAGTGGGAGCAGTCATAAGCATAAAGGTGAGGCTAAAGAACAAGAGAGGAAAAAAGAGAGGAGTCGAAGTATAGATAAAGATAGGAAAAAGAAAGACAAAGAAAGGGAGCGTGAACAGGATAAAAGAAAAGAGAAACAAAAAAGGGAAGAAAAAGATTTTAAGTTCAGTAGTCAGGATGATAGGTTAAAGAGGAAACGAGAAAGTGAAAGAACATTCTCTAGGAGTGGTTCTATATCTGTTAAAATCATAAGACATGATTCTAGACAGGATAGTAAGAAAAGTACTACCAAAGACAGTAAAAAACATTCAGGCTCTGATTCTAGTGGAAGGAGCAGTTCTGAATCTCCAGGAAGTAGCAAAGAAAAGAAGGCTAAGAAGCCTAAACATAGTCGATCGCGATCCATGGAGAAATCTCAAAGGTCTGGTAAGAAGGCAAGCCGCAAACACAAGTCTAAGTCCCGATCAAGGTAGTATACTTTTTAAAGTATTTTGTCTGATTTAAAAAAAAAAAAATTGACTGAATTTATGCAAAGTTGAAAGTGTCCTTTCTCTCTCTCTCTTTAATGAACTCAGTTTGGTACTTGATAAATGATCATAGTCTTAAGTAATTTTAGAAATCCTATATAATATTATTTATTTGAAAAATTGCAGATTCTTTAGTATAAAATACATTTTTATTTTTAAATTTTATCTTTTCCCTTTCTTTTTTTCAGATCAACAACCCCTCCCCGTCGTAAACGCTGAGGAATGATGTGGCAAGAATGCCATGATGTTTAAAAAATTCCATGAGTTTTAAGGGCTTGTCTCATTATAGAGGCACATTGTGGCTGTGTAGGTGAAACCAGAATTTTTTTTTTTTTAATCTGTAAATAGGTGTACTTTTTCCAAATGCTGCTCCAAGTTACTTAATAGGATTTCTTTGTATTACATTTTTTCAAAAAATAGTGCATAATAAGACTATAAACATGCCATTCTCTTTCAGCTGTAATGTTCTTAAAATTATTCTTGAATGTACTGTGATGTCAATAAAGCTCTTTAGTTCATTTTTGTTAACCTCTTGCACATTAATTTTATGATTTTAATCTAAGGAACGTACTTTTATAAAAAGGCAGCTGGAGTTTTGTATAACAGGTTTTAAAGGTACTTCCTCTCATCTCCCCCAAAGAAAATGGTTTTAAATTAATAGTTTGTCAAAATCTGTAAATTGTACCCATGGATTTTTGTCAAATTTCAACTATAAGGGTGTAGAAGAGGGCCAGAAATAGAACTTTACGTTCATTTGGAAGCATTTGACAGCTTTCTAAACTTTTCTTCCTGTTTGGGGGATTTTCAAGTAATATGTTCTCTGTGTGTATAAAGTATGGTTCGCTCCTGTAAAATGAAATTGCTGGAATCAATCAGAGCAGTGCACCATTAGAATTATTTATAAGGAATTACTGTGTTTGACACTAGCAGCAGTGCAAGTCTGGAACTATATTCTGCAGTTTCCCACTTCTGTTTTAAAGCATATTTTAAACACTTTGGGGTTACTATAGAATTAAAATTCACAATTTGATATATTTATTTATATTTTTAAAGTATAATATGACCTCAGCTCAGTGGAGGAATACTGTATTATTCAGGTTTGTGTCAGTTTCATAACATTAAAATGATTTGGTTTTGTCAGTTTTTTAAAATTATGATCAGTGAGTGGTCCAACAGTTTAAGGAATCATAACTTATGAGTAAAACAAGGCTCTGCAGGCACTGAAATGCTCAACTGAAATGCTTTTAGGGTCCACTTTATAGTATTACACACTTATGCCACAATAGATGAATCTTTGAAAACAAATGCTTTTAAATTTTAATTTAAAAAGGATAAAGCAGGTGCAGGTCACAAGAGTTTTAGAGTATGCCTTGTTACCAGCAGTAGTTCATTTTAAAGTAAACCAGGTTTTTGCCAAGATCAGTGTTTCCTCAAAATGAAGGTAGAAATAGACTTGTAATAGTGTGCTCTTGTACCTCTACATAGGTTCTTAAATAATTTTGAGCAGTTAACGCATTTATCTAGAGGAAATCAACTGTGAATAAATGCATGTTTACCAAAATGATTGTTTTACAGTGCATTTAGTTCTGATATTTATTAAGTTGACATTTCACACAATAACTTTTAAACAGTTTGGAATTCTGTATAGTTTAGACATCAGTCACATCTGAGATAAGTAAAGGAAAATGTGCAATATTTTTTATGTAGGTGAGCTAACACAGTGTACCTAATTGCGGAATTATCTGATTAATTTGTAATAGATAAGTTGTATAACATTTTCATATCTAAAAATGTTTTTTAGATCAATCTCAAGTGAAATAATATTTTCAGAATAAAATTCTACAGAAAAAGTCTACTGGCTATGATATGCACATTTTTAAGCAAGATATGAACTAGAGCCAAAAGTAGCATTTGACAGTTTGATTTACTCTGCCATAATATGCAAGCTTCTTTATCTGTAGATATTTTTAAAAACATAGTCATGATGTATGTGATTATTAGTAAATACATCAGTATTATAATTAGATATTTGGGTTTTCAGTTTAGAGAATTCATCATTTTACTGACATTAATGGAGTATGTTTACCTTGAATGGTAAGATTTTATAAATAGGGCTTCCATGATTTGGGATGTGAATGCTAAAACTTATACATAAGTTAATTAGATGTGTAATTTGGTTATGAAGTCTTTTCTAAAATGATACCACCAGAAAATTAATAGATTAATTTCTTGAGACAATCATTGGTCTGGATTGGTTAATAAAAACTGTCTTAAGAGGTTTTCTTTTCAAATATTTCTAGTGTATTAATCATACTTGTTTTTGTGGAATGGGGGTAAACCACACCATTAAGAGAATAAAATGTAATTTGGAAAGAGGTAATTATAAGATTTGTTTCAGGCCCCAAAATATAAATAAAGATTGGTGTGGAATTTCAGTGTATATGTTTCCTGCCCTTGTAAAATGTCTTTTTAAAAAAGCATCTATTTCTAATGGTATAATACACAATAGGTAAACTTTCCAAACATCATCTTTTTTTTAATGTCTGAGTTATTTTGTTTCTTCAAAGGAAGACATGAAGTATAAATAGTATTTTTAATTTATTGAAGTTTCTAAAATGTGCAAAAAAGCATGGTTTAGTGGAAATAGTATTAGATTCATTGGATTGTCCTGCCTCTGCTGTTTGACATATTTTGGGCAAATCACTTAATCACAATGGAACTCAGTTTCTTCAGCTGTATAAGGGTGGAATTAGATGATCTCTAAGGTCTTAAGTTCTTCAGTTTTAAGTAGAATTTGGTTGTAATGTCTAAACCTTATATGAGAAAATGGGCTTAAAATAACTTAATAGCCCTTAAAATAACTCATGTGTGATGAGTTACATTGATACCATGAAGGTTTACTAGGTGTCATCCATAGAGTTTTCCTATAAAAACACATAAATTACATCTGCCACATTCTGATTATGGTAATGTTAAGATAAAATTAAGTTACCAATTTATTGAATATATGGAATTTTGTAAATACAAAAATTTACCAGTTAAACCGAAGTGGATGTAGTAGTGTTATCATTTCAAAGAGGTAAATCTGTGTTAGCTGTAAGGGAGCACTTTACCCTTAACTTGAATGAAAAAAGTTTATATAAAACTATAAAATTGAATTTCAAAGTATTAAATAGATTTTTAGTTTTATAGCAAAATAAACTATAGACTCTAACACGTTTATGGGTGAGACCGTGGGGATGATCTGAGAACTATCTCACAACAGCCATACATCGCATTATAGCTGCTGTTCCTCCAGTACAACTTGGGTTTAAGTGTCGTTGGAAGAGCCTTTTATTGATATTTGTAGAGAAAAGTACTACAAGCTAGTTTTGCTTATCTGAGCCAAACTAGTGGGTATTCAAGAGGCTTTTGTTTCCTATTGGTATTAAGGCAAATCACTGATTGCCTTTGTTGTTGAACTGAAAATGTAGTCGAGAGGCTCTGAAGCCCAGTGAGGGGAATCATTCACAGAAAGTATATGTAAATCAAGCTCTTAGAACTTTAATCATACTTGCACTTTGCTTTTTCCTGGGATCTGTCACTCCAGCAGATATAACACGTGCTAAATGTTCTTTTGTGCAGAGCTTTCTGCTTTCAGTTGGAGAGATGGAGGAGCTCTGAAGACAACAACTGAAAAATCTGCAACCACTCTTAGGAGGAGGTCCATATTTTACTAAGAAGCCATAAGGGAAAGACCATTACTGAGCAGTAAATTTGACTAATTCAAAGAACACTTTACCAGTCTGATCCTGCCTGTTAAAAATGTATAATGATTTTGTTTGTCTTTGATGTTGGACATTTATCATTGTTCTTACCCAAGGAAAAGCTGTTACACATTTAGAAGTAAAATGTTAGGTTGCCTGTTCTAACCCTTAAGGTGAAGTTTGCCTAGCCTGAGTGATTAACAGTTTCCTGCTACGTAATGTGTGCCCTGTCGGGAACATTATCAGGTCACTCACAGAAAACAAATTTTCAGTTTAGACTTATGGCCCTCTTGACATTTGAGTGCCTTGAAATGGGAAACAATTCTTTTGGGGAAGAAGTGCTTCGGATCTTTTGTGATTATAAGTTTCGGTCAGTGTCTTACAGGAGTGTACTTGGGAGACATCTGTTAAATATGAAATAATTAGAGCTATACAGGAATAAGAGCTAGATCACATAGCTTGAAGTGGTATCATGACTGATGGTTACTTTGAGGTGGTCATACAGGAATAGGCGTAATGGAGGATCTTGAAGTTAGTTAATGACAATAGAAACATTCTATAGTTTAACTGCATGCACAGTTTGACATGTTGAGCGTGAAGAGTAACTACAGTCACACATCTATAACACCCATCACTGCGACCATGATTAGTTTGGCGCTCGGAACCTTTCTGTTGGGGATCTTTTGCGGGAGGGACCGGAAGAGGTGGATCCTTTCTGTTGCGATGTGGGGAGGCCGCAAGCTGAGCTCCTCCGGGAGTCGATTTTTAGGAGCTCATAGGTCGGCGTTCCGGGGCACACAGGCCGACTCTCCTCGCTTGACCACGTCGGCGGGTGAGTGTGTGCGTGGGGGTCGCTCGCACGCAGCCCACGGCGTGGGCCGGCTGTTCTGCGCAGGCGCGAGCGAGGGCGGCGGGCTGTCTCGGGCCTCCGCGCGGGGTCAGCCAAAGATCTGTACTTTCGGTACTGGGCCTCGCTGTCCGTTGAACGCTCGGCCTAGGCTCTTAACAGTCCCTTCTCCAGAGGCTGGGAAAGGTAGCTGAGGACTAGCGGTCCTGGCCGAGGAGAGCGCAGCCTGCGGGCCGCCGCCATGTATCCAGTGACCTTTGTCTTATTTTCGTTGAGCTCCTTCTGCAGGAGCCGCCCATCCCTGTGCCGGCTGGAGTCTCAAGGTCATGTGCCTTTTTCCTTTGCCCCGGCGGGAAAGGACACCAGCTGTCTCATAGTTACTAGTCGCCTTTTATTTGTGTTTTGTTTGCGCGTATCTTGCCATGTTTCAGAATTTAAGGCAGCAATATTATTTTTTGATGAATAGGTTAATTCAACACATTGTATTGGCAAATAAGATCAAGAAAGTAACACGCCGAACCTGATGCTTGTAGAAGACAGTTTGATTATTTAACTCCCAATATTAACCAGAACGTTAAGTTCATTTTTTACATGAAACTCATTTAACAAATACTGTTTGCCAGGCACTGGGAATTTTTTGTTGTTGTTTTGTTTTTTTTGTGTTAACGCGGTCCTCTCACTGTTGTGGCCTCTCCGGTTGAGGAGCACAGGCTCCGGACGCGCAGGCTCAGCGGCCATGGCTCACGGGCCCAGCCGCTCCGCGGCATGTGGGATCCTCCCGGACGGGGGCACGAACC
>NC_041223.1:60340144-60344144 GCF_002837175.3 Physeter macrocephalus
CTCCGGTTGAGGAGCACAGGCTCCGGACGCGCAGGCTCAGCGGCCATGGCTCACGGGCCCAGCCGCTCCGCGGCATGTGGGATCCTCCCGGACGGGGGCACGAACCCGTGACCCCTGCATCGGCAGGCGGACTCTTAACCACTGCGCCACCAGGGAAGCCGTGGGCACTGGAATATTTAAAGAAATGATACCTAGGGGCCTCTTAGAAAAACGTCAGGATGGAACTAAGATCAGGTTATAAAGAGCAAAAACTGGGAAACTTAAAGGCCTCCAATAGAATTGAGAAGTTGTGGGAGTTCCCTGGTGGCCTAGTGGTTAGGGTCCCGGGATTTCACTGCGGTAGCCGGGGTTCAGTCCCTGGTAGAGGAACTGAGATTACGCAAGCTGTGTGGCCTGGCCAAAACAAAACAAACAAAAAAAAATTGATATGCTGTTACTCTCAATAGAGTGAAAAATGGTGCAGCCAATAAACATGATTTAAATCAGTGTAGCCACATGGAAAATGATTAGATGTAGTGTTAAGACCTAAATAGACATTTCTCTGAGGAAGGCATACAGATGGCCAACGGGCACATGAAAAGATGCTCAGTATTGCTAATTATTAGAGAAATGCAAATCTACAATGCGGTATCACTTCACACCAGTCAGAATAGCCATCATTAAAAAGTCTACAAATAATGCCGGTGAGGGTGTGGAGAAAAGGAAGGCTCCTACACTCTTGGTGGGAATGTAAATTGGTGCAGCCATTATGGAGAACGGTATGGAGGTTCCTTAAAAAACTAAAAATAGAGTTACCATATGATCTTGCATTCCCATTCCTGGGTATATACCTGGAGAAAGCTCTAATTTGAAAAGATACATGCACCTCAGTGTTCATAGCAGCACTATTTACAATAGCCAAGACATGGAAGGACTAAGAGTCCTTTGACCGATGAATGGATATAGAAGATGTGGTATATATACACAATGGAATATTACTCAGCCATAAAAAAGTGAAATAATGCCATTTGCAGCAACATGGATGGGCCTAGAGATTATCATACTAAGTAAGTCAGAGAAAGACAAATATCATTTATATGTGAAATCTAAAAAAATGATATAAATGAACTTATTTACAAAACAGAAATAGACTCACAGACATAGAAAAGAAACTTATGGTTACCAAAGGGTATAGTGGTGGTGGTGGGGAATAAATTAAATTATGAGTTTGGTATTAACATATATACACTAATATCTATAAAATAACAAGAACCTACTGTATAGCACAGGGAACTCTATTCAATATCTTGTAATAACCTGTAATGGAAAAGAATCTGTCTGAATCACTTTTCTGTACACCTGAAACTAATGCAACATTGTAAATTAACTATACTTCAATTTTTAAAAAGGTAAAAAAAAAAAAACCCTTACAAATCAGTTTGTTTTATGAACTTGGAGATATATAGCGAGAATAGAGATACATCAAAATTTTAACAGTGATTATCTGAGGTGGAGTTGGTGATCTATCATTTTATCATTCGTTATATACTTTTCATAATTTTTTTCAGTAAATATGTCTTTTATAATCAGAAATTTAGAAAAAATGCGGTATAAATATTTCCAAATTTTGGAAGTGAACATAGAAGGAATAAATATTTGGGATGAGGGAAACTTCTTAAACAAGATATTTAGGGATCTGTTCTGAAGTTGTCCAGTTTTAGAAGTTGGAGTGGCCAAAGGACCAGCTTGAGTATCTATGAGGAGGTTTCTAGGAAACTGCGAGGTGTTCCTTGAAAAGTACAGTGTGGATGGAGGGCTGGAAAAGAGGGCAGAGAATGGCCAGGGATAAGACAGACTTTTTAGGCCATGACACGAAAGTACACGAAAGACCATGTACACCTCCTGGGATTGACTTTATCGTAGGGACAGTGGGAAATTACGGAACGAACAACATACTCAGACTTGTTTTTTAGAAATAACACTTGGCAGCTGTGTAGACAGTGGGACGGAGGCAGACAAGACTAGGCTCAGGGAGGCCTTAGAGTAATCCAGACAATAAATGATGAATGCTGGAACCACGCCGTTGGCACGGTAGAGGGCTTGTTCACTGTCAGCATGGTACCTGATAGGTGCTGATAAATGACTTTTTGAATAAATTAAATGAAAAATTTCCCCATTCCTTTAAAATTTCAAATACCAGAATGATCACAGATTCGAGGTAAAGAAGGAATTGGTAACATTCTATTAATACAAACTTGATTAGTTTCTCTCAGTTACGGTGAGGTGCATTTTAAGGCTCTTAAGAATTCTGGCCATAGTGATGACTGAGGGACTAATTTTCCAGAAATAGGGGAGGTGAGAGGGAGATTGGGGTCATCACTGACCAGAGAGCAAGGACTGTGTTGAAATCTTTGAGGCTCAATTTCATGATAACACCTTACACAGTTGACCCTTGTACAACACAAGTTTGAACTGCACCAGTCCTCTTAAATGTGGGGAGTTTTCTCCCAATAAATATGTACTACAGTACCACACTGCCTGAGGTTGGTTGAATGCAAGGACGTGGAGCAGCAGATGTGGAGGGCCGACTGCAAAGTTATTTTATACCCGGACTTTTGACCGCATGCGTGCCTTGGCTGTGCTAACCGCCACATTGTCCAAGAGTCCACTGTAAATCCTTATCTGTGTATCACAGTCTACGTAATTCTCTGATACCTCATTTACCTACCTGAAGTCATAAGGGAGGTGATATTTGACCTGGGTCTTAAAAAATAATACAGGTAGAAATGGTGGAAGAGAGAATAACTTGAGCTAAAGCCTAGAAGCACAAACTTTTTTTCTGAGGATGTTAAAATGAATTTTGGCCAGGCTGTGAGGTCCTATTAAACAAAACAAAATTTTAAAAACATAAAAAGCTCAGGAGAAAAATGTTCAGAGACTATGAAAAGACAAGACATGAAATATAAATGACCATTTGTCTTAGTCCACTCCTACTGCTACAACAAAATACCACAGACTAGGTGGCTTATAAACAAGAAAAATTTATTTCTCACAGTCCTGGAGATTGCAGAGTCCAAGATTCGGTGTCTGGTGAGTGCTCACTCCCTGGTTCATAGGTGGAGCCTTTTTGCTCTCTGGGGTCTTTTTTTTTCTGCGGTACGCGGGCCTCTCACTGTTGTGGCCTCTCCCGTTGCGGAGCACGGGCTCTGGACGTGCAGGCTCAGCGGCCATGGCTCACGGGCCCAGCCGCTCCGCGGCATGTGGGATCTTCCCGGACCGGGGCGCGAACCCGTGTCCCCTGCATTGGCAGGCAGACTCTCAACCACTGCGCCACCAGGGAAGCCCTGGGGGGTCCCTTTTTATTAGGGCACTAAACCCAATCATGAGGGTTCCACCCTCAAAGCCTAATCCCTCTCAAAGACCCCCACCTCCTAATACCATCACCTTGAGGGTCAGGATTTCAACATGTGAATTTGGAGAAGACACAAATATTCAGACCATAGCACGGTTAAACTTAAAAAAAGACACTTAACCTCACTCATGATAAATTAAAACTATAGTGAGATACCATTTTCACCTATTGGATTAGCAAAGATAAAAAAGTTTGATAATACACTGCATAGGTGACTATCAAAGTATTATCAGTGTGGGGAAACCAACACTAGAAACTCATAGTTTCTAGTGAGATTGCAAATTGGTTCAACATCTAAGAAAGTAATTACAAATTTATAAATGCACATGCCAATTGACACAATTCTTGCGGTATTACATACAGGTACTCAAAAATAAATTACCTGGGCTTCCCTGGTGGTGCAGTGGTTGAGAATCCGCCTGCCGATGCAGGGGAAACGGGTTCATGCCCAGGTCCGGGAAGATCCCACATGCCGCGGAGCGGCTGGGCCCGTGAGCCATGGCCGCTGAGCCTGTGCGTCCGGAGCCTGTGCTCCGCAACGGGAGAGGCCACAACAGTGGGAGGCCCGCGTACCACACACACACACACACACACACACACACAAATAAA
>NC_041223.1:60345252-60346728 GCF_002837175.3 Physeter macrocephalus
CAGCGGCCATGGCTCACGGGCCCAGCCGCTCCGCGGCATGTGGGATCTTCCCGGACCGGGGCGCGAACCCGTGTCCCCTGCATTGGCAGGCAGACTCTCAACCACTGCGCCACCAGGGAAGCCCTGGGGGGTCCCTTTTTATTAGGGCACTAAACCCAATCATGAGGGTTCCACCCTCAAAGCCTAATCCCTCTCAAAGACCCCCACCTCCTAATACCATCACCTTGAGGGTCAGGATTTCAACATGTGAATTTGGAGAAGACACAAATATTCAGACCATAGCACGGTTAAACTTAAAAAAAGACACTTAACCTCACTCATGATAAATTAAAACTATAGTGAGATACCATTTTCACCTATTGGATTAGCAAAGATAAAAAAGTTTGATAATACACTGCATAGGTGACTATCAAAGTATTATCAGTGTGGGGAAACCAACACTAGAAACTCATAGTTTCTAGTGAGATTGCAAATTGGTTCAACATCTAAGAAAGTAATTACAAATTTATAAATGCACATGCCAATTGACACAATTCTTGCGGTATTACATACAGGTACTCAAAAATAAATTACCTGGGCTTCCCTGGTGGTGCAGTGGTTGAGAATCCGCCTGCCGATGCAGGGGAAACGGGTTCATGCCCAGGTCCGGGAAGATCCCACATGCCGCGGAGCGGCTGGGCCCGTGAGCCATGGCCGCTGAGCCTGTGCGTCCGGAGCCTGTGCTCCGCAACGGGAGAGGCCACAACAGTGGGAGGCCCGCGTACCACACACACACACACACACACACACACACAAATAAATAAATTACCTATGTAATTCAATCTGTTTTCGGAATAACAAAAAAATAGAAATAAATAAATGTACATTAATAGGGCACTGCTTAAGGCAGAAATAGAGACACAGATGTAGAGAACAAACGAATGGACACCAAGGGGGGAAAGTGGCGGGGTGGTGGTGGTGGTGGTGTGATGAATTGGGAGATTGGGATTGACATGTATACACTGATGTGTATAAAAGGATGACTAATAAGAACCTGCTGTATAAAAAATAAATAAAATTAAATTAAAAATAAAATAGGGTACTGCTTAAATAAATGGTGAGTTACAGCCATACAATGGATTACCTTGCAAACCTAAAAAAAAGGAAGTTCTTTATGCTCTATTATGAAAAAAATCTCCAAGATACATTGATAGGTGGAAAGAGCAAGGTGCAGAACAGTGAGTATACTGTGCTACATTTTGTATAAAATAAGAGAGAAATTGATACACAAAAATGAAGTATGTATACAATATCTGGAGGCTTACATGCAGATCTAGTAACATTGGTTGCCTGCAGAGAGGGAAGTTGGATACCTAGAGTCAGGGGGAGGAGAAGCACTTTGTAGTGTCCACTTTTATACTTTTTTTTTTTTTTTTTTTTTCCTGCGTTACGCGGGCCTCTCACTGTTGTGGCCTCTCCCGTTGCGGAGCACAGGCT
>NC_041223.1:60346937-60374841 GCF_002837175.3 Physeter macrocephalus
TCCGGACGCGCAGGCTCAGCGGCCATGGCTCACGGGCCCAGCCGCTCCGCGGCATGTGGCATCCTCCCGGACCGGGGCACGAACCCGTGTCCCCTGCATCGGCAGGCGGACTCTCAACCACTGCGCCACCAGGGAAGCCCACTTTTATACTTTTTTATTAAAATTTTGAAATAGACTCATAAGAAGGTGCAAAAATAATACAGAGAATTTCCATATGCCCTTTACCCAATTCCTCAGTGATAACATCTTACATAACCATAATCCATTGTCAGAGTCAGGAAATTGACGTTAGTATGATACCATCAACTAAACTACAGTCCTTCTTTGGATTTCACCACCTTTACATGCACTTATTGTGTGTGTGTGTGTGTGTGTGTGTGTGTTACCACACATAGAGATTTGTGTAATAACCACCACAATCAGGATATGGAACTATTCCACAATCACAGCGAAACTCCTGGTAATACTCCTTTATAGTCAAACCCTACCACCAACCTTAAACCTTGACCTGTTTTCCATTACATTATATTATTATTTCCATTATAATTTTGCCATTTCACAAGTGTTATGTAAGTGGAATCTTACAGTATATATCTTTTGAAAAAATGTTTCTGCACTCAACATAAATACCCTTGAAATCCATCCAAGTTTTTGCATGTATCAGTACTTCATTCCTCTTGAATTCTGAGTAGTATTTCATGATATGAATATGCCACAGTTTGTTTAACCATTCATCTATTGTAGGATATTTTGATTGATTCCAGTTTGGGGCTGTTATGGATAAAGTTGCTGTGAACGTTGATGTACAGGTTTTTGTGTGGATGTAAGTTTTCACTTCTCTGGGATAAATGCTCAGGAATGCACTTGCAAAGCTGCATGATAAATATATGTTTAACTTTATTAGAAACTGCTAAACTGCTTTTCATGATGTCTGTACCATTTTACATTCCCACTAGCAATATATAAGAGATTTAGTTTTTTCATGTCTTGGTCCACACCTGGTAATATCAGGGATGGTTAAATTTTAGCCAATTTTATAGGTATGTAGTGGCTTTCATGTGCATTCCTCTAATGGCTACTGCTATTTAACATCTCTTCATGTGCTTATTTGCATCTGTATATCTTCTTTGATGAAATGTCTGTCTTTTTTATACCCTTTTTATAATACCCACAGCTATTTTAAAATTGGATTGCTTATTTTGTTTTTCTGTGGGAGGTTTTTTTTCTGTTTCGTTTTACTGTTGAGTTTAAAGAGTATCTTTATATATTCCAGATACAAGTTACTTATGGGATATATGTTTTACAAATATTTCCTCCCATTCTGTGACTTGACTTTTCTTTTTCTTAACAAGGTGTTTTGCTGAGCAAAAGTTTTAAACTTTGATTAAATCCAATTTAATCAATATTTTCTTTTATGATTGTGATTTTGGTGTCATGTGAGAACTCTGTGTGTAACCCTAAGTCAGGAAGATCTTCTCCTTTATTTTTCTTCTAAAAGTTTTATAGTTTTGCATTTAGATCATTTTGAGTTCAGTTTTGTATAAGATGTGAGATTTCGGTCAAAATTTTCTTTTTTGTCGATGATGTCTCATTGTTTCAGCACCATTTACTGAAAAGACCATTCTTTCACCTTTGAACTGCTTTTGCACCATTGTCAAAAATCAGTTGGGGGCTTCCCTGGTGGCACAGTAGTTGAGAGTCCGCCTGCCGATGCAGGAGACACGGGTTCGTGCCCCGGTCCGGGAAGATCCCACATGCCGCGGAGTGGCTGGGCCCGTGAGCCATGGCCGCTGAGCCTGCGCGTCCGGAGCCAGTGCTCCGCAACGGGAGAGGCCACAACAGTGAGAGGCCCGCGTACCGCAAAAAAAAAAAAAAAAAAAAAAGAAAAAAAAAAAAAAATCAGTTGGGTGAACTTTTTTTTTTTCCTCTCTCTGGACACTCTTGTTGCATTGATATTTCAGTCTGTCTCTTCTCCAGCACTGCACTGTCTTGATTACTGTAGCTCTATGCTAAGTCTTAAAATTGGGTATTTGATTTCTGCAATTTTATTCTTTTTAACATTGTTTATTCTGTCTCTTTTTATAGAAATTGTGTCAAACATATAGATCAATTTGGGGAGGATTTATGTTGACTCTTCCAATCCATGAACACAGTATGTTTCATCATTTACTAGGTTGTCTTTGATTTCCTTCATCAGTGTTTTATATAAATTTTCAGCATACAGACTCTGAACATGTTTTGAGGGATTTATACAACAATGGAAGTATTCTTTCTTGGACTGATTTTAAATTATAGAGCATTTTGAATTTTGCTTTCCAATTGTTCATTGTTAATGTATAGAAACAATTGACTTTTTTGTGTGTTGAATTTGTAGTCTGTTACCTTGCTGAACCGACTTATTCCAGGAGCTTTTTATTTTTTAAACAGTTCTTGGAATTTTCTACATAGACAATCATATCTGCAAATAGGGACTGTTTAATTTCTTCCTTTCCATTCTGTATACCTTTTATTTCCTTTTCTTGCCTTATTGTACTGGCTAAGATTTTTAGTAGTACGTTGAATAGGAGTCATGAGAATGGACATTCTTGCCTTGTTCTTGATTTTAGGTGTAAAGCACTTAGTCTATCACCATTAAGTACTTTGTGAGCTATAGAATTTTTATGGGTGTTCTATCAGATTGAAGAATTTCTCTTCTATTCTTAGTTTGCTGAGAGTTTTTAGTTGTAAGTGGGTGCGGAGTTTGTCAAATGTTTTGTCAACATTAATTAGTAAGCTTATGTGTGTTCTTCTCTCAACTATTAATATGGTAGATTACACTGATTGATTTTCTACTCTTGAACTAGTGTTGCATAGCTAGAATAAATCCTACTTGGTTATGCTGTATTTTTCCTTTTATATGTTGCTGGATTCTGTTTACTAATTATTGAGAATTTTTGTGTCTGTTCATGAGAGAAATTGGTCTGTGGTTTTCTTTGCTGTACCATCTTTGTCTGGTTTTTGTCTGTTTTTTGCCAGAGAAATTTGTCTTCTTGGTGGATTCTCTCTCTTTTTTTTTTTAATTGAAGTATAGTTGATTTACATCTATATATGTAGATTTATATATAGATGTAAATCTATAGATTTACATCTGTATATGTAGGTTATTACATGTATATATAACCTATATATCCTATATGTAACCTATATATCCTTTATAGGTTATTACAAGATATTGAATATAGTTTCCTGTACTATATAGTAAATCCTTGCTGTTTTGTCTCTTTTATCATAATGTAATGTCCCTGGCAGTTTTCTTTGCTCTAAGGTCTACTTTGTTTAAATGTTTATTGAACAACTGAATGTTCTGCAGCAGAGTAACTAGTTCATAAAGCAGGTCCCTGTGTAAGTTGGAACATATAAACCGAATGACTGTTTATTTTAGGAGATATATATGTCTACAAGTGCACATTTTTTTTCCTCTGTAAAATGTGTTGAGCATACAAATAAATCCATTCCATCCAATTAAATCCATTTCTATATGAAATGGATTTAATTTGAACTGGTTTTGATAAATAATCTCAAAATTAATATTACCCTAGTTTGTGGGAATTCCCTGGTGGTCCAGTGGTTAGGACTCTGCGCTGTCACTGCTAAGGGCCTGGGTTTGATCCCTGGTTGGGAAACTAAGATCCCACAACGTGTGTGGTGTGGCAAAAAAAAAAAATTACTCTAGTTTAAAAGGTAATGTAGTTTTAATTTGAATATCATTTTTTAATATTTTGTGCAGCATAATGTGTATGTAAAAACAAATGGCATGAAAAACTTTACCATAGGCATTACTTATTTTTGATGATTATTATGTCAGAAGTATCTGATTGGAGTTAGATGGCAGAATGCAAGATTTTTATTTTATAATTTAAAGTAAAATCCAAAATTAAGGGAAAAAAACCCTTTTGTTTATCAACTGTAATATAAGATTGCTGTATAAAATAGTTTCTTCAATTACATGCATATCAGGGATTCATACTGTGCAATGCTTTCTCTAGACATTTAATTTTCTTTTTTCAGCTTATTCAAAAAATCAGCTCAGTTGGACTCTACAAATTAAACCATCGGTTTTCAGTGAATACAGAATCATGTGTTTCAAATCCTATAGCATGTCTTTTGCCTGCCTGAATAGGCTGAAAAGTTACAGGTAAGTTTATTCATTACTGTGGCAAATATTCACATAATTATGTGCAATAATAGTTTAGTATTGATTGTGTTTAATAAACTTTGTCAGTATAGCTCATGTGGTTTGATTAAGGTAGCTTTTATTTATTTAAATATTCTTATTTTTCCAACAACTTTTTTTTTTTTTAATCTGTTTTAGAGGGCAGTTATTTCCTTCTGCCTCATTTATTTATTTTTTATTTTTGCTGTGTTGGGTCTTCGTTTCTGTGCGAGGGCTTTCTCTAGTTGTGGCAAGCGGGGGCCACTCTTCATCGCAGTGCGCGGGCCTCTCACTATCGCGGCCTCTCTTGTTGCGGAGCACAGGCTCCAGATGCGCAGGCTCAGTAGTTGTGGCTCACGGGCCTAGTTGCTCCGCGGCATGTGGGATCCTCCCAGACCAGGGCTCGAACCTGTGTCCCCTGCATTAGCAGGCAGATTCTCAACCACTGCGACACCAGGGAAGCCCCCGACAACTTTTAAATTTGGGAAATTTCAAACCCACAGAAAATTTGTAATATAGTATACATCCAGTGCATGCCTTTCATCCATATTTAGCGATAGCTTTTATTTTTAATACAAGACTATATTACTCAGAGAACTACTTTTTACTTCCTCATAATATCCTTATGACAGGACACAAATAACGCAGTGCTTAAATCATAAATGATTTGGGTGCAACATAAATATAAGGTGGTTAAGTATACATTCTAGATAGTAAGACTGAATCAAAGTAATATCTTTATGTATTCATATATTAGAAGCCAGTTTCTAACTTTGTGAAAAATATTGCATTGGGTTAAGGTATGAGCTCTGTTTTCCAAGTGCATGCTCTACTTCTCATAAATGAACTGGCTCTTTTAAGATTGGATGTCTGTAAAATCATTCTTAGTCAACTGAGCAACCACCTACTGTTAACTATTGTAAGTTAGTCCTTTTAAAAAAATTTTATTTTATTTATTTTATTTATTTTTGGCTTCGTTGGGTCTTAGTTGTGGCACGTGGGATCTTTCGTTGCGGCACACAGGCTTCTCTCTAGTTGTGGCGTGCAGGTTTGTTTTTTTTTTTCTCTCTAGTTGTGGCATGCAGGCTCCAGAGCACGTGGGCTCTCTAGTTGAGGTGTGTGGGCTCAGTAGTTGTGGCGAGGGGGCTTAGTTGCCCCGTGGCATGTGGAATCTTAGTTCCCCGACCAGGGATTGAACCCGCGTCCCCTGCACTGGAAGGCAGATTCTTTACTACTGGACCACCAGGGAAGTCCCTGTAAGTTAGTCCTTGATTACTGAGGCTTTGCATGAAGCATGAAAAAAAGGGTAATATTCATAAAATAATATTAAAGAAGAGTGATATTTAACTCTTAAAAGGATATTAAGTAATCAATATAGAATGTACTCTATGTAGCTAAGAAAAACTTAGTAAAAATTTAAATGGCATTACCTATGCTAGTGTAACAACCTATTCTCTTTAACCCAAGAACCTCTGGAGGATTTTCCTATCATGTACTTTGACATGAGACCTGGTATAGTGTCTGTCTGATCCCCATTTAGTCCCTGTTTGATTCCATTTGATTAAAAAAAATATGTACATGAATTATATACTTTCCTGGGCCTTCTCCTTCAGATTACTTATTTGACAAATGTTTCCCGAGCACCAACTGTGTTTTAGGAACTGTGCTTGTCACTAGGAATAAAACGGTAAGCAAGACAGCTTATGTTCTAATGGGGAGACATGATCAACTAATCACATAGGCTCACAAAGAAGTATAGAGTTGTATAGGAGTTAAAATAGGACAGTATTAGAGGACATTCCATTTAAACTAAGATCTAAAGGATGAGAGGAAATTAATTAGGTGTGTAGAGGAGGGAAGGGGGAGTGTGAGAACAATGTTCCAGGCAGAGGGAATGACATATCCAAGGTGTCTGGGGAATGAGCAAGCATGGCCAATTCAGAGAACTTAAAGAAGGCCCGCGTGGCTGGAGTGGGGAGGGCGAGGAGAGGAGTGGGAAGTGACTTTGGAGAGGGAAGAAACTGGGACCAAAGAATTCAGAATGTTGTATGCTATGCTAAGGATTTTGGTCTTTTCCCCCAATGTCACTGGAAAGCCATGGAAGCATTTTAAGTGGGAAAATAGCATGATCATATTTCTATTTCAGAGCAGTCACTCTGGGTGCATTGCGGGGAACAGGTTAGAGGGGGATGAAGTCCTAAGCAGGCCAGCTAATTAGAAGGCTAGGACAATAGTTCAGGCAAGAGATGACGGGAGCTTGGATTAGTATGATGAAGCAGTAGAAATGGAGAGAAGGCTGAGGCATCTAAGTTCAAATCCTGGCTCCACCACTTAATCTCTCTGAGCCTTCCTTTTCTTCTCTGTGCACTAGAGATAATAACAGTACCTACCTTATGGAGTTGCTGAGGATTATATAAGATGACATATGACATATAGGGATTTCTTAAACAAGCAGTACCTGGCATTTAGTAAGTATTCAGTAAATAGTTACTACTCCTACTACTACTACTACTATGTGACCCAAAAGGCCAGGTTTTATAAAGTTTCTTTTTTTTTTTTTTTTTTTTTTGTGGTACGCAGGCCTCTCACTGTTGTGGCCTCTCTCTCCCTTTGCGGAGCACAGGCTCCGGATGCACAGGCTCAGCGGCCATGGTTCACGGGCCCAGCCGCTCCGCGGCACGTGGGATCTTCCCGGACCGGGGCACGAACCCGTGTCCCCTGCATTGGCAGGCGGATTCTCAACCACTGCACCACCAGGGAAGCCCTAAAGTTTCATTTTTGTTGTAACTTACTTCGAAAGCAAATTAATTTGTTTCATCTGTGACTATATATATATATATATATATATATATACACACACACACATATATACATATATTTATTTATAAGCAATGTGATTATAAGAAAACTTGTTTTGAAGCATCAAAAATGAGCGATACATGTATTTAGAATCTAATAAATTGCAAATTAGAATATCTTTCTACTTAATATATCTCATGTTACATTTTTTTAAATGGCAGTTTTTGCCTGGCTCTTCCTTCTGACCTCTTAGACTCCCTTGGACAAGACTGTACAGTACTTCCCGGACCACTGTAGACAGCAGTGAGGTGAAGACCTTCCTGGCCTTGGCACACAGGTGGTGGGACGAGCAAGGAGAATATGCACCTCTTCACTCTATGAACGACCTGAGGGTGCCGTTCATTAGGTAACATTACAGAAATTCTAGGTCTTTTAAAATACAACTCTTTTCAATAATTCATTTTCTTTCAAGTTCATTTTTCTCTCGGTTTATGCCTAGGTTCAAAATGCTGCATCTTAACTTTGCTTTAGAAATTAGGGAGATTCTCTTCCATGTCCATTGTTTGACACTATTAATTTTTAAAAAAATATTTTTTTAAATTTATTTTATTTATTTATTTTTGGCTGCGTTGGGTCTTCGTTACTGCACACAGGCTTTCTCCAGTTGTGACGAGCAGGGGCTACTCTTCATTGCAGTGCACAGGCTTCTCATTGCAGTGGCCTCTCCTGTTGCGGAGCACAGGCTCTAGGCGCGTGGGCTTAGTAGTTGTGGCTCGCGGGCTCTAGAGCTCAGGCTCAGTAGTTGTGGCACACAGGCTTAGTTGCTCCGCGGCATGTGAGATCTTCCCGGACCAGGGCTCAAACCCATGTCCCCTGCACTGGCAGGCGGATTCTTAACCACTGTCCCGCCAGGGAAGTCCTGAAACTATTAATTTTTTAATAGCATCACTCGAGTTCTACACTGTTTCATAAATTAACTTGAAGTATTTTTGGATATTATCGAGTTAATTAGAATTAAATCCATATGAAAAGGAATTAGGGTCCTATGGCATCAGGGTCATTTTATAGCATCTTTGGCCTTTAGGCAGTTCTGATAAAGGGAATAGTACTGAGAAAGTTCAATTCAACAAATATTTTTGAGTACTTACCTTGTACAGAGCTTGGGGGCTGGAATCTGTAAAAGCTACTGAGATATTCATCATTCAAAACACAGTCCGTGTGCTTCAGGAACTTAGAGTTTGCCATGGGAGATAAAGGCAAGGGTTCATCAGACTCCACTTTTCAAGACTCCACTTATCAATTGTTCATTCGTTTGTCCATTTATTTATTTATTTATTAAACAGTTTTGAGCAGCTGACATGGGCAAGGCACTGTGATAGACACATAATATCAGATTCAGACTGCCCTCAAGGAACTTCCTGATTGGTTTTTGCTGGTTTTATCAGTGCAACAAAAAGGAAAATATTGGCACATTCTTATTACCACTGAATTAGTGGATCATTGAAACACTAAGGCAGAGAAAAGCAGAAATGTCATTCTGTTAGGCTAGATCAGTGGTTCTCAAGGTTAGCCCTGGACTAGCAACATCGGTATCACCTGTGATCTTGATAGAAATACAAAATTCTCAGGTCTCACACTGGACCTACTGCTTTGGGAGGTCAGAAGTCTGTGTTTTCCTTCCAGGTGATTCTGATGCACGCTCAGCTTGAGAACTACTCTATTCCAACTAATGTGACACTACTAGTTAGACATCACACTAAAAAAAGACCATCCAGGGCAGTACAAATTATGGTTAGAAGCTTAGATTTTATTCTGATCATAATTAAAACCATTGAAAGGGAGCAATGTGATCTAAACTATGATGTAAAGAAGTTATTTTGGCCAATGTGTGAAGAATGGATTGGATTTCATTTGAAATGGGTCCTTTCTGCATATTATAACGTTCTGAAATGATCTACTTAACCACTATCTAGGTTTTTCTTAGAAGTCAGTTAATTTGAATAGCAATAAAAGATTTCCTAAGATGTCCTTATTATATATGACATTGATTTTAATATAAGTATAATTAGAATTTGTATGTAGTCCAACTTAAAAGTTTAGTTTACGATACTGTTAGCTATATATATATATGTGTGTGTATATGGGGGTGTGTGTGTGTTTGCTTACATTTGTGTATGTGGTAAAATATTGCTATGATTATCTTAGAATTAAGTTTATTTGATTTGGATGCCTGTTTACATGATCATGAAAACACCACTAACTTAGAAGATGAAAAGTGACTCAATTTAGAAGGGAATATAGGCAAATTCTGAAAATATAGATCTCCAGTCTGCTTCTACTAAACGCTGTAAAATAACCTATTTGTTGCTGATATGAAATGGGTCTAGCAAGTACTAGCAACATAGCTAATAATACCTCAGGTGACATGATATCTCAAGTGAATAAAATTAGGTTAATCTAAACTAGATTGTTTTTAAAGTTGTTCTTTAGATTATTACTAAAGTAGTAGTTAAATCATAATTATTACTAGATTATTTCAAGAACTTTACTTTAAACCTCCTGCTTCTGATTACTAAAAATATCTTATAAATTAAGCATAATGTCATTTTATGCTGAAAATAAAAGCTTTTTTATCCCCAAAATCAATAGTCTATTTAAAAAGAGAGTTTAATATTTCTTTGAAAATTATGCACTTTTAAGACTTTATTGATAAAATTAATAATTTGTTTTTATATATTTTGAATTTTTTTAAAAGAGACAATCTTTTAAAAACAGTTGCTGATCACCAGCCAGGAAAACCTTTGTCTGGGATGAAGATTCTTGATGTTGGCTGTGGTGGTGGATTGTTAACGGAGGTAAGTGATTTACAAATTTCCTGGCATTTTTCTTTTTTTTTTTTTTAAAGGGAACTTTATTTTTATTTATTTATTTAGTTATGGCTGTGTTGGGTCTTCGTTGCTGTGCGGGCTTTCTCTAGTTGTGGTGAGCGGGGGCTACTCTTCATGGTGGTGTGAGGGCTTCTCATTGCAGTGGATTCTGTTGTTGCGGAGCATGGCCTCTAGGTGTGCAGGCTTCAGTAGTTGTGGCGTGTGGACTCAGTAGCTGTGGCTCTTGGGCTCTAGAGTGCAGGCTCAGTAGTTGTGGCGCACGGGTTTAGTTGCTCTGTGACATGTGGGATCTTCCCGGACCCGGGCTCGAACTTGTGTCCCCTGCATTGGCAGATGGATTCTTAACCACTGCGCCACCAGGAAAGCCCAGATTTCCTGGCATTTTTAACTGGGGAAAAAAAAAAAATTGAGAAAAAGTGGGCTTATGCCTCTTTTATCCTTTTAACAAATAATATTGTTCATTTTTAAAACAGGAAGTGTATGTTGTTTTTAATATTTTTATGATTATAAACTAGTACATGCTTTTTACTTTCTTAAAAATATATAAGTATTTCAGAAAATTATAGTGAGGAATTTTTTTTTTTTTACACAAAAGTGGGGCACTGGTAAAAATCAATAAATGGGACCTAATTAAACTTAAAAGCTTTTTCACAACAAAGGAAGCCATCATCAGAACCAAAAGATAACCTACTAAATGGGAGAAGGTATTTGCAAATGATATGATTGATAAGGGGTTAATATCCAAAATATATAAACAGCTCATACAACTTAACATCAAAAAACAAACAACCAGGTTAAAAAACGAGCAGAAGACCTGAGTAGACGTTCTTCCAAAGAAGATATACAGATGGCCAATAGGCACATGAAAAGATGCTCAACATTGCTAATCATAAGAGAAAGGCATATCAAAACCACAATTAGATATCACCTCACACCAGTCAGAATGGCTATCATTAAAAAGTCTACAAATAACAAATGCTGATGACGATGTGGAGAAAACAGAACCGTAGTACACTGTTGGTGGGAATGTAAATTGGTGCAGCCACTACAGGAAACTGTATGGAGGTTCCTCAAAAAACTAAAAATAGAACTACCATATGACTGAGCAGTTCCACTCCTGGGTATACATCTGAAGAAAACAAAAAAACTAATTCGAAAAGATACACGCACCCCAATGTTCATAGCAGCACTATTTACAAGAGCCAAGATATGAAGCAACCTAAGTGTCTATCAACAGATGAATGGATAAAGAAGATGTCTACTGATACACACACACACACACACACACACACACACACACACACACACACACTGGAATAATAGCCATAAAAAAGAATGAAAATTTTGCCATTTGCAACAATGTGGATGGACCTAGAGGGTATTACACTTAGTAAAATAAGTCAGACAAAGGCAGATACTGTATGTTATCACTTATGTATGGAATCTTAAAAATAAAGCAAACAAATGAATACAACAAAACAGAAACAGATTCACAGATACAGAGAAGAAACCAGTGGTTGCCAGTGGGGAGAAGGAAGGGGACAGGGGCAAGATATGGGTAGGAGGATTAAGAGGTAAAAACTACTATGCATAAAATAAATAAGCAACAAGGATATATTGTACAGCACAGGGAAATATAACCATTATTTTATAATAACTTTAAATGGAGTATAATCTATAAAAGTATTGAATTACTGTGTTGTACACCTGAAACTAATGTAATATTGTAAATCAACTATACTTTAATTAAAAAAAAAAGCACTGGTCATTTGAATAGCTTTGGAAATTTTGTTGTCTCTTCTCTCCCAAGATATTAGGCAATTTCCACTGGTTTAAATGCACTGATAAGCTGTCCTTTTGCACTTGCTTCAGTATCAAAACGTAACAGAATTTTGCCTGCTTTGGGGGCTCTCCCCTTCTTAGGTGCTCTAGAGTACTTTTCCCTGTGAACAATACTTGCTTTAGCTGACAGAATATTTATGCCATACAGTTCTATTTTGTAATCTCCTATCAACACAATAACTTTTTGTTTAAATGCTGCATCATAATCTTTGCTTGAAAGATATTTTAAGCAAACAGTATAGGATACAAATGTAAGTGAAGATACAATGGTATGTGTTACTGTCAAGGTCATAACAGTCAAGTTGACAGTGAGGTTAACAGAAGCCTTTGATACATAGCTAAGCTTCCATATGCACAGAAAATGTGTTCTTCATATGGCAGTGCGCTGGTTTCTCTTGACATCAATTATAAAATTTCAGGAAATGTAAATGTGAAAATACATCCCTTAGAATCAAGAATATGAGGTGTATCAAATTGTAAATTAGTACAATTTTACTGTATGTTCTATGATCTTCTCCGTGTATTATTACAGATTTATGTCTCTAAAGTTAAAATAATTTGATTTA
The DNA here is from genome assembly GCF_002837175.3 of Physeter macrocephalus. Lineage (NCBI taxonomy): Eukaryota > Metazoa > Chordata > Mammalia > Artiodactyla > Physeteridae > Physeter > Physeter macrocephalus. Next base: position 60,359,225 of record NC_041223.1, read on the forward strand.
TACTTTTAACTTATTAACTAAAGAGTTATAAAATAAATCGTATGCAGTTTTGATCAAAATAAAGGCTGTGTTTAAAAACTCGGGCATGTCATGGGAAGTGACAATATAAAGGCTGAAAGAAGAATTAGCTACGAAGAATCATTTTTAGTCAGTCACAAGAGAAACTATGGAGAAAAAAATGTGCTTTAGCGAATTTGAGTATTAGAAAATTTTGCTCTTTTTACAATGATATGTTACATTTATCGCACTTTAAATATGTTAATACTGTACTGTGTGCCTGTAAATATATCTAGAGAATGTAGACAAAAATTTCCTTGCTATTAAGCAGTTCTTGATAAGTTTTGTTGTTGTTGTGATTATTGTTCTCACTTTTAAGCTTTTTATTATGGAAATTATCAAACATATACAAACTAGAGAAAATGGTATATTGAACTTTCGTGTACCCATAAATGATCTCCAACAATTATCACCTCGTGCCTAATCTTGTCTCCTTTTTGAGAAGCTTTTTATTGCTAACATGTGTTCTATTTTCTTCCTGAGGGTAATGATTTCTTATGCCATTAGCCTCTAGGGCGGCTTGGGGCTTCAGTTATTGGAATTGATCCTGTGGATGAGAACATTAAAACAGCACAGCGCCATAAATCATTTGACCCAGTCCTGGATAAGAGGATAGAGTACAGAGCGTGTTCCCTGGAAAAGATTGTGGAAGAAACTGCAGAAACATTTGATGCTGTTGTAGCTTCTGAAGTTGTAGAACATGTGATTGACCTAGAGACGTTTATACAGTGCTGCTGTCAAGTGTTAAAAGTAAGACTTACAGAGTTTACTTATTTGTTTTTTCTTTTGAGTTTGTGTATGTATCCATAGCAATAAATGTTTTATAATACTTGAAACCAGGAAGACAGGATGAGGGGACAGCATCTCTACTGGAGATTACTTCTGCCTCTCAGCCTGCCCTCAATATCTGGGGTTTCCCAGATCCAGTATCTTGATGTTGAGGGATCTTGAAAAATGTTGGTGCTGAACACTGCAATACAAACGATAGATTTATAGTGGTATTTTTCTTTGGTATAGTCTGGATTAATTACCTAATAGGCATTGAATGACAATTACTAAGAAATTGACTTGGATTAATACTTAAAAATAAAAAACCATTATTAGCATAAATTGGTTAGCCAGCATTTGTGAGTCACTGTATATGTGATATGTGTAACAGTTATCAGCTTATAAAAGAATACTTCATACAAATGATCTCATCAGATCTTACCTACAACCAGGTGAGGAAGGTAAGGCAGGCATTGTGACCTCCTTTGACCCAATGAAGATCAGAATCTGAGAGGTGTCAAAGGTCACATGGTCTTTAAGTCAAAGGTCACTAGGCACTTAAGTAGGGCTTAAGGCTACATTTTTTTATTTGAAGTCTGGTTCTCTCCATTATATTATTATCTTTTTTTATAAATTTATTTATTTTATTTTTGGCTGTGTTGGGTCTTCGTTGCTGTGCGTGGGCTTTCTCTAGTTGCAGCGAGCGGGGGCTACTCTTCGCTGCAGTGCGCAGGCTTCTCATTGTGGTGGCTTCGTTGCGGAGCATGGGCTCTAGGCGTGCGGGCTTCAGTAATTGTGGCTCTCGGGCTCAGTAGTTGTGTTTCGTGGGCTCTAGAGTGCAGCCTCAGTAGTTATGGTGCATGGGCTTAGCTGCTCAGCGGCATGTGGGATCTTCCTGGACCAGGGCTCGAACGTGTGTCCCCTGCATTGGCAGGCGGATTCTTAACCACTGCGCCACCAGGGAAGTCCCTACATTATTATGCTTATATAATTTGACACAGTCCTCTGAAGGTGGTTCCAAATTTTCTTTTAATAAATATTTCCAAAGTAGTATTATTATTATTACTATATCAACTCTGTTGTTTATGTATTCAAGAGGTAACTCCCTAAGGTCAAGAGCTAAAAGAATTAAATGCTTAGCCTTTATCTAAATAGAGCTTTTAAAAAATACTTTTTGTTTTAAAATAATTTTAGATTTATAGAAGAGTTGGAAAGATAGTACACAGTGTTCCCACTGTGAAGGGTGGTGAAGGGTGCCCTTCACCCAGTCTCGCCTACTGTTAACATTCTACATAATAAGGGTAGGAACTGGGGTGAGGCAGGTGTGGCAGAAAGTCAAAGGCCGCACTCGCTATTCTGCGCCAGTCCTGCATTTGCATGCCCCAGAGAGTGAGTACCTCCTTGGATTTTGTGCCCTCAGTACCTCACTTGCCTCACCGTACTCCTAGCCCTGTATGTAGCCCGTATATTTCTCAAAACTACAAAATTAGTTGACATTATACTATTAACTACACTACAGACCCTGTTAAATTTCATTAGTGTGTCCACTAATGTCATTTTTCTGTTGCAGGATCCAATTTAGTATTCCATATTGCATTTAGTTGCCATGTCTCCGTAGTCTCCTTCAGTGTGTATAGTTTCTTGGTGGTGTTTCCTCTTAAAAACAAATTTTATTAGGTGTACCTCCTATTTTCCAAGGAAAATTCTGTAATTATTTCTTTTTGTGTAGTGTCTCAGTCAGTGTGTATGGATGGAAGTTCTCACATATATTAGGGATACTGGCATCGTGGAATTTAAAACTAATTTTTGCTTTAATGGAAAGGCTATTTAAAAAAACAATGACCAATGCTCATCACTATTACCTTAGAGTAAGATTTTATGAAACACAGATTAGATATTTATAAGTAATTTTTCCCTTAGCTCTACTGAGATATAATTGACACATAAGTGCTTTTTAATGAGATATTTTAGAATACTAGAGTTTTACAGAGAAAAGTTATAATGTATAATGAAGTAGTGTCTGATATTTTAGTTTTAAGGGCACATCCCAATATTTCAGGGCCTTCTCTTATCATTTTTATTTTTGGTTTAGAGTGGTATTTGAGATATTTTCATACATATATATCTTAATATGATTATTTTGGAAGGGGTCTTTGGCATTTTATCTCCATCAGGTGCTAATGAGAATGTGTGGAAGAGACATTAATGTTCTTGCCATTTGTGGGAGTAGATACAGGAAGCACTATAAATATAGTCACTAAAAAATGGCAGACTAAACAATCCTGTAAGTGGTTTGCATTCACTGAAGTTCTTATCTTGATCTCTTTATATTCTTTATACTAATGAAATCAAAACGAAACAAAACACTGTCATACCTTAACCATTAAGGCTTTTGTCGGAGAACACTTATTGGCCTTGCCAGCCTGCAGAAACCGTGGGGCAGTGTGCGCTGTACCAAACAAGTTAGGCAGGCTTGGCACCCAAAAAGAAAGCAGTGTTGACACATTAAGACATCAGTGTGGACATGTAACAAGGAAGAGCAGCCGGATCTCATTTCTATATTTTTATTATAAATTATTTGATATGTACAAAAGAATGTATATAATATAAACATAAATCATAGTAATGTATGATTTTAGGAGTTAGTTGTAAGCACTGTTGCATAAACTCAGTACGCGCATCTGTAGTGGACTGCCCATAACAATGAACTTCCTGAGAGAAAAAAACCCTCTATTTTGGTAGATTATATTTTATTCACACTTGTGGGTTTGTGTTTTGTTTTGTTTTGTTTTGTTTGGCCACGCGGTGTGGGATCTCAGTTCCCCGACCAGGGATCGAACCTGTGCCCCCTGCACTGGGAGCACGGAGTCTTAACCACTGTACCTCCAGGGAAGTCCCCATACTTGTGTATCTTAACTGCACTTAAATTGTTTGGAAGGAAGGAGGAGGGTGGGGGAAGCCAAGCCTTTATCTAACTGATACTCCTAACATTTAAAATTTTACTTCTACACATATTTTTTTTTAGCCTGGTGGTTCTTTATTCATTACTACAATCAACAAAACACAGCTGTCCTATGCCTTGGGAATTGTTTTTTCAGAGCAGATTGCAGGTATTGTACCAAAAGGTACTCATACATGGGAGAAGTTTGTTTCACCTGAAAAGCTAGAGAGCATTCTGGAATCAAGTAAGTATTAAAATTTTTTCCAATTTCCAAGGCCTAACTGAACTTTTAATGTGCCTAGAATTATTAATCACATAACCTAGCACTTAATGAAATAGGCCGCTATTCTTTGGATGTTGGTTTTCTCTCCTCAACTAGATCATAAACGCCTTGAAGTTAGGATTAAGTATTACATCCACTTTTCTCTCACCTGTGGCATCTAACCCAGGGCCAAGCAAATCATAGATGATCAATGAACACTTTTTGGCTGTTTAGTCCTCACCTGTTTTAGGATGAGGTACAAATGTCTTTTAGTTACACATCCTCAGTTTGTCCTATTGAGGCCGTGCTTGAATCAGCTTATTTTGCGTATTACTTTTCCTGATTCCTTCATAGTCAGATATGTTTTGAACTTCCTTGTCACTTTTTATGTAGTGTTTTATGCTAGTTACAGCATGCCTTATAGTACGGTTATTTTAGTGTTCTTAACCTCTTTCTGGCTTGAAGGCAAGACTGTCTCCGTTTTGTGCTCCCCACAATGCCTAGCTCTGCTTTACACCTCGTGAGCACTTGATTTACCTGTTGAATTCCTTTCAAGTAATAACACTTGTCAGTTCATTTATTTGGCATTTGGTATTCCTCTTAGGCTCATGTGTGTCTCATGCTTTTTGTTCATATAACAGTATATCAATAAACTTGATTTTACTTGGAATAATATTATCTGTCCAATGAAATGTGGTAATTTCTTCTCTGCAAGTAACTTTGTTGAAAATAGAGTAGAAAAAATATTTTAAAGATGATTGGAACAGTCAGTTGTTGGCAGGTATTTTCTAAAAACAGCTAACATTTATTGAGTACTTACCAAATTCCAAATACCGTGCTAGAGTTTATGTTCTGCTGCAGTAAAGAATGAGCTGTACATGGCTACAAAGTATTTGTGCCTATTGAGTTAGGAATGCTTTTTTAATTTGGAGCGTTGCATGAGACTTGGCATGTGGAAGGTAAATATTTATTAAATGTGCTCTGTCTGATATATTGTTTTCTCAGACGGTCTGTCAGTTCAAACTGTGGCAGGAATGCTCTACAACCCCTTCTCAGGTTACTGGCATTGGAGTGAAAACACCAGCCTTAATTATGCAGCTCATGCCCTGAAATCCAGCATGCAGGAACACCCATCTCCTGCCGAGTTTGCTTTAAAGGAGGAAACAGAAGAGCTGCGAATTGAAACCTCCACCAACTCAGGTGTGCATGAAGAGCTGAAGAAATGAATTGTTTCTAAGGACTGTAGTAAAATGGCTTGAAAGTCTGATGTTTACACATACACAAAATATACCATTTGTCTTTTGAGACAGGATCATAAAGAAAAGAAAGTCAATAGAAAGGGCTAAAACCTTAGATAAAAGTTTTTGTTGTTTCATCTAATAGGGGGATTAGATTTCATCTAATCAAGGGATTAGTCTATGGATTAAAAAAAGTTTTGATGAGGTATTATGTGATCTAGGAGTTTAAGTTTCTCAGCCTTTGTTATATAAATAGGGTATACATATTTCACTTCATCTTACAGATTATATGATATTTTTCCCACATGTATGCACATACATATATACTGTAATGTTTTAATTTAAGTAAATTTGTATCATCTAGATTCTTCTTTATTTGGTTTTAGTTAAAGGCAGTTATGCTTCTTACTGGTTTTATTTTATACCACTTATATTTAGGAAGATAAAATGTCTTTTTTCCTTTAAATTTTGGTTTTTGGAAAGCAAATTGATTGTTAAATATATACTGGGTTTGGTCAAACATTAGAATCAAGAAATTCAGATTATGTTGGACATTTTTCTCCGTACAGTTCTATAAATGTTTTGTGGTGCCTTTTTTTAAGTAGAAAAGATTTTTGAACTCAATTTAAGGGTTTAGTTATGGAAATTTTCTTTTTTGGCTAACATTTTGTAATTAGAGGGAACTGACTTGAAATATACTTTCATGCCTCTTGAAGTATGTGATTTTTTGGCTTTTTCTGAAAGTCCAGAATGTATAAGGACTTTGATAGAGGGTGTTGACCAAATATGAGAAATATAGATTGAACGCCTGTGACTCATATAGAAAGTCAGCTTTTACTTTCTAGCCTTTCTCACCGTTTTTTTTTTTTTTTTTTTTTTGTGGCTGCGCCCCACTGGACCGCCGGGGAATTCCCTAGCCTTTCTCACTTTTAAGCTCAAAAGCTTTCTGTATTTCGTTGTCAATGCCTGTTAGATTGGGCTCACCAGGCAAACAATTCCCAACCATCTTAGCTTATCATTTGCTTGTTCTCAGTGGCATTCCAGGGAGGAAACTGAAATTTAAAGGGTTAAAAGAAATTTTAACTTCAGTTGCTAATGTCTAATTAGGACACTAAAAATCAGGAGTTCCCCCTGGGTTTCATTTAAAAGTTTGATTCTTAGTCTGAATTTTAGTAGTTTTGTTACCAGATCAAAGCTTCTTCATTCTATCTGTTGGGAAAAAAAAAAAAGTGTGGTATTAGAAATTAATCTAAATGGAAAACCATAAAACTCTTAGAAGAAAACATAGGTGGAATACTCTTTGACATAAATTGTAGCAATGTATTATTATTATTTTTTTGGTCCCCTAAAGCAAAGGAAACAAAAGCAAAAATAAATGAATGGAACCCAATTAAACTTAAAAACTTTTCCACAGCAAAGAAAACCAACAACAAAACAAAAAGACAACCTACTGAATGGGAAAAAGTATTCGCAAATGATATGACTGATAAGAGGTTAATATCCAAAATATATAAACAGCTCATACAACTCAACATCAAAAAAACAACCAGATTAAAAGACAGACAGATGACCTGAATAGACATTTTTCCAAAGAAGATATACAGATGGCCAGCAGGCACATGAAAAGATGCTCAACATCGCTAATCACCAGGGAAATGCAAATCAAAACCACAATGAGGTATCAACTCCCATCTGTCAGAATGGCTATCATCAAAAAGTCTACAAGTAACAAGTGTTGGCAAGAATGTGGACAAAAGAGAACGCTTGTACACTGTTGGTGGGAATGTGAATTGGTACAGCCACTACAGAAAACAGTATGGAGATTCCTCAAAAAACTAAAAATAGAACTACCATATGACCCAGCAATTCCACTCCTGAGTATTTATCCAAAAACAACAGAAACAAAAACACTAATTCAAAAAGATATGTGCACCCCAACGTTCATAGCAGCACTATTTACAATTGCCAAGATATGGAGGCAACCTAATTGTCCATCAACAGATGAATGGATAAAGAAGATGTTATTTATATATATATATTGGGTTGGGCAAAAGGTTCGTTCAGGTTTTTCCACCCGAACAATTTTTTTTTTGCCACCCCAATACACACACACACACACACACACACACACACACACACACACACACACACACTGGAATACTACTCAGCCACAAAAAAGAATGAAATTTTGCCATTTGCAACAACATGGATATTGTTGGAGGGTCTTAGATGCTAAGTGAAAAAAGACAGAAAGATAAGGTGAAGGGGCAAGATACAAGACATACAAACTACTATGAATAAAATAAGCTACAAGGATATATTGTACAGGGACTTTACTGGTGGCACAGTGGTTAAGAATCCGCCTGCCAATGCAGGGGAGGTGGGTTCGATCCCTGGTCCAGAAAGATCCCACAGGCTGTGGAACAACTAAGCCCGTGCGCCACAACTACTGAGCCTGCGCTCTAGAGCCCGTGTGCCGCAACTACAAAAGCCGGCAAACCTAGAGCCCGTGCTCCGCAACAAGAGAAGCCATTGAAATGAGAAGCGCGTGCACCGAAACGAAGAGTAGCCCCTCCTTGCTGCAACTAGAGAAAGCCCGTGCGCAGCAACGAAAACCCAATGCAGCCAAAAATAAATTAAAAAGTTAAAAAAAACGATTAATCTAAGGACTGTGTAATGAAATTGATTAAAAAGCAGCCCCCAAACAAAGGGCATTTATTTTAGAAAGAACACTCTAACTTTCAATTATTAAAAATATACATTGTTAAGTGATGGAAATTCAGTATGATTCAGTAATAGCCCCATGAGGTAGGGACTACCGTCCACTCCATTTCACAGAGATGTTAAATGTATTCATCCTCACACAAGTAGTAAGATGCAGACCCAGGCAGCCTGATTGCTGAGCTTGTGCACATCACCACTTTGATTCTTGTACCTTGTATCTGTGCCATCATATGGTCATCGTGGTAGCATAACCACACACAACTGGATTATTACCACTTATTTGAATTGTCTGTATGCAAGGTAGCACCTTCAAAGGCATTTAAATCAAACAGCATCACAAAATCTAGAGTCTGGGCTATTTGCCTCAGTTCTCTTAGAGCTTCATTGCCTTTCTATGACTAAAACAATTACATGCTACTGATGGCAACTTAATAAAATGCTTTAAAGACCCCAAATAAAATTACAGCCTTACTTTCCATTATAGTTGCAGGTTTTACTATTGTATTAATTATAAATTGAAGAGAAGTATTGAATTCAAGTACTACACAACAAAAATAGTCAAGCAAAAAAGTAAAGAATTTTGACATCATTTGAAATGTCTTTGATGTGTGCTAGGGGCACTCACGGGGGCTTCTGTGCTACCATTGACCTGGAATACACAATATTGAGAGGCATCAAGTAAAGATTTAGAGAGACTGCTCGGTAACGAGGCATAGGAGTAAGTCATGCTTACTGGAAGTATTTTTTAAACCTGGATTGCCAAGGTCCCTGCAATTCTGTGAAACATATTTGTATAATTACAGGCTTACAGACATTGATCCAAAAATCTACAAATCCTAAGAAAATGTAAATGGAGAAATAAAGACGGAAACAAAACCAAATGAAAGTGTTAGAACAGTCAACACATAATTGCTTTTATTAACTTACAATGTGACTCTATTAGAAGGGAGATTCTTACTTGACTATTACTAATGAGATGCAAATGACGTGCAAGTCTTCTCTGTATCAAAAAAAAAAAAAGCCAAAAATCCTGACACTGATGGTTCGCCTGAAAATCAAGCAAAAGAATTTATTGTGAGATCAATAAACCTCTTGTATCCCAGCAAGAAAAGGATGCAGCACATATAAATGAGCCACTGTCTAGGAACTAAAAGCCACCAGTTGGAGCCAAAGGAAAAAAATATGTTCTCAAGATGATGTGAACAGAACTGAGAATGGGGGTGGAGAGTTACAAAGTAAATATGGACACGAGATGTTTCCACTCTGATAGATTTGAATCTTTGTTTCCCGTTGACAGATGGGACCCAACGGACATAAAGTCACTGACATCATGTAAGATCTGCACTTGTCTTTCCAACTCTAAAACAGGCTCTGTATCTGGGGTCCTGATACAGGCTTCTGAGGTTCTAGGAGCCCCCTGAAATAGGGAACAAAATTTTGCATGTGTGTGTATTTTTCTGCCGAGAATGTCCCGTAGCTTTCATCAGTCTCAAAAGTTTCATGACCCCCAAAAAAGGTTAAAGGTGACTATAGTTAAAATACTGCAGTAGGGAAATATAGTCTTTACTTGACAGAATATGTCAGGAAAAGAAAAATATGGTCACTCTGTCTTCTGCTTATATTTTGTAAAAGTGAACATGAAGGCTGTCAATAGCTGTGAAAGGTGAAAACTGGATCATGATTTAAATTGCCTCTTTTTGGTCATTCTTTTGATATTAAATTGAAGAGACATTCTGGGATTCTGTTTTTAGACTTAGTTTTGTCAGGATGGGATGGTAGAAGGCCAGTCTAGATTAATTAGCAATCAGATTTATGCAAGTTTAAAGAATATCAGCTCATTAAAAAAAAAGGATTGATTTTATTATTTATGTATTTATTTATTTTTTGGTCATGCCCTTGGCAGTGAAAGCACAGAGTCCTAACCACTGGACCGCCAGGGAATTCCCAAAAGATTGATTTTAAATAGAGATAAGTAGTTGGATTAGCCACCTAGGTAGCTGGCTAGGTGGATGGATGGATGAGAAATACGCAACCCAATGTTATCAAAGAGCCTAAGGGAACTGCCTTGTGCGGTGGGATATCCCAGCGCTCTCCTCCTCATCCCCATCTGCCCCCATCCTCACACACACCACCAGGTAGCACCCAGACTCACCACATAGTAATGAGGGCTTTGCGTTCTCAGGCCTCTGCTTGTTTACCTGAGCACCCACAGACCTGGCAGTTTTGCTCTCGTTTTTCCCTGAGAACCAATCCATGGATGCTGAACCTTACCTCTTCCAGAGGCAAATCTCTCTGTGCTCTTGAGAGGACATCTTCCTCTGAGATCAGTCAGTTCAGGCCCAGGTGACTGGCGCTCCACAGACCTGCTGGGGCCAAATGTTTTTGACACTCTTGTAGCCTGATAAGGATCCCTGCAATACCTAGTCGTTGCCCAAGATTCAGACACCCACACTGATTCTTTTCTATAATCTCTCCCTAAGACTTCCTTGAATTTGTCTTCCCTGACTCAACCTTCCACTTCTCCCTTCTACACTTTTCTGCTGTGACCTCTATAAGCACCAGTTCATGATGTTATCAACTACCCTACTTCTCAAGTCTGCATTGAAGTTTCCTTTACTTTCTACCTTAACTGAAACCTGGCTTTCCTCTGAGGATATGGTTTCACCTGCAGCCCTTCTGAGAGGAAGTTTCATATTGTCTATGAACCTCAGAGTTGCGAGATGGGATTTGAGTCCTTTTCACTCACTGCCATTACTCTTTTTTTTTTCTTTCTGCTTTTTAAAAATTCTTTTACAGAGGTGGACTCACGCTACATTTGAGGTTTTATAAATGTACTGTTTCAAATTTATTTATTTATTTTAGGCCCCGCCGTGTGGCATGTGGCACCTGGTTCCCTGACCAGGGATTAAACCCGCACACCCTGCATTGGGAGTGTGGAGTCTTAACCACTGGACCACCAGGGAAGTCCCACTGCCATTACTCTTTTTGTTTTCTTAAAAATATTTATGGGCTTCCCTGGTGGCGCAGTGGTTGAGAGTCCGCCTGCCGTTGCAGGGGACACGGGTTCATGGCCCGGTCCGGGAAGGTCCCACATGCCGCGGAGCGACACGGGTTCATGGCCCGGTCCGGGAAGATCCCACATGCCGCGGAGCGGCTGGGCCCGTGAGCCACGGCCGCTGGGCCTGCGCGTCCGGAGCCTGTGCTCCGCAACGGGAGAGTCCACAACAGTGAGAAGCCCGTGTACCGCAAAAAAAAAAAAAAAAAATTTATTCATTTATTTGGCTGTTCCAGGTCTTAGTTGCGGCATGTGCGATCTTTAGTTGCAGCATGCGAACTCTTAGTTGTGCATGCGGGGTGTAGTTCCTTGACCAGGGGTCGAACATGGGCCCCCTGCATTGGGAGAGAGGAGTCTTAGCCACTGGACCACTGCCATTACTGCCATTACTCTTGAATAAAAGCTCTCATGTCTCCAAGCCTCAAGTCTAGCTCTCCTAACCTCTACTCCCCGTTTATTGCCAAACTCCACTTCTGGCCACAACCCTCAATCACAGTGTCTTTGTTCTTACCTAAGTCCTCGTAGCTTCCTAAGTAACTCCAACGTCTATGTGGATGTTTTGTGCACTACCTCATCAGCAACAGAACCTTGTCTCTAGAGGCTTCTACCATACCTTTATGGTCAACACTTGAGGTTACCTACGAACATCTGAAGCCATAGATTGGGACATCCCACTCAGAGGAGAAGGCCTCTTTGAAACTATGATAGAAAACCAAGAAGCCATAGAAGAAAAAATGGAAAAATAGCAAGCTGGGGAAAATATTTGCAAACTAATTTACAGAAAAAGAATTCTCTTTCTCAATTAGGACCTCATATAAATCAATGAAAAATACTTATAACCCAGTAAAAAAAATGAATAGTTCATAGAAAAGTCAATACAAATGCATCTTTCGAAAAAATGTACTCAACCTCACATGTAATAAGAAACAAATTTAAAATTACAATGAGACACTGCTTTCTCATTGACAATTAGGAAGGATCAAAATATTTAAGAATATGTGTGGTTAGGCTACGTATGAGAAAAGAGACACTTTCACAACTACGGAGAGTGTGTATTGCTCTTTATGGAGAGCAATATGGCAACATCTATCACAATTACAATGCATGGCTCTTTTGACCCAGAAATTCCACATATATATATATATATATATATATATATATATATATATGTATCTGTGGTATTCTATGAAGAAAGAAAGGAAGGAAGGAAGAGAAAAAGAAAGAAAGAAAAGAGAAAGAAAAAAATCAAGAAGCTTGGAATTTCTATGTTTAAGATAAAAAAGAAAGTAAGGTGCAGGACAGGCAGTTAAATGATACAATTTGTGTAAAAATAAATAGAAAATGCTTTTATAATGCATAGAGTATTTCTGGGAATAAACACAGAAGCTGATGGTTGTATTTGTCTCTGGGGAGGGGTCTGGGGAACAGGAGGAGACTGTATCCTTTAGCGTCCCAGCAGGAAACCGAAGGCAGATGCAAACTGGATATTTTGAGTACCATTTAATAAAAGGACTATTTACAAAAAGGCAGAACCCCAGCGCTAGCAACAGCAGGAAGCCATTGCCGGCCCTCCGGCTAAAGGAGAAATGTGTGGACTTAGTTCCTGAAACCCACAGAGGGAGCCACGTGAAGAGAGACACAGCATGGGGCAACTCTGCAGGAAAAGGTACTAAGGGTTTGTCATCCCTTCCTTACTCCCCTCCGGTCCTCTGATCTCCATCACAGGCAAGCTCCACGACGACGGCAGCTTGGGTACCCACAACCACTGCTGTCCTTCACGAAGATCAGCATCTGGGGCAAGGAGCAGGGTGCATCCGGAGGCGACATTGGTGTGTGTGTGTGGATATCTGGGTAGAAATTGACTTTTCATTGCATTCTTCTCTGTAGCTTTTGAATTTTGTACTGTGTTTATGTATTAATATCAAAAATAATGCATGTGATCCCTTTTTAAAAGAATGGAGAAATATTTATTCCCCTCTCTGACGATCAACCTTTGCTTCCTCCTTTCACAGCCAAATTCATTGTGGGTGTTTTCTGCACTTACTATCCCACCTTCATTTTTCAAGCCTGGCTTCTGACGCCCTGACACTTGAAAGTGCTCACCTGCCAAGGTCAGTAATGTCTACGCTGCTGGGCTAAATTTATTTTACTTGACTTGTTAGGAGCATATGATGCAATTGATCCCATCTCACACTTTCTTGAGACGCCCTCTTCCCTTGGCTTCTGCGGCCCTACACCTGTCCGGCTTCCCTCCTGGCCTCTCTTTCCTTCTCAGTTTCCTGGATGGTCCTCTCTTCCTCTGGCCATCCTCTAACTGTGGTGTTCTCAGGGCTCTGTCCTTGGCCCCTGTCTCTTTTCACTTAGCATTCACCCTCACATTCTCATGTCTACCCTTTAATGACCCCCACCTATCTCATTCCCAGGCCCTAAGCTCTTTTCTAAACCCATGCATTCTGTTGCCATTGGGCATCTCCATTTAGGCATTCAATAGGCTGTTAGGGGTTGAACTGTGTCCCCCTAAAATCCATATTTTGGAGTCCTAATGGTCCAGTACCTAAAAATGTGACTGTATTTGGAGGTAGTGCCTTCAAAGGGATAATTAAGGTAAAATGAGGTCATTAGGGTGGCTGTAATCCAATATGACTGATGCCCTTAGATAAAGAGGAGATTAGGACACAAACGTACAGAGCAAAGACCATATAAAGACAAAGGGAGAAGATGGCCATTAACAAGCTAAGGAGAGAGGCCTTAGAAGAAATCAACCCCGACAACAGCTTGATCTTAGACATCTAGCCTCCAGAACTGTGAGGAAATAAATTTCTGTTATTTAAGCCACCCAGTCTGTGGTACTTTGTTAGAGCAGCCCTAGCACACTAATGCACTGCCCAAGCTAAAAATCTTCCAAACCCTTTCATGACCCATCTTCTTAATTGCCCCTCACTTACCTGAGCCTGGTTATTATTTGAATATCTTTTCTTAGCATCAAGTCAATCTTCAGGAAATGTTTTCTGAGTGCTGCATACTGATTAATAAAATGCCCAAGTCCAGTGGATCAGAAAGTAGATAGGCAAAGTCACCTTATGGTGACAACAAGCTTCCAGCTATAATGTTGGATATCTGGGTAGGGGAGTATTAGATCTCTTCTCCACAGGTCAAGCCAAGAAAGCAGAAGCTTTACAGTAAAATTCAGGGTAACATTATCAAGTAAACTGTTTATTTTTTGAATAATAGATATTTTAATAAAATAACATTAAATTTCATTATATAAAACCAGCAATAATGCTAACATCACATCCACCTTTTTAAAAAATGTTTATTTATTTATTTATTTGGCTGCTCTGGGTCTTAGTTATGGGAGGCAGCCTCCTTAGTTGCAGCAGGCAGTCTCCTTAGTTGTGGCTCCGGGGCTCCTTAGTTGCAGCTCACCGGATCCTTAGTTGCAGCACGTGGGCTCCTTAGTTGTGGCATGTATGTGGGATCTAGTTCCCTGACCAGGGATCGAACCTGGGCGCTCTGCATGGGGAGCACGGAGTCTTTTCCACTGCACCACCAGCGAACCCCACATCCACTTATTACTACAAGAGCAGGATCTTAAATCTCTTAAGCTATATTTTGAAGCATGAAGTATAACATTCTTGTGAAAATGTTTTCCAGGATAAAAGAAACTTATAAAATATTTTATTCACTTGTTTATGCTCTTTGTGTTGGTTCCTGAAAAAAGGTGCCATGATGTCACTACTCCCCCAGGATACTCTTGTCTTCTCCCTCTTCTCCATCTAACACCCTACCCCCACCTCTCCTGCCCCGTGGCTTCCGCCCTCAGCTCCTAGAACTTGAGCATCAGATCAACTTCTCGTAAGGCATATGCATTATTCTCTGTTCTAATTGCTTTTCTTGAGTCTTGATCATTTTCTTTCCATTTCTGATTCTACTGCTGCCCCAACCCTTTTATCTGTGTGTCTAGTGTCCAGACTCAGCAAGAATGGTGACTTAATTGGGTTGGTTAGGAACCATCCAACATGGGGTTCTGTCTCTTTGGGGCAGAGTTTTTGTTTTTTTTTTTTTCTTTCTTTTTTTTGGGCTTCATTTTTTTCTTTTATTTTTTATTTTTTTTTTTTTTTGCGGTACGCTATCCTCTCCAAGCTCCGCGGCATGTGGGATCTTCCCAGACCGGGGCACGAACCCACGTCCCCTGCATCGGCAGGCGGACTCTCAACCATTGCGCCACCAGGGAAGCCCCATTTTTTTCTTTTAAAAACATCTTTATTGGAGTATAATTGCTTTACAATGGTGTGTTAGTTTCTGCTTTATAACAAAGTGAATCAGCTATATGTATACATATATCTCCATATCTCCTCCCTCCTGCATCTCCCTCCCACTCTCCCTATCCCACCCCTCTGGGTGGTCACAAAGCACCGAGCTGATCTCCCTGTGCTATGCGGCTGCTTCCCACTAACGAGCTATTTTACACTGGGTAGTGTATATATGTACATGCCACTCTGGGGCAGAGTTTTCTTTTTGTTTGTTTTGTTTTGTTTTTCTTTTTTTTTTTTTGCGGTATGCGGGCCTCTC
>NC_041223.1:60374861-60389886 GCF_002837175.3 Physeter macrocephalus
AGGCTCCGGACGCGCAGGCTCAGCGGCCATGGCTCACGGGCCCAGCCGCTCCGCGGCATGTGGGATCCTCCCGGACCGGGGCATGAACCCGTATCCCCTGCATCGGCAGGCGGACTCTCAACCACTGTGCCACCAGGGAAGCCCTGGGGCAGAGTTTTTGATGCCCCTCATAAGCTAGTGTTCTAGACCACTGATAATCAAAGTGTGGTCTGGCTTCACCTGGAAGCTTGTTAGAAATGCAGAATCTCAGGCCTCACCCCAGAACTCCTGAGTCAGAATTTGCATGTGAACAAGATCCCCAGTGATTCGTATACACAGTAATGTTTGAGAAACACTGATCTAATTGTCCCTTTTGGTCACTGTGGCAGATTCTCAGATGATACGTATACAAAGTTTGGGAAGCACTGATTTATTTGTCCCTTGTCATATCATTATGGCCAGGCTGCATAGTGACATGACACAGGCATAGCAATATCTGTGTAAAGGAACGGCCTAAATCTACCTTTCTCAAAAGGTAATAGCATAACAGGCAGGCGTTTGAGGCTTTGTAGTCATTGGATTTAGACGTGGCTCAGAAGACTGAGCCACAGACTGATGGCCTAAAGAAGAAATACCATGGACAACACTCCAGCACTGGTACCTGGGATGAGAGCCATTGTAGGTGGTGGAAAGCCCAAAGGGCTGCTGGTGTGGGACACATGGGGTTTGAATCCTGGCTCAATCATTACCTAGCTCTGGGACTTGAGCTTGTTAACTTACCTCTCTGAGCCTCAGTTTTCTCATTTGTAAAATAGGGATGCCAATAGTTATTTAACACAGATTGTTTTGGCGAGTTACTGAAAAATGTATCATCACTAGACAGACAGGTGTTCAATAAATATTATCCCCTTCCTTTTTTTTTTTCTCTTATAATACCTCAATAGTTAGTAAAACAACGTTCTTGAAAAAAATAAAAATAACAAGATACCTCTAGCTTGGAGCTAATGTCATGGTTATGACGCCAAGGCTTTCAGAATTGGTGGTGGTGGTGGGGGTGGGAATAAAGATGCTCCCTCTGGCTCCCCAGGTCTTCATACCATCTCACTAGGTCCTCATGGCTGGACCTAGACACTCAGGCCAATAATTAGGTACAAACGGATATTCTTTAAATACTGGCTCAACATTTAAAGAGCATAGGCTGATGCCATGGGGGAAGAACAATGGAGAATCCCTGGTGCCAGTGTCCCTGTCCCCTCTCTGCACAGAGCCTTTAGTTCGGATCCCAAACCTGTCCACGCTGCTGCCTATGCGGCCTCCTGCTCCCTCTCCCCGGAAGACAGTCTGGTGACCACCTCTGTCCCTCCAGCAGGCCCTTGGGTTCCACTCCTTGCAACCTGCTCGTGGAAGGTTCACTTCCAACCGCACACTCTGCTCCTTGCTGAGAGGTCCCATAAACGTCTGCGGGGGTGTTTGAGACCCCTCATGTGCTGGCCCCTGCCCTTATCTGGTGGGGGTGGCACCACGCCCCACGTTATTAGCTGTATGACCGCCCTCACTGCCTGTTCTAAGGGGCTGGGGGCGGCAGGGGAAGTAGAAGGGCGTGTCCCCCTTCACTCCAATGGCGGCTCTCACGCAAAAGCGTGGAGGCTTCCTATATCCATCCTTTCACCTTAAGAGTGATAACCGCCCCCCCCCCCACCGCCACTTGAATTTTTTTTCAATTCCTTCAAACTAGATTTTAAACTATCCATGCTCTTGCTAAAATTTGTGTGTACATCATACAATTGTATGAAGCACGGTCCTATTCTTTGTACGTAAGAACTTTTAAAAATGAAGTTAAAGGGAAGAAAATTGATCACACACACACACATCCACGTTTGACAGATTTTCTGCACCGAAAAGGAAAGGAAAAACAACAACAACACCCCACATTCCCTGAGTTCCCTGATAATGATTTCCAAGGGGAAAGACTAGGACTTGGGCTGCGTCTGTCGGAGGGAAAATCGCTCTAGAGTACATTTTTGTTGTTATTTATCAAACCAGACATCTCTCCGTGGGCACACTGCCGAGACTTAGGTAACTGTGTAATGTGATAAGTGTTTTTATGAGTTATGCAAAGACACAGCGCTTTCCTGACGGCCGAAGCAACGGAATTCGCGACCTTGTCCGGGCCCCGGTTCCCGGCTCGCGCGGGGCGGTGTCTCTGCCCGAGCTCCGCGCGGCCGCAGGTGAGTCCTGCGCGCGCCCAGCTCTCGCGCCTGCGGGAGGGGCCGGAGCGGAGGCGGAGGACGGGCCGGGGGTGGCGGTGGGGGACGAAGATCCGGGCCCGACTGCAGCTTCCTCCGGGGGGAGCCTCCTTTCCAGCCACGTCCGCAGCCCTGCCCTCGCGCGCCGAGCCGTTCCCGGCTGTGCCGCCTGGAGGCGCGGAGCCCGCCCGGCTCGCCCAGCCCTGCAGCTCCGGCCGGGGCGGAGGCCGCCGGACCGCGGAGATGCGGGGCGGGGGCAGGGCGCGGGGTAGGTGACTTTATCCCGCCTCTGTTTCCCTGCCCCAGGGAGCAATGACATCACGCGGCCTTCTCCCGGCGCCGACACAAAGAGCGGCGCGGAGAGGCCGCTGCGGGCGGAGCCGGCGGCCGCCGCTGCCGCCCCGGGCTCCGGGGCCCCGCCGGCCAGGCCCGCCGCCCGCGGCCCGCGCCCTCCCTCTTCCTCCTCCGCCGCCTCGGTCGCCGCCGCCCGCGCCGCCCGCACCGCCAGCGCGCCGCTGAGCCCGCGCCCGGCCGCGCCGGCCCCTTCCCATGCGGGCGGCGCGGGCCCTGGGAGGGGCGCCCGCAGCCAGCCGCGCAGCATGCACTGGGGGGTTGGCTTTGCCTCGTCCAGGCCGTGCGTGGTGGATCTGAGCTGGAACCAGAGCGTCTCCTTCTTCGGCTGGTGGGCCGGGTCCGAGGAGCCCTTCTCCTTTTATGGGGACATCATCGCTTTCCCTTTGCAGGATTACGGTGGGATCATGGCAGGGCTGGGCTCCGATCCCTGGTGGAAGAAAACCCTTTACTTGACCGGGGGAGCTTTGCTGGCCGCAGCTGCGTATCTGCTCCACGAACTCCTGGTCATTAGGTGAGCCGGAGAGAGGGCCCCGCGCAGGGGCGCAGAGAGGGACACCTGGCCAGGGCAGGGCTGGCGCGAGGGGGGACCCGTGCCGGCCCCTCGGTCACAACGCCCAAACGCCCGAGTCCTGTCCTTCCCTTTCGCCAGAGGCAGTCCGTGTTCACCTGGCCGTGAGGGGCAGTTTGGAGTTGACAGGAGAATTAAACTGGTACTGGGAGGGAAAAACACTTGTCTCCCTATCATTCGGTGCTAAACGCAAAAATTCTCTGGGCTGTTATGGAGCATAATGGTCTGTTATGAAGATCTTAACTGCAGTGTGTTTGCAACAATAGAATTAGGTCCTGCAGAAATACTAAGTTACATTTTTATGCAATGCCCTATTTGTTTATAGATGATAATGCTGGGATATTAACCACTAACCTTATCTTTTACTTAAAGGTGAGTTCTCCACTGTCCGTCCCCAAGTATCAACATCATCAAAAGGCTGAAATTGCAAAAGCTCCAGAGACCTCCGGGTCCCTGTTAGGGATGCATAGCGGAGTGTGCAATTTTGATGCAGCCTTAACCCGGTTATGTGCTAATCTGGTATCTAAAACTAAGCACCAGCTTCAGGTTTAAATGCCATTGTTGTGCGAACAGGAGGAGATCCGAGGACTGAACTAGCACATGGGCCTGCATGGGAGTTGCCCCAGGCCCTAAACAGTTGCCTCTGCTGCCTGCCGCAGAATGTTTACAGGATTGACTTGGAAATACCAGAAAATGGAGGCCCCTGCTGTTGGTACATCCAGCCGGACACAAGATCTTTGTTTAATGCCGTAGGCTGCAGGGACCAATGGTTTGGCTCATTGATAGGTCAATTTATGGTTAAAATTTCCGTGCGTTTGAGCCCTCTGTCACTGGGGGGAGGACCAGGAACCAGGAAAGAGCAGTTTTCAATAGCTCAGAATGTCCCTCTTGGCCAATATTTTTTCTAAAGAGTGAGAAAATGTGTCTTCGTGTCTTCTTCCCGTGGGGGAATCCTACACAATAGGTTTATAAACAAAGACAGTGATAGGTGACCTCTAACAGGCCTGCAGGGATTCCAAGAGGACATTGTAGCAGCCTAACAGGTATTTTGAACATTTTTAGTCTCTGAGAGAGGCAATCATTTAGGTCTGGGGAAATGTATTGTCTTTCATAATTGGGAAGTTTTATTTTAAGCTTATCATTGAATTCTCTCACTTAGCACAGTGTCTTGAATCTAGTTGAACCAAATTTAAAAAATTAAGTGAATTATTTCTCTAGATTATTTTATATATTTTCCAGTTTTAGAACTCTATTTCAAGCTAGGTTTCAAGCCGTATGGAAAACGAAAACATTTGTGCAGTGCTTGAAATGGTAACCCAGTTGTTCTGAAATTAATATTCCAGTCCAAGGCCTTTGGAGGGTTCCGAACCATGTGGCTTCTCACCGGTCTTCCACTTTGAGGAGGGAGTGAGGCACAGCTTCACAGGACTGAGTCTCAAACTTGCTTAAATGACCTTGCAGAAAGTGGGGAGGTGGGTGGAGGAGCTCAGAGTTGACCTTGGGAGCAGGCCACGCCCTGGTAGGTGTGGTCTCTGCTCCCAGAAGAGCCCGCTGCCCATTTGGACACTTATTTGAAAAAGTGTTTTTAATTCTTGGTTTATTCACTTTTGTTTCTTGACAGATGTTTACACTGAGTTGGGAAACCTTGTTGTAATGCAAATAATAAACGAATGGCTGCCTGTTTTTGAGCCCTTAATAGGCGGCTCTGCTTAGAAGTGCTTTACCTATGTGATTGCATTTAACCTTCGCAACTGCCAACTGCCGTTGAATGCTTGATCTCCATTTCTTAGATGAGGAAATTTAGGCTGAGAGAGGTTAAGCAATTCACCCAAGATCCCGTAGTAAGAGTAGTAGGATCCAGATTCAAATCTGAGAATGTGTGTCTGCGGAGCCCGCACTTCTACTACTTTCTCCTAACAAGTACCAATTCTGGAATAAGTTTTGATGGTGGAGAGGAAGAGAACTGGGGCATTGCTCAGGGAAGACAAGTCTGTGGCACAGACCTGAGATTTTTGACAACCGCTAGGGACACAGGGGGAATAAGGGAAGAAGACCCAGGAAAATGCGGCGCTGGGATTTGGAGGTTACACGATAGAGACCTTCTTCACTTGACGGGAAATCTAAGTTTCAGTTGTCTGTGTAGTTTAGGTAAAACACAAAACAATCTGAAATATGTGGGATGGAAAATCCATCTTGAAATGGCTACGCTGTCTGAGTTCACTGGCAATCGTGTTCTTCACCACGGTACTTGGATTTCCTGCTGCGTAGACTTAACCTTAATCTATGGGTACATCTCCAGAGTGGAAAGTAAAGGTGACAGGTAAGAATTATTTAGGAAGTTTAATTAACGAGTATAATAACCAAAGTAGGTATTTTGGATTTTACTCATATTTTTCCCATCACAGTATTTTTTTTTTTTTTTTTTTTCTTCGCGGTACGCGGGCCTCTCACTGTTGTGGCCTCTCCCGTTGCGGAGCGCAGGCTCCGGACGCGCAGGCTCAGCGGCCATGGCTCACGGGCCCAGCCGCTCCGCGGTATGTGGGATCTTCCCAGACCGGGGCACGAACCCGTGTCCCCTGCATCGGCAGGCGGATTCTCAACCACTGCGCCACCAGGGAAGCCCCCATCACAGTATTTTTAAAGAAATAGAGTCCCAGCCCTTTACTTTATCCTCCCCTAGTGGAGAGAGCCTTGCAGCTCTCTTAAATTCAGTC
The DNA here is from genome assembly GCF_002837175.3 of Physeter macrocephalus. Lineage (NCBI taxonomy): Eukaryota > Metazoa > Chordata > Mammalia > Artiodactyla > Physeteridae > Physeter > Physeter macrocephalus. The sequence goes on from NC_041223.1 coordinate 60,380,723, forward strand.
CAGCATTTGGAAATGTGTTGTTTGTAAATTGAATGACCCAGGAATGGCTTGTTACCCATAGCTTGTTTGTACTTTAGGCACATGGGCTCAACCTGCCCTAGAAAACTTAGGGAATCAGAGCAGCCCGTGGGTCATGTGATCTCTATAAACTAACAGCCCATCAGCCGTACACAGAGGCATGGTCATCTGTGATATCCTTCACCATGGGAGTAGGGGCTAGTCTTGCTGCTTGACAGCTGTTCTCTTAGCCAGTCCTCACTATAAGGGCACTTTATAAAATATAGCTGTCCAGATCACCTGCTCCTCTGGTCCTAAATTACAGAGAGAGCTTCCTGACCTGGACGGAGGGCTCTGGAGCCAGATTGGGTTCAAATTCACTCTGCCTTTAACCAACCGTGTAACCTTGGACCTGAGAGTAAGCTTGGTTACTCAGTTTTCTCATCTGTGAAATGGAAATAATAATAGTAGCCTTCCTCACAGAGGTGATTGCATGAGTTAACACATGTGAAATGCTTAGCCAGAGTTCGACGTTATAGTGAGCATTCAGTAAAAGTTGGCCATCGTTAATTATTACAGACTTTCATCAGAAAGTTCCAGGCTTGCGTGGTCTGAGTCAAACCAGCTACTTTAATAAAATTAACTGAGGTATTGCCCATTTTTGGTGTAGTCAAAGTGCTTAAGAGCTTGGGAACTAGCATTATTAACAACTTGATCTTAAATTGGTATTCCTTGGGCAAGTTATTTAACCTCTCTGAGCTTCAGTTTCCTTGTCTACTGTAAAATATAAGTATGATATAATATTCTAAATTTAAACTATAGCAATATCCACTCTGTAGTGGTACTATCAGAATGAAATAATTTAATATGTATGATGTACACAAAGTCATTGGCATACGCTGGTCACATCCATTCCTATTGTGACATGGCCCAAGTTAACCATCAGAATTAGATTGTTCTGGCCAGTGGAGCAGGGGATTTTACATTTATCTCCTCTCTTTCAGTTCTTAAATTTTTTGCCTGGCTAATTTACGTGAAATTACCACTCTGAGTTGAATTACTTGATTGGACAAAGTCAGTTAATTGTCACATCTACAGTTTGCACTTTTTAGAAACATAGACTAAGTGGCTTCTTAATTTTAGTATCTGACCTCCCAAACATTTCATCTAAGTGAAAACCTTTGTTTTATAGCAAGTATTGTCAGAAGGCAGCAAATATTTTTATTCTTTTGACTAGTATTTTCAAAATTAGTCATTCTTAACTCTTTTAAGTGGAAAGGGCGCTCCAGTGGTAAACTTCTCCAAAAGAGTGTGCTTTACTGAACGGAGTTTCTGCAGGAAGTGGGCAGCGTTGTGATGATGATATGAAGAGCTTGACCTTGCTTGCTTAGGTAGAAGGAAGTGTGGGATTACACTAGGAACAGTGTGAAGGAACCAGAGGCTTAGGAAAGGCCAAGGGGGAAGAGTGAGGTTTATCTGACTGGGAAATGGTTGGGTAGAGTGAAAGATGGAAGTTGCAAAAGGTTCCCAAATGTGGTGTATGAGTGCCACTGTGCGGAATGAGATTTTGTAGTTTAAGGGGATAAGACCATGTCTCTTTGAATGAGAATAAAGTCTACCACTTAATGCTTGATAGCTCACCAAATATTTACAGATATTATCTTATTTAGTTCTCACGGTAATTGAGGCAGAATTGGTACGGTCCTCACTTTCCAAATGAGAGAGGAGGAGAGGTCTTGGGTGACGTGGCCAATAGGAAGTGGGGCTTGCACTTGACCCCAGGTATCCAGAAGTGGAATCCAGCTTTTGATCTCCTACATGGTGGCTATTGAAAAACTCTACCAGGGAAGTCCTCACCACCCAGAAAAGTAGCCAAAGGAGAAGATAGATGTGTGGCTGAGACAGAAGAAAGGGAAAAGGCAGGGGTACTGGGATATATGCTGTGTGGTGAAAGTGGGGAACCTGTGAAGGTAGAGCGGGGGAGAGAGAGCACCAGAAGCCAGGTTCCTCGGCACTACAGGTGAAAGGTCAGGTGAGGGCATGGAGAGTTTGGAAGAGGGACCAGAATATACAGAGTCTCAGATTCCCTGCAGACTTGAGTCGTGGCAGAGCAAATCTGCACTGTTATTCCAAGGTCCTGTGGATGAATAGACTGTTTCATGGTACAGTCTCGTGGTCAAGAACATAGGCTCTGACTACATGGTTTAGTCCAAGTTCTGCCATTTACTAGTAACGGGACTTTGGGCACGTTTATTCTCTGTGCCTCGGTTTCCTCATCTACAAAACATGGAAAACGGTAGTACCTACCTCAAAAGGTTATTGTGAAGATTAAATGAGATAATACCCGTGAAGCCCTCAGAACAATGCCTGATGCACAGTAAACACAGAATATCTTTTTTTAATCCATCCAACTTGTCCCTGGCAGGTAGACATAGCCAGCTGGAGAAGAGGTGGACCTATACCAGAAAGTACACATCCTGCCCATAGGCCACAGGTACCAGAAAGAGGTTGACATGTAGTTACTCTCCTGAGCCCTTGCAGTCACGGTAATAGCAGAGTTTGTGAGGTTCTCTTGTGTTTTGACCAAGCTTTCCCCCTCTAAGTGCTTGTTGGTGAGGTAAGCCCCTGTGACAAACAGACCTGGTGAGGTAAGCCCCTGTGACAAACAGACCTGCTTGTTCATTGAGGAGCTACAGCCCAGCAGGGGCCTCTAAGGAACTAAGGGAACTGCATGTGTAACACATGGATTGTTCTTTTTTTTTCTGTTTTGGTTTTGACAGGAAACAGCAAGAGATTGACTCCAAAGATGCTATTATTTTGCATCAGTTTGCAAGACCTAACAATGGTGTCCCCAGTTTGTCTCCTTTCTGTTTGAAAATGGAAACTTATTTAAGGATGGCTGACTTACCCTATCAGGTACTTTTGTGCAAATATGTTTTATCCTCGTGGCAGCAATATTGGCTAGGGGGGAAGTACTTAATCTCACAGGGTGGGAAGGGCTCGCTCTTGGTGCCAGAGGGGTGGGTATGAAAGCAGTGGTGCCCAGTCCTTAGTAGATACTTAGGAGACTTGATTCCAGTCTGTTGATTTTTACATCCAATTTAACAAGTGATCACAAGGGTCTGGACTTTCATAGTGTTCAAGGCCATGTTATTTTTTCCTGACATAGAGTATTCTTTGGTTAATAGTTTGGCCTGCTGGGAACCTATAAATAAAGGTGAGCCTGACTTGGTTCTTTCCTTTAGGTTTCTGTTTGTTGGAAGCATTATATTTATCTCTTATGAATCCTGGGGACAAACGTCCAGCAGGCCACCAAGGAGATATTTGTAGATTTTGTGAGAGTTTTTCCTACTGCTTCGTTGTTCTGTCTGGGTGACTTTCAGGGAAGCACTTGCTCATTTCAGCCTTAGAGAGGGAACAGAGGAATGAATGCGTTTAAAATATAAATTTTTCTCTGAGTAATGCGTGAGCCGTGTCTCACAAATTTGACAGGTTGTGTTTTCATTGTCATTCAATTATATTTCTAAAAAAAATTCCCTTATGTTTTTCTTTTTCACCTAAGTTCTAGTCATAGGCATTAAAAAAAGCTTTGATTTTTGTTATTGTTTTTTAATTTTATGGTCAAAGCAGGTAGTCTTTGTGATATTAATTCCTTGGAATTTACTGACATTTTAGCCTAGTGTATGGCTACTTGTTTATAAATGTTGAAAATAGAATCATATTCCCTGGGAGTAGAGCTCTCGCTTTATCTGCTTGTTTGAGCATGTTTAGTGTATTGTTTAGACCTGTTATATATCTGTTTTTTTAATTTGGTTTTTTAAATTAAAAAAATTATTTTGTTTTATTTATTTATTTTTGGCTGCATTGGGTCTTCGTTGCTGCACATGGGCTTTCTCTAGTTGTGGCGAGCGGGGGCTACTCTTCGTTGCAGTGTGCGGGCTTCTTATTGCGGTGGCTTCTCTTGTTGTGGAGCACGGGCTCTAGGCATGCAGGCTCAGTAGTTGTGGCGCCCAGGCTTAGTTGCTCCACAGCATGTGGGATCTTCCTGAACCAGGGCTTGAACCCGTGTCCCCTGCATTGGCAGGCAGATTCTTAACCACTGCGCCACCAGGGAAGCGCCTCTCTTTATTTTTTGTCTGCCTCTTCTAGCAGTTTCTGGAAGGATTGGGTTAAAATATTCAAGTGTATTTGTTGATTTCTCTCTTTTCCTGTCATTCTGTCAGTTCTTGCTTTAGGTAAGAGTATGTATCTATTCGAGGTTATATTGTTAGGTCCATATAATATGAAAGATCACATCTTTTACTGTTTTATTTCTTTTTCTGGTATATAGTACCCATCTCTGTCCCTTATGATTTTTTTAACCTTGAATTCTATATTATCAGATATTCAGATCGATTCTCCAGCTTTCTTTTGGTTCATATTTGTTTGGGATATCTTTCTTCATCCTTTTTCTCTATTATTATTACATTTTTTTTGTATTTGTCTCTTGTAGGCAGTGTATTAGTTGTAGCCAATCGGAGAGTCCTTAATTGGTGAGTTTAATCCATTTCACTTGCAATTATTATTTTATTAGGACATATTTCTAACATGTTATTTAATATTTTTCTCCTTACTACACTTTGTTTTGTATTTTTTCTCATTTCCTGCTTTCTAATAGGTAAAAAATTTTTTCTTGTCATTTAAAAACAAATTCTATTTTTCTTGTTATGGCGGTTGCTCTTAAGATCCAAATTTGTGTTTATTTATCCCCACTCACTTCTTATATGGGTCAAAATCTGTGCTTTCCATCTAATACTACAAGTCTGTTAGTAGGTTTGCGTGAACCTTGGGTCTCTTTCTTCCCAGGGCTTATCCCAGGTGTGTTGCTGTTATCTGATAATTTAATTCTGGAAGTTTGGAAATCCTTTCTCTTTTTATGGTCCTTCTGTAGGCCAGAAAACTTACTAAGTTATTTGACTAGCTTTATTTCCCATATATCTTATCCTACAGGATTTATTTATCTTTTTTATATGAGTACTTCCTTGACGAATATTTTGAATGAGCCTTTATGGGGCAAACTTTCAGTGGCTTTGCATGCCCGAGAACATCTTTATTATGCCGCACATTTGATACTTCTATCTCCAAAGTTCGTTTCCTTCAGTGCTTTGAAAATATTACTCCATTGTCTTTTTGGTTTGCTGTTGCTATTGAAAAGTCTGATGTTAATCTGGATCTTTTCCTTTCTCTCTGGAAGCTTTTAGAATTCACGTTGAATCTCAACATTCTTTTTTTTTTTTTTTTTTTTTTTTTAAATCTCAACATTCTTAAATGTCATCATAACTGGCTTGGTGTGGGTCTTCATGTATCTTGTTTGGTCCTTTATAAACTCTTTTCACCTGAAGTCTTTAATCTCTTTTTGATTCTAAGAAATTATCAATGTTCTTCACATGTTTCCTTTTTTTAAAAAAAAATTTATTTATTTTGTATTTATTTATTTTTGGCTGCATTGGGTCTTTGTCGCTGCTCACGGGCTTTCTCTAGTTGCAGCGAGCAGGGGCTTCTCATCGCGGTGGCTTCTCTTGTTGCGGAGCATGGGCTCTAGGCGCGTGGTCTTCAGTAGTTGTGGCACGTGGGCTCAGTCGTTGTGGCTCGCGGGCTCTAGAGCGCAGGCTCAGTAGTTGTGGCGCATGGGCTCAGTTGCTCCGTGGCATGTGGGATCTTCCCGGACCAGGGCTTGAACCCGTGTCCCCTGCATTGGCAGGTGGATTCTTAACCACTGTGCCACCAGGGAAGCCCTTCTTTTCTTTTTTGTTTGTTTGTTTCTCCTTCTTCTTTTCTATTCCTGATTATCTGGATCCTCTAATCTCTGCTATTATTTTCTGTGTTTCTGAACCTATCTCTTTATTCTTTTCTTCTTCCTTCTTGGAGAATTCATCTTTTTGAGCTTCCATTGCATGCCTCTGTTCTCTTCTTGTATCCATCCTATTATTTATCGCATCCATTGTGTTTAACTTCTACATTTTTCTTCGTAATATTTTCCCTTGGTTTGTATTACAATCTCTTCCTTTATCCCTTGGAGGATATTTCTTATGCTAATTAAATTTTTCGGTCTGTCCCAATCATTCTGCCTCATGTTGTATATATTATCTGTTGCCCTTCTCTTACAGTAACTGTACCCCTCAGGTGTCTAGTTATTTTGGTTTGAGGTCTCCTTTTACCAGGGATGTAAAAGGAGACCTCCCTGCCCAGGAATTTGCACTGGGCAAAGGCTAAAGCTTAGGACACAGGCTGTGTACCTCTGAAGGAGTTTAAGAAAAGTAAGGAGGTGAGCCCCAGGCATCCCACACCGCTGTGGTTCCTCCAGTTTGCTTCCACTCCTCCAAATGGCTCCTACTGGTCAGGGGTTCACCTCTAAGCTCTTACAAAGAAGCAGCATAGGGAGGGGGTGGTCTTCTTAGCAGGAGACAGAGCAGCTGGGAGGTTGGAGGGGGAAGGTTCCTCACCCAGCCAGGGTTTTGGCGCCCTGCTAATGATATTACCCCCCAAGTCCCGCCTCCCCATGGCCTGTGCTTTCTGAGCTGGTTTCTGTACAGAAGAGGGCATGGGGGTGGCAGTGATGCTGCTAAGGCAGTGCTGGGACAGTTGAATGACATGCTTAGCTTGGTAAGTGGTCCTCTGGGAATATGGCACTGAATCTGGACTTCAGTTAGGGGATCTGACAGGCGTGAGGTGTTTGGGGAACAGAAAAAGGGTCTTTATGATGGGGAACTGGAATGCAAGGGGTCAGTCTGGACAGAGAAGCAGGGAGATTATTCAGGACTTTCTAAGCCAGCAAGGGAGGAGAAAATAGCAAAAGACCAGACAAGGCTTGAATCATCTACATACTTTGGATCGGATTTGAGAGATCCTTGTTCAGCTCGGCGTTGGCTGTCAGCGCTTGAAGATGTGTGTCACTGAGGGACTCCCGTTGAAGGAAGAGACTGCTCCCTGCGGCTGCCTGTCTCTGGGCCGTTGTCACTCCCCACCAGATCGCTGCATTTAGCCAGGACGGCTTTGGGGCAATTAGGGCCCCAAACCTGAGTTTCGTGCTCTGCAGCCTCTGGTGGCTTTCTGGATCTCCTGTGCCCCCCACCCTTGATGAAGTCCTCTTGCTGTTGGCAGCGGCTGCAGCAGCTGCCAGGCTGTGCTGCCCTTTCCCTTCTTGCCTTCGAGCCATCAAGCACTGATTGCCCCAGCCTTGTCTCTGCCAGCAGCCTAACACCTTTGGTCATGTTTCAGAGCATGTTGCTGCACTGTTAGGCAGTAACAGTGCATATACTGCTTTTAGTTAGTGTAACTGGAACAACTGGATACACGCCTTGCTATGAAGCCTGGAGAGGCTTTCGAGAAGGGGACTGCTCACCCTCTTCCAAAATTAGTATTTCTTGTTAAGTATATTTTTTAGGAAAGGGGTGATATAGGAGTGTTTTTTCTTCTGTGAGGTCTCTATGGAAAATAGATGAAGGGAGTGTTCAGCGGGGTAGGTAACAGGAAAATGGTTCTATGGTTTAGAAAGGGACGCCCTGAGCCCCGGGGAGGGGAGCTGGGGGTGGGTGGTGTTGGGGTGGGGGGAGGGACGGTGCCTTGAGACCCGTGTGCCATCAGCGAGGGTTTGTGTGCATGCAGGTGGCTCCTGGGAAGTGCTGGTGGGGCTCATCGCTTGGAGGATCAGTAGAGAGGTATTCTGTCATAGACCCAGGGAGCTCTACCCTCTTCCCCTTCTGTGCCCTGTACCTTTTAAAAAAAGATTAAGATGTCATCTTCCTAAGAGCATGACTTTATATTTGAAGCTTTTTTATTTTTTAACAGAAATGAGATGGGGATAAGTATTTGATGGCCATTAGTAGGAACTCACAAGGGTTTTCTTAAAAAGCCTGATGTGTTGGTTACAGTTATTATCTTTTTAAAATCAGAATATAAATATTGGTGGGTCAATTTTTAAAACTTTTCATTTTGTTATAATTATAGATTCATAGGAAGATGCAAAAAATGTACAAGGGGTCCTGCAAGTATGGCTAATTTTTTTTCAAACTAAAAACGGATTTACCGTTTCTTTGTTTTTTTGTTTTTTCCTGATTACATATAGATGACATAAGGTCCTTATAAGAGTTTCAAACACTACAGAAAAGTGTAAGGGGAAAATGAAAATCGCCTGACATCCTACTAGCTGGAGGTTATCATCACTAATTCTTCCGACCATGTTTCCATACTTGTCTTTAGACATGCATACATAAAGACATCGTTTGCCGTGACTGGTAGTATAAGAAGCATGTATTTAACACAGTCATTCTTTTTAAATACAAGAAAGAAAAAAGAAGGAAAATGGCTCCTTTGGAACTCTCTGCTTTGGCTCTTAGCCCTAACTTATTTTTTAAAAAATTTATTTATTTATTTATTTAATTTTTGAATTTTATTTAATGTATTTTTTTATACAACAGGTTCTTATTAGTCATCCATTTTATACACATCAGTGTGTACATGTCAGTCCCAATCGCCCAATTCAGCGCACCACCATCCCCATCCGCCTGCCGATTTCCCCCCTTGGTGTCTTCAGCTGGTACGGCTGCTCGATTATTTACCAACTCAAACTCCCACTACATGGGTACATCTCCCCCCACAACACCTTTTCCTTGAGAGACATTGTCAAAATGCACTATGGAAAGAAAATGAGCTACAGTTGGGAGGGGGTTATGTATATGTAGTCATAAAATAACTTGACACAAGTAAGAGTAAGCACATCATATAAATGGTCTTTTTTTAATTTTTAAATTAAATTTATTTTTTTAAACTGCAGGTTCTTATTAGTCATCCATTTTATACACATCAGTGTGTACATGTCAGTCCCAATCGCCCAATTCAGCGCACCACCATCCCCATCCGCCTGCCGATTTCCCCCCTTGGTGTCCATACGTTTGTTCTCTACATCTGTGTCTCAATTTCTGCCCTGCAAACTTGTTCATCTGTACCATTTTTCTAGGTTCCACATATATGCGTTAATATACGATATTTGTTTTTCTCTTTCTGACTTACTTCACTCTGTATGACAGACTCTAGATCCATCCACGTCTCAACAAATGACCAATTTCGTTCCTTTTTATGCCTGAGTGATATTCCATTGTATATATGTACCACATCTTCTTTATCCATTC
>NC_041223.1:60390478-60392205 GCF_002837175.3 Physeter macrocephalus
GGGTCTTTTGTGTCTCCATACAAATTTTAAGATTTTTTTGTTCTAGTTCCATAAAAAATGCCATTGGTAATTTGATACGGATTGCATTGAATCTGTAGATTGCTTTGGGTAGTATAGTCATTTTCACAATATTGATTTTTCCAATCCAAGTACATGGTATATCTCTCCATCTGTTGGTATCATCTTTAATTTCTTTCATCAGTGTCTTATAGTATTTTGCATACAGGTCTTTTGTCTTCCTAGGTAGGTTTTTTCCTAGGTATTTTATTCTTTTTGTTGCAGTGGTAAATGGGAGTGTTTCCTTAATTTCTCTTTTAGATTTTTCATCATTAGTGTAAGGGAATGCAAGAGATTTCTGTGCATTACTTTTGTATCCTGCAGCTTTACCAGATTCATTGATTAGCTCTAGTAGTTTTCTGGTGGCATCTTTAGGATGCTCTATGTATAGTATCATGTCATCTGCAAACAGTGACAGTTTTACTTCTTCTTTTCCAATTTGTATTCCTTTTATTTCTTTTTCTTCTCTGATTGCCGTGGCTAGGACTTCCAAACTATGTTGAATAATAGTGGCGAGAGTGGACATCCTTGTCTTGTTCCTGATCTGAGAGGAAATGCTTTCAGTTTTTCACCATTGAGAATGATGTTTGCTGTGGGTTTGTTGTATATGGCCTTTAATATGTTCAGGTAGCTTCCCTCTGTGCCCACTTTCTACAGAGTTTTTATCATAAATCAGTGTTGAATTTTGTCAAAAACTTTTTCTGCATCTATTGAGATGATCATATGGTTTTTATTCTTCAATTTATTAATATGGTGTATCACATTGATTGATTTGCGTATATTGAAGAATCCTTGCATCCCTGGGATAAATCCCACTTGATCATGCTGTATGATCCTTTGAATGTGCTGTTGGATTCTGTTTGCTGGTATTTTGTTGAGGATTTTTGCATCTATATTAATCAGTGATATTGGTCTGTAATTTTCTTTTTTTGTAGTATCTTTGTCTGGTTTTGGTATCAGGGTGATGGTGGCCTCATAGAATGAGTTTGGGATTGTTCCTTCCTCTGCAGTTTTTTGGAAGAGTTTCAGAAGGATGGGTGTTAGCTCTTCTCTAAATGTTTGATAGAATTCATCTGTGAAGCCATCTGGTCCTGGACTTTTGTTTCTTGGAAGATTTTTAATCACCGTTTCAATTACATTCCTTGTGATTGGTCTGTTCATATTTTCTCTTTCTTCCTGGTTCCGTCTTGGAAGGTTATACCTTTCTAAGAATTTGTCCATTTCTTCCAGTTTGTCCATTTTATTGGCATAGAGTTGCCTGTAGTAGTCTCTTAGGATGCTTTGTATTTCTGTGGTGTCTGTTGTAACTTCTCCTTTTTAATTTCTAATTTTATTGATTTGAGTCCTCTCCCTCTTTTTCTTGATGAGTCTGGCTAATGGTTTATGAATTTTATTTATCTTCTCAAAGAACCAGCTTTTAGTTTTATTGATCTTTGCTATTGTTTCTATTTCATTTCTGTCTTTTTTTTTTTTTTTTGCGGTACGCAGTCCTCTCACCGTTGTGGCCTTTCCCGTTGCGGAGCACAGGCTCCGGATGCGCAGGCTCAGCGGCCATGGCTCACGGGCCTAGCCGCTCTGCGGCATGTGGAATCTTCCCGGACCGGGGCACGAACCTGTGTACCCTGCATCGGCAGGCGGACTCTCAACCACTGCGCCACCAGGGAAGCCCT
>NC_041223.1:60392916-60423238 GCF_002837175.3 Physeter macrocephalus
CCTGAGGTGACCCAGCACTGGAGCCTACCTGGGCTCTTTAGTGGGGCTAATGGCAGACTCTGGGAGGGCTCACGCCAAGGAGTACTTCCCAGCACTTCTGCTGCCTGTGTTCTTGTCCTCACGGTGAGCCACAGACACCCCCCACCTCTACAGGAGACCCTCCAACACCAGCAGGTAGGTAATCAAATCCCACTAGCCTTCAAAGTCTGATTCTCTAGGAATTCCTCCCCCTGTTGCTGGATCCCCAGGTTGAGAAGCCTGACGTGGGGCTCAGAACCTTCACTCCAGTGGGTGGACTTCTGTGGTATAAGTGTTCTCCAGTCTGTGAGTCACCCACCCAGCAGTTATGGGATTTGATTTTACTGTGATTACATCCCTCCTACCGTCTCATCAAGGCTTCTCCTTTGTCTTTGGATGTGGGGTATCGTTTTTGGTGAGTTCCAGTGTCTTCCTGTCGATGATTGTCCAGCAGCTAGTTGTGATTCTGGTGTTCTCGCAAGAGGGAGTGAGAGCATGTCCTTCTACTCCACCATCTTGGTTCCAATCTTGCAATCCTCCCTTTCTTGAGCAAGGGTTAAATTAGCCTTTTACATGTTAAGATTGAACAATCGTGATTTATTTAACATTTTGAATATAGAAGCTAAAAATAGGTATTGTGAGGTTGCGAGGTTAGGAAACAGAAGCTGGTCTTTCCTCTAACTTCTGATGTTCTATTTATTTGCTGTTTTTGTCTGTACACCACCTCCACCATCTTTTTGTTTCGGAATTTTTCTACGCTACAGACAAGTTAAAAGAATAATACAATGAACATCCATATGCTCTTCACCTAGATTCGCCAATTGTTAGCATGTTGCCTTCTTTCCTTTATTTCTCTTTTTATATACCTTTATGAACAATTTTTTTGATGCAACATTTGAACATAAGCTGTAAGAATCATGACACTTCGCCCCTCAATTCTTCAGCATGCATCTCCAAAAAAGAAGGACATTCTTCTACAAAACTACCTGTAAAGGGAAGTACTCAGATTTTTCCTTCTTGCGTAGGGAAAACCAGTTCCTCCCTACTGCGTGTTTCTCCCCATGAGTATCCTTTACTACTCACATGAAACACTTCATTTCTGACACTTACGGTCAGATGTGTGGAGGCTTTTCCCCGCACCAAGTGATTCACTGACACCAGCTGGACATCCTACAATTTAATTCAATTCTGACACTACCCAGAGATAGTGTCACATCCCACAGTTTTTTTTTTTTTTTTACATCCCACAGTTTAAGGACTCAGTCCCACAAGACTGCCCCCCACCGCCGACCCCCAGATGCCAGTTGCAAAGCGAGATTGTCGCCTGTGCTTCTGACCAACCGACTGTAGATCAGAGGTTCTAATGACCCCTCCTTAGGTCTGATTAATTTGCTAGAGCAGCTCACAGAACTCAGGGAAACAATTACTTAACATTTACCAGTTTATTAGAGGATATGATAAAAGATACAGATGAACAGCCAGATGAAGAGTGAGGTTTGGGAGGGTCCTGAGTGTAGGAGCTTCTGTCCCCGGGGAGTTGAGGGTGTCACCCTCCCAGTGTGAAGGTGTTCACCAACCTGGAAGCTCTCCAAACCCGATACTTTGGGGATTTTGTGGAGGCTTCCTCATGTAGAGACGATCAGTTAATAACTCCATGTCCAAGCCCTCTCTGCCCTCTGGAGGGCGGGGGAGGGGTTTGATACCACTAAGCTTCTAGTTGGGACCTGGTCTTTCTGGTGAGCAGCTCATCCAGGAGCCTCCTCAGAGTCACCTGCTTAGAACAAAAGGTGCTCCTAGTGTTCCTGTTACTTAGGAGTGTATAAGGGCTTTAGGGGCTCTGTGCTGGGAACCAGGGGCAGAGACTGATGCCTGTATTTCTTATTCACAATAGTGGTTGCATGCATTTTTTTCAAAGTGTTATAATCCACAAAAGTTGCTCAAATTATCTCGAATTTAGCCAGTGGGAGACCTTTCAAGATGGTTCCAGAGGTGCAGTGAATGGAATGGATATAAATTTAGCTGAAAAGTTGGGGGCCCTGTGGCCAGTGTAGCATGTCGGTTTCCCAAGACTCTGGGATTTTCTTTTAAGTCCTCAAGTTCTCCATTTTGAAATGGTGATGGTGATGTCAATACTTCTGATGAAGGCACTCTGTCAAACACTTGGTGTGCATTTTCTCATTTAATTCAAGCAACTGTTATTATCCTCATTATATAGATGAGCCCAGGGGGGATTAAGGGAGACCAGGGAGGTCCAAGGTCACAGAGTGACTAAATGAGGGAGCCAGATTTTTAAACCCAAAGCCTGTTGCTTTCACTGCTGTGCTAATAATGTAATGTAAGTGTAGATGCATTCAACTCATCTAGGACAGACTTGCAGGGAGAAGCATCAGCTTGGAAAAGAGGTAAAGAGGATTTACCTCTTCATCTTTCTTCTCCAGATTACTTTCAGAAACTACTCTTGGTGGGCCAGTCAGACTCCAATTGCTTAGATAAAAATAGACTAGGAGTTCTTTAGTATATTTAAGGAAGTTAAGGAAAATTAAGTATTATTTAAAAATTATATCTATTTATTTAAAAAGTAATATAACCACATTCAGAAAAATTGAAATTCATGGAAAAAGATCACCTGCCTCTCACACATAGTTTTGACAATCACTTTGGACATTTTTGTGTTTCTTTTTAAAAATATTTTTTGAATTCATCTAATTTTTAGATATACTCATAGTATCTCTAAAATGTTGTCTCCTGCTTTTTTTATCCAGTAAGCAAAAAAAAAAATTTTGATGATGAAAACCTACTAGAACTTTCATTCCCATAAGAGTTCATCACTGATTTTTATTGCCCCAATTAAAAAAAAATGGTCTAGATAAAAATGTACCAAGGCCTCAGGGAAGGAATGGACTAGAGGGAAGGGCAGATGTATAAACAGTAATTCTGAAAGGGGAGGGCAATATACACTGCACAGTGGAAGCATGGAGGAAAGGCAGATAATGGTTGTGCCTTGAGGAAATGGTTCACCAACAAGGTGAAATTCAAACTGAACTCTTTAGGATGGATAGGACTTGCAGAGTATGTGCAAAGGGATTCCTGTACAAGGTACAGGAGTGTACAAAGTCAGAGAGATGGCAGGACTTTGACTTGGTTAGGGGTGAGTAGTTGGAATTCAGGAAATGAGAGGCACTGGCGGCAGGGAGGCTGGGCAGGTGGGTGGCGACTAGATGGTATGGGCCTAGACCGCTTTGTGAAGGGGATTACACTAGACCCATTAAAGCCGTTGGGTAATTTTGAGCAGCAGAGGTCCTGCATCTCATTTGCACTACAGACAGTTCCCTCTGAGGTCAGTGTGCAGGATAGCATCCATCTGTGAATGACAAGTCTAGAAGGGGATGTGGAAGGAGGACATGGGTGGTATCAAGAGTGATCTGAAGCAGATACTATGTTATATGGTAAATTCACATCTTTAGTGTACAAATTATAAAAATGTCAGATGTACTAGCAACTTTTAAAACTTGACATTTCTCAACATCAGGAGTAATGTCTAGGGCTGCCATGTATAGCTGTGCAGGTTGTTCACTGCACAACAGTGCCTGGCCAAAGAGTGGGGGCAAAATCTGGACCCACCTCTTGCCAAGCTGTGAATCCTGGCATGGACTGTATCCACCCAGAGTAGGCTCCATTTTCCAAACTGCACAAAAACAATACGGCTAGCAGCAGCCCCAATAACTCCCTTTTCCAGGCTTAGGCCTAGAATGAATTTCTTTAGAATAATCAATGAGATAAGAAATCAAGACACCAAGAGTCAGAGAACAGTTAAAGTCCCCACTGTTCTCTACCAAATTCATTGTGTGTATCAATAGTTCATTCCTTTTTATTGCTGAGTAGTATTCCATGGTAAGGTTATACCAGAATTTGTTTATTCATTTACCTCTTGATGAGCATTTGATTTTTTTTTTTCCTGTTTTTGACAATTGCAAATAAAGCTTCTATGAACATTTGTGTACAAGTCTTTGCATGGACATATGCTTTCTTTTCTCTTGGGTAAATACCTAGGAGTGAAATGGCTGGATTGAGTGGCAGGTGTGTACTTCACTTTTTAAGAAACTGTCACATGGATTCAAAGTGGTTGTGCCGTTTTACTTTCCCACCAGCAATATTTGAGAGTTCAGTTTCCTCCACAGGAACCAACACTTGCTATTAGCCCACAGTATCTGAACTATCGACTTCTATGAAGTATGAGGAAGAGTTTGTAATAATCTGATTAATTTAGTCTGTGTAGACCACCCAAAAATGGATTCAGATTTAAAAATCAACTTTGGGTTCTATACAGTCCAAATTTACTGAGAAAAGGGATTGAGTAAATGCAATCATTACCACAGAATCCCCTCCATCAGTGTGGTTAAGATCTTTTAATATAGTGAGAAGATGTTACTCTGTCATTCTCAGTGTCTATGAAGTGTGTGACTCCACCTCCACCTCCCCACCCAACTGCATTCTGGGATCAGAATCCCCTCTGAGACACTGTAAGCTTCTAGTGTGGGTGTGAATCAAAGGGAGCTTGTCAAAAACACAGATTTCTGGGCATTTTTCCCTGGATTCTGACCCAGTGATCTGGGTGGGGGCCCAGGAATCTGCATTTTCACAGGCACTGGAGTTAAGTCTGTTGGACACACTTGTTACACCTAACATAATTTCTGGGACCACTTGTTTGCAGTGTAGTGGTATTAAGCATTTTCAAGTGTAAGCTACTGGGTTTCAAGTGAGGTTTTTGATCAGTAGCCTGGTCAGTACAAGCCTCCTCATGGTTTATTTTTACTTTTTGCATTTTTGGGTTGTTCATATATTATAACTAGACTGACTCCTACTGAAATGATTAGGATCATTTCAACACTTCCCTTCCTCCCTGCTCTTTTTTTTTTTTTTTTTTTTTTTTTTTTAAACAGTAAGCCAGAACCCATGATAAAATCTATGGGAGTAAAGTAATATTTTCATGTGAGACAAATCTTTTTTTTTTAAGAGTAACTACTTATTCCTTTAAGAGTTTATATGCTGAGTTCATTCACTTGAATAGTGCAGTCACTATCAAATATGCCGTTGGAATATTTGTTTCTGTTAATCATACAGTGAAGTTTAAATAAAACATTGCTTTTCTCTTTTTAAAATTTACTTTGCTTAGAACTATTTTGGTGGAAAGCTCTCTGCTCAAGGGAAAATGCCTTGGATTGAATATAATCATGAAAAAGTTTCTGGGACAGAATTCATAATTGACTTTCTGGAAGAGAAACTTGGAGTGAATTTAAACAAAAACCTTGGTCCTCATGAAAGAGCCATCTCCAGGGCAGTGACTAAGATGGTGGAGGAGCATTTCTATTGGTGAGTCCCCGCGGGCACCTGGGTGGGTGTCCAGGGCCTGTCCCTATCATTTGGAGTAAGCTAAGTTGTTTCACTTTTCAGACACTCCCCCCCACTGCCTTTTCCAAACTGTTCTACATTCTGACTGACTTAGGGGTAAAAGTTACGACTGTTAAGTTTCTAGGTATCTAGAGCAGGGTTGACATTTTCTGTGGAGGCCCAGCTAGTGCATATTTTAGGCTTTTCGAGCCATATGTGTCTGTGGCAACTACTTAACTCTGCAGTTTTAGTGCAAAAGCAGCCACAGATTGTACACACATGAATAAGTGTGACTGTGTTTCAATAAAACAACAAAAGCACTGAAATTTGAATTTCATTTAATACGAAATACTGTTCTTTTGATTTTTTTTTCCTCAACCATTTACAAATATGAAAACTTCTTAGCCCATGGGCTATATAGTTGGCTGACTCCTGATCTAAGTCACTGAGGTGAGGGAGATATTTCAGTAGACTGGGCTTTTTACCAGTACAAACTGCTGAATTAAAGTGATAGTACATCAGATACCCAGAGGAGGGAACAGAAGACTAAGGCAGGACAGAAGTCTCAGGTGACATAAATTAAGCAAGCTTTGGCAGAGTATTGTCAGTTTTCCTTGGATGACAAGAGCTTCTCTATGATCCAGAAGTAAAGCATACTACTATTTTCTGAGCAACTTTGCCCTGATTGGCTGACTGCTAGCCTGTACTTTGCTCTGATTGGCTGACTCCTATCCTGTACCTTGCCTTGATTGGCTGACTCCTAGCCTGTATTCCCTGAGTCCGAAGCATAACACACGCTGTGTGGATGAGGTAGGTACCCCTGTGCTGCACCTGGCGTGCTGGCTGTGACATCGCCTGAGTTAAGCAGACTTGGTTCTTCTTGCTTTACAAGCTCATTGATATGTGGGTTTCTTCTCTTTCTTTCATCCGTCTTCTGGAGTTTTAGCAACTTTCTATACACTCCAATAGATAAGAGACGTTTTCTCCCTGATTTCTGCACTTTATCTTGTTCCAAAGGTTTAATAAAGAATTGCTGAGCCCACTTTTTTTGGCATTAATTGTTACTCCTGGGTTATTGCTCACCGAGTAGCTTTTACCTCTTCCACCAAGAGATTCACTCACTGTGGGGTTGATTGTAGAAGGTTTTTTTGCCATCATATTCCTATTTCATCCATTCAGCTCTCTTTCTAAATAGAAAACTTGTCTCTTGGATTTTGTGACCGTCTTGTTTTTCTTTTTCTTTTTCCACTTTCAGTTCTTGCTCACTTTATTCCAGGGCTGACCTGAAGCACCACTTTCTTCCCCTTCTCACTGCAGAGTGTGGGAGGAAGGAGGGAACCAGACAGAGAGTGGAATCAGGGGTGCAGATCAGCCTGGGAGTGATCACAGACTCCGTGTGCCCAGAATGAACTCGGGTCTGTCCCTTATAATACCTGTGGTGAACTGCTGGCCCTCCCCTCTCAAAGAGTGCAGAGGTTGCAGTGTGGACCAAAATGCATGAGTGCAGGTGACATGCTTAGTCTCAGGGAAAAGGCTTTGAGGGACAGAGTCGTCTCACCTGCTTGCCAGGTTCCAGTCCCCGCTTTGCAGCGATCAGGGAAATGAAGAACGAGCACAGGCACCCAAACCCTCGGTGTCTTCCCTTTCTGAGGCCCCCGTCAAAGTGCTACATCGTTTAATGGATGGGCCCAGTAATGTGGAGAGCTAGCACTTTGTCAGCTGCCTGAAAAGCCGAAAACCTTATATTTAAGTTGGTATTTTTCTACACTCTTTGTTTTCTGTAGTAGTTCATAAAATTTATATTCAAGTTACAAAGACTTTGATCCAGCTAGATTCCCAAGTACCACCCATCACTGCTTCTTGCTCTGGGTATTAGTGACGTTTTATGTATGTTTACTGTCTGGTAGAAGTTCATCTCCTGCTCTTCCCTTTCCTTCTTTTCCTAATGAGATGGTCCCTGCTAACGAGATGGGGTGTGGTGGGGAGGGGTGGGAGGGAGAGTTGGGAGGTGGTACCCTGGTGGGGAAGAATCTTAATTTTACAGACTACAAACCCCCAAGTGCTTGGGAAGTTGCTTAGGTCATTTGTAGATTCTTCTCTTTCTTTAATTAAAAAAGTACTTTTTTAGGGTTAACTACTGTCTCTATTTGTGTCTCAAGGGTTAATTTGAGGAACAGATAGTGAAGGTGGGAGGTCAGGTCTTGACTGAGATATAAATATCCAGTGAACTTTCAAAAAAAAAAAAAATCCGGGGCTTCCCTGGTGGCGCAGTGGTTGCGCGTCCGCCTGCCGATGCAGGGGAACCGAGTTCGCGCCCCGGTCTGGGAGGATCCCACGTGCCGCGGAGCGGCTGGGCCCGTGAGCCATGGCCGCTGGGCCTACGCATCCGGAGCCTGTGCTCCGCAACGGGAGAGGCCGCAGCAGAGGGAGGCCCGCATACCACACACACACACAAAAAAATCCGAATTCCTCCAATTTCTTTTAGTCTCTAGTAGCGGAAGGAGAAACAAACTTTCTCTGTTTCATAAACTTTCCAAACCTTTAGCCAACTTCTTGCTTTGGGGAGATCCTGAACCGGCTTTCCTGAGAGCTCTAAATCCCAGGGGAGAAAAGACACACCCTCCCCTCCCAGTCCCACACTGCCCGTGCAACCCATGGTAAGAAAATGTGTACCTGTGGAAACCGGGGGCCAGCATAGGGATCTGACCACAATATGTAGGAAAATATTACAAGTATGAGCTTTCCATGAGAGCTTGTTAAATTCTGACCATCAGCGTGCTCTGAGGTTGTGTTTGTACTTACAGAAGTAGAAGGGGTGGAATCAATTGTTTGACTCAGTTGATTCAATTATCTGGAGTTTTCAGATATGTTTATTTTGGTCTGAAACTTTAAAAATACTCCACTTCACATATGATTTTCTGAAAAGCAAAGACATTGGAAGGCTGTCATTATATAACATCACATAATTCTGAAGCTCTGAGTTAGGTCTGTTCAAATAAGCACACTCAGCTATAAAGTGGTTTTTCCTGAACTTGAAATCCATACACTTGCATTATACAGCTATTATTGAAGATGAGGAAGATGGGTTTCATTCCCTTTGTTCCACTGGATGCTCATGTTAGATCTAATGCAGGGAAGCCGATGTAAAGCGAGGTCTGATTACTGGAGCGAAATTGAGTTTTGGTAACAGAAGCTATAGCTGCTTCTGTGTGACATACTGCCCCCTTGTGGACACTACTGAGTGTGTTGAGCGTCTTCCAACCCCATAGGGACGTGTGCAGGGCACCGTTGTCAAACTATCTATAGCCATAACAGTTTTACCCATAAAAATATAGGGGTTAGAATAGAGGATGCAAATTCATTTTTAGGTTGGCCATAATTTTTAAATTTTGATTTTGGCTTTTGGTGAATGGGAGAGATGGGATGCTTTAATAAAATGACTTACCCAAGATCTCCTTCTCTAAAAGCCAGGAGACACTCTCTCCCTGATTACAGCTCTGTTGATGTGGTCCCTTCTCCTTTCTCTTGTTGTCCCCCTCCACCCTTACTTTTAGATGTAGTGAGGCTCCCTGTTTGGAGAGGCTAATCTAATGCCTGTGAAACGTGGTGAAATAACAGAAGCATATCATATGCTCTCGCACCCTTGAGCATTTAGAGTACAAGTGAAAGATGGCAAGATGTAGCATGACCCAGAAAAAGGCCTTCTCACGGTTGGGAAGGCCATATGCTAAGACTCATTCGTCAAACAGTAGTTTGCCATGGTTTGCAGTTTCTCACATGTGTACTAACAGTCATTTCTGCTATGGGCCAGGCCTCATGTTAGGTTATAATGAGGGATATCGTCATTAAAACATCAGAGGTCTGCTTTTCTTTCCTGCCTTCCTAATCTGCTTTAAAAATGTTTGAGCAGGGTTTACTCTTCTGTTCTAAGATAATCAATATTGAAAAAAGAAAAAACCTCTTTGACCTCATTTTGTAGGAGAGACCAGATACATCAGTTGCGATAACGAAAATGAGTATCAACTTCCTGAGAGAGGCTCTCAGAATGAGAAATTATTTTAGTTGCTCCGCCTGGTCTAGTTTCCAAATTGGCCTTCCCTGTCCTCTCCAGTTAATAATTCATGATTCCTTGTGCAGTGGGCCTGTTCCCAGTGGAGAGTGAAGAGGCAGATCCGAGGAGAAAATGGTGGCAGCCCCTTCTTCTTCATTCTCCATAGGCATCTCTCTTTCCATTTCTCTGTGTAAATATTGTCAGCCCTTAGAAACACTACTTAGCAGAGGCTGGCTCAGAAGTGAAGGCTTTTCATTCAATCGATAATTCATTCTTTCAGCAAACTTAGTGAATGGATGACTACCAGTAGCTGGCACTGTGCTGGATGGGGGGGGGGGAAGCAAGGTGACAAGATGCTGTCCCTGTCCTCAGATGGCCCACAGGGGAGGGAGGCACCCAGCTTGTATAGTGGCCAGCACCGGGGGAGCGTTTGAAGAACTGAGGCCAGGCACCCAGCACCTGCTGGAGCGAGGAGGGGAGAGCTTCCTGAGGAGATGGTGCCACAGCAGAATCTAGGGCCAATCAGGGTGGCAGGCGAAGGGGCCAGGTGGGAGGGGAAAGTGAGGATGTCCAGGCGGAGGGGGCAGCAATCTGCCAAAGTCTAGAGGCAAGAAAGGGGTGTCTGTGGGGGGCACGTGGAATTCTGTGTGGTGGGTGCACGGGCGGTGATGCAAGTGTTGGGGTCAGGCTGTGGGGAGGGATGGGAGGCTGGCGTGCCGAGCTGAGCAGCTATGGGGAGTTAATGAATGACTCTGAGAGGCAGCGAGGTACCATTCGATTTGTGTTTTAGGAGGCTTTTTGTGGCTGCCTCCGGGGAAATGGATTTCTGGAGGGCCTTGAGGGGCTGTCAGGAGCCCTGCAAGGAGGCCGCTGTCCTCAGGGTTGAGCAGTGATGCAGCCTGCACTGCGGTGTTAACTGAGTTGGAGAAAAGGGCAAAGCCACAGGGTGACTGGCTGTCAGGAGTGAGGCGTGGGGAGCAGTGAACAGGAACTCCTGGGATTCTTTCTGGTTTGGGGGAAGAGTGGCAGAATTGAAGGGAAGGAAGAGGATGAATCCAACTTTGGAAATGTTGGTTTGAGCCCCTGAGGCTCCGTCACATGGATCCGTGGACCTCAGGGCAGGGGTCTCATGGGAAGTGCTCACTTTGAAATCATGAGTGTGAAAATTAGATCACCCCACGAGTGACGTGTAAGAAGGTGGAAGGAATAAAGAGAAAAATCTTGGCAACATGGAAGAGGTGAGAGGAAAAGCAGCAGAGACGTAAGCTAAGGGAGAATTCTAAGAGGATGATAGTGTTGGCTGCTGCAGGGAGTTCAAGAAAGATAGAGGTGGAAAGAAAATGTATTTGAACTTTGCAATAAGAAGGGATTGTTGACTTGGACGAGAGTGGTTTCGGTGGAGTGGTGGGGGGGGGAGACCCCTCCCTCTCCAACTTCCGGTGGAGAGTTTTCAGGAAGCTTGGGTGTGGGAGGACATGGGTTAGTGGTTGTTATGATACGGCAGCATGCATGAGTGACGTCTTTGACCTGTAGGAATTGACTTGACATTGTCGTTTATACACACTTTATGGGGCTTGACCCTGGAAGAGCCTGCCTGGCCCTCATTTGCTTCTCTTCCCTGATACTGGTCTGTAATTTGGGGCACAGGGAGGGAAAGAGAGGAAAGAAATAGAGAGCAGGGTGGGAAAGAAATAGAGAGCAGGGTGGGAAAGAGAAGGGAAGAAGGCCAGACAGTTTCTGAGGTTACTTTTAGCTGCAAAATTCTGAATCAACCCAGTGTTCCTTCTGTGCCCTGCGTGCGACCTGCTAACGCAGGTGGAGAACCTTACACCATTGCATCGGGGCCGGGAGGTGTTTCTCTTCCCTGCTCAGCTGTGTGGCCCAGACAGAAGCTGCCTCTTCCCTCCCCACCTGCTCCTCTAACCCGTTAGTCTTCTCAGACTCTCTTCCCAGTGCTGCATCCTCGTCTTCTGCCTGCGCCCTCATTTCCTGCTCTCAGAGGAGACCAAGTTCATCAGGCGGGAACCTGGAACCTCTCTGCAGCCCCTCACATCTCCATCTCACACAGAGCGGTGTCCCTACTTCTCTCCAAGCTGGCCCTTCCAGCCTGGCCTTCTAGTCTTCTCACTTACCCTTGAACTAGGTTTCTCCCAAACCACTCCTTACCCTAGAAACTTTCTTAGGCGACCTCAGCTCCTCTCACAGCCTTGAAACTGCCACCGCCATGCCCCGGCCCATAAATTCTTTATCTTGAGTCTAAACCTATCTTGTGAATTCGCAACCTTCGGGACATCCTCCCTTGGAGGTTCCATGGAACCTTCAAATGCAACAGGTTAATTCATCTTTCGTCACCTAAATCTGTCCCACCTCGTGTATGCTGGTACTGGTTACCATCCACTCCAACCATCAGCCTGGGAGATGACTTCCTCTGTGGTTTCTGCACTTCCAGTCCTTTCCTCACCTTGCCACACATCTGATTATGTTTCTCGTCTGCTTAAAACCTTTTGGTGGTTAAACTTTGCTTTCTGAATAAATCTTAGCATCCTTTGCATCAGACCCCTCCTGACCCAATCCTTGCCCACCCTTCTAGCTTCAACTCTTACAAGCTCCCTCAGGCATCCCAGACCCCACCCGCCCGTCCTGAAGTTCTGCTTCATGCCTGGGGAACTTTTGCTCATTCTTCAAGATCAGTTGTGCTTGTGATAAAGCCCATGCAATTTGTCTGCAGAGAGTGTCTTCTTTTTCACATCAACGTGTCCGTTTAGAGCCACCATATTCCTCATTTTTATGCTTTAGATGCTTCCTGGATGCTATTACTACCTGGTCATACTTAACTTAGGATAATTTAGTTTTATTCTCAGATCACTGCCTTCCAAAATAATCAAGGATGGTATAGGCCTTTTATTGTGAATTTAGATCTAGTACAGTTAGAATCAAAGTGATGATTATTCTAAAGAAATGTGAAAATTGACACCCTCATGACTGCAGGTATAAAAAGAAGAGCAAACAGAAGAGCGTTTTGTTTGCATGTTTATAAAGAATCTATTAGAATGAATGAAATCTTTTATATCAAAAGTGTTATGACTCTCTACATATTAATTAGTCACCATTGCAGTGTACTTTTTCCCCTTTTCAGTCAAAATTTCTTTCCTCCTCAATACTTTATTTTGAGATCCTTACAAAAAGAGGTACACAAATATTTCTAACAAGATTTGTAAGCATCTTTTAAAAAGCTAATAAAGAAGAGTTGTGGTTGTAGTACAGAGTATGTTGAAATTGGTTGTGGGACTTTTCAGTAAAAATCAGGAAGGCTTAAAAAAATGAGAGAAATCTTTTTTTTTTTTTCCCTTATTTTCATACTCAGGAAAGAGCACTGAAAAGAATAGAACTATATAAAATGATCAAAATTTCAGGGCCTTACTTTCCGCTTTTGTTTCTTTTTCTTGAGGTGGAAAGTAAAAGAAATGGAAAGTAGCTACGGTTGGCTATCAACCCTTGCGTTCTCTGTGTAAAAAATATTTTCATTCCTCTGATGTTTTCCAAGTGACCATTACTGCTGTATCAGCCAACAGTGGGAGTAGGGATAATTCCAGTACAGCTTTCATTGCTCACTGTGAGGAAAAGCTAAAACATCTTCTGCCTGTATGCCTACAGCTACATTTTTCTTAGCCTTCAGTAGGAAAACCTTTTAATTTCTATCTGCCAACACTATGAACCATAAAAACGTTCCTACGATTGCCCAGGTTCAGAGAACAAACTCAGCAAAGGCCTGGGTATTGCAACCAGCATAGCACATGAGCAGTGAATAGCTGCTTAGCTGTCCACCCATACTACGCAGGAGACCCTGGACAGGTCGGTGTTTGCCATGAGCGACCCCCCAGATGGGAAGACTGATCCAACCAAGTTCCTTTGGTGTGTTCATACTCGCTGTAGGGTCCTGGAGAACGAACCGAAGCAGAGAGCTGCCCTTCTGGAGAATGAATCATTTATGTACTATTTATAATTTATATGGTTTATAGTAAACATAGACAGCTATACCTATTCCCTGATCCTGTCAAAAAGGCAAAAAGATTTCTTTTTAAAAAATCCTTTCATATCAGGAAATATAAAATGCATACACAAAGTGTACAAGACAAAAAGGTGCAGCTTAATTAATTAACACAGAGCATAAAAAAGAATAATGCCATTTGCAATAACATGGATGGACCTAGAGATTATCACACCAAGTGAACTAAGCCAGACAGAGAAAGACAAGTATCCTATGATATCGCTTAGGTGTGAAATCTAAAAAAAATGATACAAATGAACTTATTTACAAAACAGAAATAGACTCACAGACATAGAAAACAAACTTATGATTATCAAAGGGGAGGAGGGGTAAATTAGGAGTTTGGGATTGAAATACACCCACTACTATATATAAAATAGATAACCAACAAGGACCTACTGTAGAGCACAGGGAACTAAATTCAATATCTTGTAATAACCTATAATGGAAGAGAATGTAAAAAAAGAATATATGTATATAAGTATATATATATATATATATATATATATTTATAAAACTGAATCACTTTGCTGTACACCTGAAACTAACACAACATTGTAAATCAACTATATTTCAATAAAAATAAAAAAAAAAAAACCCCACAGAGCGCAGACCTTTGTAACCATTACTTTGATCAAGAAAGAATGAAGCCAGCACCCCAGTCCTTGCCGTCTCCTTCCTGATGCCCCCCACCTCGCCATGTAGGTACTCACTGTCTTGTCTAAAAGCCTTTTAAAGTGGGTTTCTACTTGTTTTCTGTGGGGCTGCCTGAGAGAAAGCAGAAGCATGGCCTTGGGGGCTGGGGGATCTGCGGCAGCTGCAGTTTGCTGGGATGGTAGCATGGCAAGCTGTCTGCATTTGTCACTGTTTCTCCCTCAGGCCCTAAGTCCAGGCATGGACTAGAGTCTGTTGTAATATCTGCCGTGCAGACTGCTCTTTGGAAAAGCTGCAATGATTCAGTCCTCCAGAGTGTGCTAAATTCCCAACCCCTCACTGGATATTGACTCTGTGGACCTGCTATGTACCTAACGCACAGTAGTAACTTGTTTCCACGCAATTGCAGGACCTTAGCTTATTGCCAGTGGGTGGACAATCTCAATGAGACCCGGAAGATGCTCTCTCTTAGTGGTGGCGGTCCCTTCAGTAACCTGCTGAGGTGGGTCGTGTGCCACATAACGAAAGGAATCGTGAAACGCGAGATGCACGGCCACGGCATTGGCCGCTTCTCAGAGGAAGAGATTTACATGCTGATGGAGAAGGACATGCGGTCTTTAGCAGGGCTTCTGGGTAATGTACCATGTCTTCTATTCTATATTTTCTAACCTTACTTTTTGCATGATTAGTAAAGAAAGCACTGTTAGTTTACTGACTTAAAGTTTTATTTCTGTTCGTTTCTTTGCTTCCACATGTAGGTTGCAGTCGCACCATTTAACCAAGTCCCCTAATTTTCAGGAGCACATGTCTCTCTTTTTAATCACTAGAGCATGACTGTTTCTAGTGTGGCATGGCCTCGTGTAAAGAGAACGTGGAACATGGTGTAGCATTACTAACTGGCTGTAAGTGATGCTGGCGTTTCTGAATGTGTTGTGAGCCAAGGGGGATTTTGAGCAAGGAAGCTCTTCTATTTATAAACAGGTCAGGGTAAAAGGCTGTTTATAAACACATCTGCTCAGAAGATTCGGCTGGGTACTGTCAACATCAAGCTAAGAGAGATGCTGACCCAGCCCGAGTACACGTGCAGCATTTGACATTTTCTCACCTCTTTCATTTCCCTTTGTAATCCGAGTCCTCCTCTTATTACCATGTTTTAACTCTTCTGATTTTGTATTTACTGCACCCAGTGGGTTTAGCTGTGTTGGGAAGCCTCTCAAAGAGAAGCACAGAGAGGCATCTGTTCGTGGGTGGGCGAGGATGCTGAGCCGAGTGACACGCCCTTGCTCACCTGGTCGGCTGGAGGTGGCTGGGCTGATGTGACTTTGTACTGGACGGAGTTTGCGTCCCAGCTCTGACAGATCACAGGCAGATCATTTGAATTCAGGAGCTTCAGTGTGTGGAATGATGGCCTCTCCTGGGAACAACTAACGTATACGGAGCCAAGGTCATAGGACCTAGTCCTTCGGGGCTGCCTATTTTGTCTGGGGACAGTGGGTTTTCACTGACCCTCTCTCAGTACCCTCATATCTATTCTGGAGCACACTAGGTACTTCACCTACTCCAGGAAGTGGGGTTTGGGATTTGTTTTGTTGAAACCTACCTGGTGCCGAGGAACTGGGGGCTGTGCTGGGTGTAACCAGCCCTGTGCAGGGTGACCCACTCTGATGGGCTCCTTCGTGCTCTTGGCTCCACTTCCTGGACCTGGAGTCCTCCCCCGAACCTGGCCTGCAGGGGGAGAGCCCAACAGGGCATCCAGCTCTTGGCCAGCTTTGTCATGTGGGGGGTTTGACGTCCCTGGGCTCCTGCTCTACATAGACACTCAGGAGCCCTGCCTGGCTTGGAGGTTGATGCTGTCTGGACCTCCTGGTGCTTTGCCTCCCTGGGCCCAAGTGGGCCTGCCTGATGTAGGTATGAATGGAATTTGCCTCGACTTTGCCTCGTTCCTTTGGAAACTTAGTATTGGACTCTCAGCCTCACACAGAGCAGGTGCACAGAGGGCCGTTTCCTCCTAGCAGTGGCTCTATCTGCTCCTGGCTTCCTTCCCAGCTCACGCTGTTGGGAGCCCCAGAAAGCCAGGAGTGGAGACCCTGAAGTGATGACAGCTCATCTCTAACAACAGTGTTCGTTCCTTAACTAGAGCCGGGTGATCGTCTCCCTTCTAGAGCATTTTTGGTTGGGAGAACCTGGGGGCAGGGTGATAGCAATAATAACGATAATGCCAGTGTCTCTCTGGTATTTAATGACTCAGAAAAATGCTTCCACCCCAGTGATGGTGAGATGGGAGACAAATGAACCACTGATAGATAGCTAGGCTATCAGTGGCAAGTATTCACAACAGCATCCCAAGTCCAGGTGATTTTCTAGGATGAGAAACTGAGTGGGTTACTTGCAAAGCTGGATTTTACTAGAGTTATATCCTGTATGGGGGCCCAGGGAGCAGTCTAGCTTTGAACTCTATCACAGGAGAAACACTTTTTCTGCATTTGGGGAGGGAGAGGCTCTGGGGCTGAATATCATAGTTTTTCTTAGTAAATGAGGCAGAAAGCAGCTATTTCTCCCTTCACCCAGGGTTATAGCTTACTTTTGATGTCCAGCTGCCTAAGAGACTCAAAATGCAAAATGACTTTTTATTTAATTATTTCAAGATTTGGGGAAATTGTCCAGGGATGTATTTGACTCATTAGGATAAATTAGTTATTGCTGTTTCAGTTCAACTGACTTCAGTGATTTGACACCTTCTATGTGCCAGGAGCTGGGAGATTTTTTTTTGTGTGTGTGGTACGTGGGCCTCTCACTGTTGTGGCCTCTCCCGTTGTGGAGCACAGGCTCCGGACGCGCAGGCTCAGCGGCCATGGCTCACGGGCCCAGCCGCTCCGCGGCACGTGGGATCTTCCCGGATCGGGGCACGAACCCGTGTCCCCTGCATCGACAGGCGGATTCTCAACCACTGCGCCACCAGGGAAGCCCGAGCTGGGAGATTGATTACAAAGATGAGTTAGAACTTGTTCCCGCTCTCAGGTGGCTATAGTCGAGTGGGAAGGATGAACCTATAATCCAGGAGCAGGCAAATTACAGCCCATAGCTGGTGGCCTATTGTTGTTGTTGTTTTGTTTTTTTAAATGGCAAGCCCGAGCTGGGAGATTGATTACAAAGATGAGTTAGAACTTGTTCCCGCTCTCAGGTGGCTATAGTCGAGTGGGAAGGATGAACCTATAATCCAGGAGCAGGCAAATTACAGCCCATAGCTGGTGGCCTATTGTTGTTGTTGTTGTTTTGTTTTTTTAAATGGCCTGTGAGCTAAGAATCATTTTTACATTATTAAAATGTAAGGAAAAAATCCAACAGAGATCAAATGTGGCCTGAAAAGCCTACAGTTTTTACCATCTGACCCTCCACTGAAGAAGTGGTTACCACGCACAAGTGCACGAGTTGGGCTGCGCTAGGGCCCGTGATAGAGGTCCGTGCTCCCAGGAGCAAAGAGGCAGGAGAACCGTGCAGGGCTGTAGGAGAGGTGGCAGCTGTGTTGGCTCAAGAAAGTAAACCGTTGTCCCCATGCAGCAAATAAGGAAGGGTCTCCCAGGCAAATCACGAGAAAAGGAGTCCTGGGTGAGGGGCATTTTGGGATCATGGTTGAAGTGAAGATCAGAAGGTAGTTGGGACCATATTATAAAGGGTAATAATTATCACGCTCAGAGATGTATACTTTATCATACAGGAAACACGGAGGTGGGAGAGCCTGACATCATAGTCGGACAACATGAAAAAATGATATCTTCCATGTCGGAAAGGAGGAGTCAGAATTATTATTTACTGAAATTAAGAGACTAAGTAGCAAAAATAATGGAGAATCAACTAAAGTTATAACAGCTAACGGGAGTGTCCAGTAAGTCTGCAAAGGTTACAAGCATGCAGACATCTACAGTTTTCTTGAGTATCCCAAATAAGCAATTAGAAAATATAATTTAAAAAATCCATTCACAATAGCAATAAAAATTTAAAATATTAGAAATAGAATTTGTCAGAAATATGTAGTGTCTAGAGAAATAAAAATAAACACTCCTAATAAGAGAGAGAAGGATTT
This sequence comes from Physeter macrocephalus, assembly GCF_002837175.3. Lineage (NCBI taxonomy): Eukaryota > Metazoa > Chordata > Mammalia > Artiodactyla > Physeteridae > Physeter > Physeter macrocephalus. The sequence goes on from NC_041223.1 coordinate 60,411,157, forward strand.
TTAGAAAATGGAGGGTGTACCTTGATTGATTGATTGATTGATTGATTGACTCATTCGAGAGTGATGACCCGAGAGCCAGAGGCAAACCCCAGCTTCCTCACTAACTAGCTCTGAGACCCTGGGCACATTTCTTAACTTCTCTAGGCCTCAGTTTCCTTATGTTTGAAATGGGGGCAGTCACCACGAGAAGAAAAAGTAATACATCTAAAGTGCTCAGAACGGTGCCTGGCACGTTGGAAGCAATCCAACAACAAGCAAATTAAAGTACAAGGAGAGGAAATTCAGGAAGGAGAGGTTCAAGGTGCTGTGAGAGCTGTTAAGGGGGGCACCTAGTGGTCAGTGCTAGTCGCTGTTTAGTTCTGCGTGGTCCCCTGACCCCTCTTTTGTTTAAAAAAATAATAAATTTATTTATTTATTTATTTATGTCTGAGTTGGGTCTTTGTTGCTGCGTGTGGGCTTTCTCTAGTTGTGGTGAGCGCAGGCTACTCTTCGTTGCGGTGTGCAGGCTTCTCATTGCAGTGGCTTCTCTTGATTTGGAGCACGGACTCTAGGTGCACGGGCTTCAGTAGTTGTGGCACGTGCGCTCAGTAGTTGTGGCTCGCGGGCTCTAGAGCGCAGGCTCAGTAGTTGTGGTGCACGGGCTTAGTTTCTCTGCAGTATGTGGGATCTTCTTGGACCAGGCTCGAACCCGTGTCCCCTGCATTGGCAGGCAGATTCTTAACCACTGCACCACCAGGGAAGCCCGACCCCTCTGTTTAAAGCAGAGATACCCTCCATGTAGTAAGTGCTTGATTGTCACCTCAGGCAAGAAGGGCACACATTGTCTATTTCCATCCTCCTCCCCAAAGGGTAAGAGTCTGAAGAGCATGAAAGATGTAAAAATTAAAAACAAATGGTTAGGTTTTGGGAAGCAGTGTGGGTGGAGGCAGGCAGCCTCGTGGCCGCACAGGAGGGAGTTCTAGTCAGATCCCTGGGCTCAGACCTTGGGCTCCACCACTTGCCAGCTGTGCAACTTCACATGAATAACTTAAGTTTTTTTCACCTGTAAAATGGGGGTCGGAACCTAGAGAGTGTGAGGACTAAAGGTGCTAATTTATGCAATACACTTACTATGTATGGTGTCTGGCACATAATAAATGCCAAATAAGTATTAGCTATGACCATTATCACTTTTACAGATTTTGTATGGTAATACAAGTTCACTAGGAGCATTATTTTCTGGGGAAAAAAATGTTTGTGAAGAAAACCTTTTTTCTGATTTTTAAATTTATTAGTTAATTATAGAAATTTGAGGGACTTCCCTGGTGGTGCAGTGGTTAAGAATCCGCCTGCCAATGCAGGGGACACAGGTTCGAGCCCTGGTCCAGGAAGATCCCACATGCCGCAGAGCAACTAAGTCCGTGCGCGGCAACTACTGAGCCTGTGCTCTAGAGCCCGTGAGCCACAACTACTGAAGCCCACGTGCTGCAACTACTGAAGCCCGCATGCCTAGAGCCCGTGCTCCACAAGAGAAGCCACACACCGCCGTGAGAAGCCCACACACCGCAATGAAGAGTAGCCAACGTTCACGGCAACTAGAGGAAGCCCGCGCGGAGCAACGAAGACCCAACGCAGCCAAAAATAAATAAATGAATAAATAAATAAATAAATAATAAATTTATAACAAAAAAATTTTTAAAAATAAAAATATCAGAAAAATATTTTTTAAAAAAGAAATTTGCTAAGGTTCAGAAAAGCATAGAGAAGGAAGATTAAGTCCTTAATCTTATAATGTATTGCTAACCACAGTTACCATTTTGGTGTGTATCTTTCCAATATTTTTATGCATAATTTTGAATCTTATATATGATTACCTGTATTATATATGTACGTGTATTTGTGTACACACACATATATAATTTTCCAACCTGTCTTTTCCCTGTTTAATATATTGCACATATTTTCCTCTATTATTAAGTATTCTATACCATGCAATTCTGTGTGACGGGTATCACATTTGATGCCATAAAAGCTGACTAAGATTCAACAGTAAAACTCTGTTTTGCGCTCTGCCTCGCTCATATTTCCATCCTATTATTAATCCTGAGTCTACAGGTATGCACATGAAGTGGAAGGAAAATAAGACAGAATGAACGTAAGAAATATGTAGCTGTATCCCTCATTAGCACAGAGATCCCCAGCTGTGGCCATTAGAGGTGAGATTAAAGTAAGAATAGAGGATGGAATCTGGTATAAAGTAACAGCACCCATTTGGCTGATGAGGAAACCGAGGCACAGGAAGGTTGAGTGACTTGTCCACAGCTGCACCAGTCGTAAAAAGTGGAGGCAGGAATCAAATCCAGGCTGTCTGACTCTAGTCCCCTGCTATTTTCTGGTCCAACAGCTACCCCTCCCTCCTGGTCTGAAGCCTTTTGTTGAGTCATGAAAATGGCTTGGGGAGTCTTTATTTTTCAGAATCCTTGTTGCCATTGGGTTGGCACATGTCAAAGAGCCAAATCTATTGGTTATTTTAATAAACACCAATGTGTGATCTTGGCTATTTAATAAAGAGGCAAGGGATGCAAAGTAGTGCTTCCTTTCAAAGGCAGCAAAGTGAGTCACTTGCCACATGTGCTTCATGTCACCCTTTTCAGCATGTATAGTTACAATGTGGTATAATTTTTCAGAATGACTGTATTTTGCTACTGAACTGAAAAATAAAATCATTTGAAATTTATTTATTTGTTTATTTTTCAGGTTGTAAATAATTTCCTTTTTTAAATGCATAGATATTCAACTGATCACTTAGTTCTTTAGTTAAATAATATATAGAGGATTAAAACTGGCTTTGTGATTAGTAATAGAAAATCTCTAGCCCATTTTTAATCAGACATGCCTTTGGGGTGCCATCCCTCCAGACTGAAAAACCTTGCTATGGAGCAGAAGTGGTGATGCGGTATATTAATTTTGTATCCTGCAACTTTACCAAATTCACTGGTGAACTCTAGTAGTTTTCTGGTGGCACCTTTAGGATTTTCCATGTATAGTGTCACGTCATCTGCAGACAGTGACAGTTTTACTTCTTCCTTTCCAATTTGGATTTCTTTTATTTCTTTTTCTTCTCTGATTGCTGTGGCTAGGACTTCCAATACTTTGTTGAATAAAAGTGGTAAGAGTGGTTATCCTTGCCTTGTTCCTGATCTTAGGGGAAATGCTTTCAGCTTTTCGCTGTTGAGTATGATGTTAGCAGCGGGTTTGTCACATATGGACTTTATTATAAGAGAGCTGGTCTCAGAGAGCTGGGACTCCAGAGCAGGAAGCCGGGCTCGGTAAGAAATAGATTGGGGGTCTTGTAGCTGCAGCACGGGAGCTGCTCTCTTTGGGGAGTGTGGCTTAGGTTGTTGCCAAACTTTTTCTGCATTTTTTAAAAAAAATTATTTATTTACTTTTGGCTGTGTTGGGTCTTCGTTGCTGCACGCAGGCTTTCTCTAGTTGCGGCGAGCGGGGGCTACTCTTCATTGCGTTGCATGTGCTTCTCATTGCAGTGGCTTCTCCTGTTGCAGAGCACGGGCTCTAGGCACGTGGGCTTCAGTAGTTGTGGCATGTGGGCTCAGTAGTTGCGGCACACGGGCTTAGTTGCTCCACGGTATGTAGGATCTTCCTGGACCAGGGCTTGAACCCGTGTCCCCTGCGTTGGCAGGGATTCTTAACCACTGTGCCACCAGGGAAGTCCTTTCTCTGCAGTTTTATGCTCCATGTCTTGTGGTTCTCAAGCTTTTCCTAGTCACAACGTAAGATTGCAATATGATGCTTTTGGAAAGCAGCTTTTGTCAGGTGGACCGGAACTAAGGGTTATTAAGGAAAGTTGAGGTGGCATCTCCTTGTGTGTGGGCGTTGGGGGTGGCTTGAGGCTGGATCTGAATTTCTTCTCTTGTCTCTAACTCACCCTCGGGTTCAGGCTGGGGAAACAGGCTGCAGGATGGGGGTGTTGGTGGTATTGATAGTTCAGACTGTTACAAAGGGGTCTTAAAGAAGCTGTCCATTTACCTGATTGTGATGAAGCAGCACAGAGGACTGAACTCTAATGCTTGTTTGCTTTTGACTGGACTTTTATAGACCCTGCATGGTGACACAGCACTTATGTCATGGGAAAAGCAAATGAATAATTGGCAGCTAGAGTTGGTTTGGGAGACATAATCTTATGGGGGAGAATAATAAAGGTACAGTTTCAGTTATGAGGCTCAGCTGGGCACTGTTGGTGGGCAATAAATAACTGCTGGATGACTGAATGTCAGGACACGTTTAGCAGGTAGCCAGTGTGGCAGTCCAGGATCTGTGGATCTGAGAGTACTTTCTGAGCAAAAAATTGAAATTTGTGAATGCTTTTAAGAGATAGGATCAGAAATAGTGCTGGGCTCTCTAGGTGGAAACTGCAATTTCCTATCAAAGAATGTTCTTTTTAGCCATGGCTAGAGACCTTGGGAGGGAGAGTATACTTGTAATAGTTCGCATGCAGACTGAAAGATAAGGCCTTTGACTTAGGACTGTATGAGTCTGACTGTATGGGCACACAAGCATCCAGCTCTTTGAGAGGGGCTGTGAGCAAGCTGGGGACAGCCCTGGCTACTAGAGCTGCCGCCTGAGGGAGATCTTGTAATATTTATAACAGCAACACTTGGGAGAAGTGCCACCCTGGAGAAGTACCAGGTGCAATGAGGGCATTTTTTGCAGGGGAAACTGACATGGTCAAGGCTACTTTGAGGGGATGACATTTAAGCTGGGCTCTGAAGATAAACGGGGGTTAGGCAGGCATGTGTGTGTGGGGAAGAGGAATCGGATGCGGCAGGGAAGAGATGAGCATGGAACACGGAAGGAACTTTGCCCTTGAAGGCTCTGAGTGGACAGCAGCTGGGAGCCTTCAAGGAATGAAAAGATGGCCAGTGTGTCTGGAAACTGTGTGAGAGCCGAGGTGTGGCCTGAGGTGGAGGTAGGCAGTGGCTAGATCATACAGGCCTTCCACCTCACGTAAAGAACGCAGGCTTTGTTCGAAGAGCAGTGAAAGCCATAGGAGGTTGAAAGTAGGGAAGAGGCGGGACCTTATTTACGCGTAATGTGCTGGAGGGGCCGAGGGTGGATTCGGGGCCCAGTGAGGAGGCTGGTGCGGTCCAGGAAAGGTAAGATGGCGTCTGGACTACAACCATGGCCACGGAGTTGGGCATAAAATTTAGTGATTTTTAAGTGTGTGTGGGGGCGTGGGAGGTGGTGATGGAGAGGGCAGGGGTGAGGAATAACCAAGTTCTCAACACGAAAATTGAGTAATAAGCAAAGTAGCCATTCCCAGAGCTGGGGATCACTGGAGAGAAGGGGAGGCTCACGAATTTCGGTTGTGGATATGCCGAGTTTGAGATCCTGGGAGACAGGTACATGAGTGGAGAGGAAGTATATGAAAAAGGCAGCCTTTTGAATCAGTGGAGAAAAGATAAATTAATTCAGTAAAATGGTGTTGGGACAGCTGGCTAACCATCTGGAACAAAATAAGTACAATCCAGACTTTGTCATATACCTGAATAAATTCCAAATGGATTAAGCACTTCAGTGTAAAAAATAAAACCGTAAAGATGCCAGGATAAAATACGGGAAACATTTATATAATGTTAACTTGGGAATATTTTTCTAATAATGGCACCAAAGGGAGAAACTATAAAAAGAAAGGTTGAATTGGTGGATTACGTGAGAAAAAGAAAACAAAAATCGCCATAAATAAAGTTAAAATTGAAATGGTAAGTTGGATAATGTTTGTGACATGTGACAAAACAGTATTACTGAACTTGTGAAGAACTTCTGCAAGTCAGTAAGAAAAGTGAGTGCCTGAAAGGGAAAATTGGGCAAAAGACATAAAAAGGTAATTTGCAAAAATAATACAAATAATAAACACATGAAAAGTGTTCAACTTCTTTAGTAATCAAAGCAGTGCAAGTTAAAAAATCAGGCACCACTCTGTCAATCAAACTGGCAAAGTTTTTTTTTTTTTTTTTTTTAATAGTGTGAAGTAGCTGCAGGGGTGTGGAAGAGGCACTAACCTCTGTTGGTAGGAATAAAAACGAATACTTTCTGAAGTTGAGTTTCACAGTTTCAAAGGTCATCAAATTGTACATATTTATCAATACAGCCGGCTGTCTTTATCCGCCTGGGTTCCGCATCTGCAATTCAACCAAGCGTGGATCCTGTACTATGTTTAGGATCCGAGATTGGCTGAATCTGCGTATGCGGAACCTGCGGATATGGAGCATTGAGTAATGGACTTGAGCATCCACGGATTTTGGTATCTGCGGGAGTCCTGGAACCGATACCCCGAGGTATGACTATTTACTAGATAATTAAGCCTGTTGGGGTTTTTCCTAAGAAAAATATTACAAGGATTTTTATCTGTAAAGAAGATTATAATACCGAAACATTGATATCTTATGGTTGTTAATAGTATGGATTTTTTATTTTTTTTTATTTTTTTTGTCCAGAGTGCTCGGTTTTTGTTTGAGGTGGTAACAGGAAACTTAAGTTACTAGGCACTCACAACTCTCTCTTTCCCCACCCTCCTCTGCCCCCCTTATATTGTCAACTTTCCCTTCTTTTAGGGCAGCTCAAGGTTTAACCATGGCAGAACACATAAAAATTGGTGTATCCTTAGGTGCCCACTTGTGGATCGTTTGTGAGTAATTTGCATTTTTCTCTAGAAAGAGTGATGCATTTCATCAGTTCTCTTTGGTCACAGGCATACCCAAAGAAATTATTATTACTGCCAAGAGTGCTCTGTAGAGCTGAGCAGAAAGCTGTAATGTCAGGAGATGGAGGTTTGTGGTTTGTAAGAGAGCTCAGGACATTTAAAGGTTTTTTAAGGATACGAAGTTAAATGACAGCAAGGATAAAGTCTTAACACTCAACTCATAATTTGCTTCTATATAGAAAGTTGAATTGAAATCTAAACTAGGTGAGAAGGTCAAAAGAGAGCATTTCAATATTTTTTAACAACTAAAGACTAACAAGCAAACTATTTGAACATTATTTTTGTATCAGTTATGCACCGGGTGCTATGTTAGGCTCTTGGGAAACAAAGACGAATAAAAATGGTGTTTACTTTTAGGAAGCTTATAATATAGCAGAGCTCACGTTTCTAGGCTCAAACAATATCCTTGGGTGTGAAGAATTTCCCATGTGATCTTGGAACTCTGATTGTAATCTTTCAGAAATGAGGAGGCCAGGAAAAATGTCAGAAGACGGAGATAGGAAATAATCCCTGTTTCCAAAAGGGGATGGAGAAAGTAGATTCTCATAATTAAATAAAACACTAGAATGAATTATTGAATAGATGGCTGGTTTTCTTGAAGGACTATTATTGGTTCATTGTGAATAAATCATACCAAAAAAGGACTGTAGTCATCCCTTGGTATCCCCTGGGAATTGGTTCCAGGACCTGCCGCTGATACCAAAATGCTCAGATGCTCAAGTCCCATAGTTGGCCCTTTGCATCTGTGGGTTCCACATCACTGAATTCAACCAACCTCGGATCACATATGTATATAGTGTATTTATTGAAAAAAATCCATGTATAAGTGGACGTGCAGCAGTTAAAACTCATGTTGTTCAAGGATCAACTGTACTGTTTTCGTGACTTGCTGGACCTACTAACTGGATAGACGATCCCTCGATTTCTTCAAATCACTGGAGACTGTCTCTCATGATATGCTTGTGCAAGATGGCTGGTTTTTACAGGGGGCTTCATGGATGCATATGGTGCCACCAGGGTTTCTTGAGAGGTCTGGTTGGGGGCTGGGGAGAGGGAGCCCTTGATGGCTGGATCTTTCCACCCTTTCTTCACCTAGAGCAGCGCCTCTGTTATCTGTTTATGTATTGGGAATCTCTTTCATTTTGTTTGATAGAGAACTTCTCCTACCAAAGAAAAAAGTTTGAAAGGCCCTGGATTAATTGGTGGTGGGTGCATGCTTGGTTGAGTATCTGTAACCTCCACAGTACCCATTAATGGACTGATATCACCTGAATCTCCAGGGACACTGCTCTTGACTTTTCTCAAAGACCTGTTGACAGCTTCAAAGACAAGCTTAATGGTTTTTGAATGACTCCAGGTGGAAGGATAGCTAAAAATTGGACAGAAAAATCAGGAATCAAAGCTGTCAACCTTAACAAGAAGAAACCTAATAGGGATAAATGTCAAATTCTGTACTTAGGTCCCCAAATTGAATTGCACAGGGTGGGGAGAGGCATATGAAAAAAGATTTAAGGATTTTAGTTGACTTCGATATCAGTATGTCACCAGCATGATGGGCTTCCAGAGGTGCTAATAAAAACCTAGCCTGTTTAAACAAAGCATAATGTCTCGGCTTAAAAGTTGTTTCCTCAAGGAAGCCTTTCTGGGACTTTCTCCCAGGGTGTGTCAGGCAAACCTGTTCCATGCTCCCAGGCCCCTGGTACTTTCTTCCCTAGAGCACTCCTGTACCTTCTCTGAATGGTAGGCTTGACTGTCTCCTCAGCTGGACTGGGCACCAGGTCTGGTGGGTTGGTTTCTGTCTCTAGGGCCTGAACAAACGCTTGGCACACGTTAGGCTTTCAGCAAGTGTTTGTTGAACAAAGGATGCAATTTTCAGTTCTGGGAGCCATCTTTTATTTATTTTATTTATTTTTATTTTTTATTTTTTGCGCTATGCGGGCCTCTTTGGTTTCTGTCTCTAGGGCCTGAACAAACGCCTGGCACACGTTAGGCTTTCAGCAAGTGTTTGTTGAACAAAGGATGCAATTTTCAGTTCTGGGAGCCATCTTTTATTTATTTTATTTATTTTTATTTTTTATTTTTTGCGCTATGCAGGCCTCTCACTGTTGTGGCCTCTCCCGTTGCGGAGCACAGGCTCCGGATGCTCAGGCTCAGCGGCCATGGCTCACGGGCCCAGCCGCTCCGCGGCATGTGGGATCCTCCCGGACCGGGGCACGAACCCGTGTCCCCTGCATCGGCAGGCGGACTCTCAACCACTGCGCCACCAGGGAAGCCCTTTGGAGCCATCTTTTAAAAGGAATGTGGCCAAACCAGGGTATATTCAGAGAAGGGTAGTTAAGAAGGTGGTTAGTCTCAAAAAATTTTCCTATGAGGAATTTGAATATACTGGGCATGGATAATGTGGAAAAGTGCAGATATAAGGGTCATAAACTAGCTTTTTTCAAGTGTTGAAAGTGGGTAGTGACTTAGGTGTTGTTGCAGGTGATGGGCGTGTTTGGGCAGAGGAAAGGAGGACGGAGGGGGACTGGGGTGTGTATGAGGTGAAATAACAGATTGCAACTCAGGGTAAGACAGCACCGTAGAGCAGACCCATCTAAAGTTGGGAGGGCTTGTCTTATGATGTGGTCGGAGCTGCCGTTTTTTTGGAGTCACCACCTGAGGGTGAGGACCACCATCAGGATAGCTGAGGAGTCTTTTTACAGGCAATACGATGTTTAAGTAGAAATGGTCTCTGGGGATCCTTTCAGTTCTGATGATTTGCTGATTTTATATTCATTCTCTAGAGAGAAGAGCAGAGACAGTTTTCCAGGTTATAAAACGAGGCAGATTTATTCACTCGTGTTCTGGTTGATCTCTTGGATTGTGATTTGTGTTTGGGCAGCCAATCATGCCTTCTGCAGGCACGGTGCTTTAAATTATCTATGCTTACTCTATGTCCGTTGTTGTTCAATCTACTTTTTGAACAATGGTTGATTTCCAGTAAACCTCTCTTCTAATCTTCTACTTCTTTTAAAGTGATTTTTACTCAAAGGCTTTTGGACAGTAGGAAAAATTGTTTTTTATTTTTTAAGAGAGCTTGGGAATAGGCTATTTTAATAGCTGCTCTTCCTACCCTGTTTAATTACATCATGCAAACAGCACTGCATTCACATGAGACATTCAGGCCGAGGCTGGGAGCCACCTGGCACGCAGCAGCCATGCACCATGCCTCTCAGTGTGAGTGGCGGGGGGGAAGTCTTCAGAACTAGAAAAGGATGAGAAACATTAGGTTATATCTATGTACATATTAGCACATTTAGCATATGTTGAGTAACTGAACAGAGGGCAGAGGAGGAGAATAAAGATAGGAGTAATTAAGCCTGTCAGTCTAACCAGAAAGAGAAAACCCACAGATAAAGAAGAAAATAATAGACACTAAAAGGAATGTTCTGGAACTGCAAAGCTGTGTTTCCTAACGCAGGTTCTAAGCCCTTTCCAAATTACAGGGGCCTGTCTAGCACAGTGGTTCTCAGCCCTGATTGCTCGTTAGGATCAGATCTGGGAAAGGTATTTTTAAAACCCAGGAGGTGGTTCGAACATGTTTGTCATTTACCATAGGGCAGACAGAAGGGCTGGTGTGGGTGCTGCAAGGAGGACAGGTGAGTAAAGAGCCATGGAAGGGGCCACATGAGGGGACTGTCTTGGTTAGGGTGACCCTGGGTGAGTCTGTCTTCATGGTTCTTAGCCCAGACCTTCCTTCTTTCCGTGTCTCAAACCTATTAACGCAGACTGCAGGGGTTTTCTTTGTGTGTGGATAAATTTTAGACACTGTTTTTAACAGCGAAGATGTTGTAGTCTTACAGCACCCCTGAGAGCTAGTTATTTCACAGAAGGGAAAGCCAAACGAAGGTCAGAGAGATGAGGGAACTGGTCTCGGGCTGCGCAGCTAATGACAACGCGTTTCTTTTGCTGCAGGACAACTTCTGTATATTTGCATTGGTGGTTTGTTAAAATCACCTGCAAGAAGAGTAATAATTTGACCTGGAAACCATAAATTCTATTTTTACCTGTATTGATTGGGTCCCCGTGAGCGCTTAAGCTTTTTACAGCTTCATATCGGAATCCGATACTAAATGAAGTGAACTGTTCTACTCTGACAGATCCTTACATATTATTCAATAACTATAAATTGCTTGCAGTTGCTAATGGAGGGGACCATTAGATCAGATGCTCAGAGAGCAGCAACTCTTCTCTTCAGGCACCGCATCCATTCCAGACTTCCAGAAAGAGGGAGCAATGGAGGCCTGGCCATCTTAAAGAACCAGGGATTGGTGGGGCCACTCATACTAAAGTGTTTGCAGGACTTCCCTGGCGGTCCAGTAGTTATGGCTCCGCACTTCCACTGCAGGGGGCAGGGGTTCCATCCCTGGTCTGGGAGCTAAGATCCCACATGCCATGCAGTGCAGCCAAAATAAATAAATAAATAAATAAATAAATAAATAAATAAATAAAGTGTTTGCATCCTTATGGGGACGAGGCAGTTGTGGCTCATTTCTTTTCCAGGTTCATTGTTGCCATCTCAGTTGGTAAAAATATGTTGATTATTCACGAAAACAAAAAGAAATTACTTTTAGCAGATTAAAATGAAATGCTAATCAGTGCTGAGTTCTTGGAAATTTTTGTGGCTTATTTAGCAACACAAATTGGTTGATGTAATTCTGACAGAAGCAGTCTGGTTTTTGCTTTATCCTGGGGGTGTTCTAGCTGTTTCTTCCCTGAGAAAAGTGGCTTTGTGTTTAAATTTTCAGGGTTCCAATTCCTGAATGATTAAAATAAAAGGAAAAAAAGAGGAAAAAGATTCACAAATAGTGCCATGTAGACAATAGATTCTTAAATCTTATGTAGGTATGTATGTGTTAGGAATGAGCAGAGAATGAGAGGGCTCAGTGCTTTTCCTGTGTCGCCAGATATGGAAACCCTCCCCATTTGTGTCATGGGGTTAGGGAACTTTCCCTTTCCACTCCTCTCTAGTTCTTGTGGCTGGACTAACACACAAGACAGATTAATAGGAGAAAAAGAAATTTTCATTTGCCCGAATTCCCTGTCTCCGGGTGGTAAGGGTGTCCTTCTACTTCCAGAGGCAGGGAGTGCACCTTCCACATGGGAGATTGATTTCCTGTTTTCAGGGAGACAGAGAGGAGGGTCAGAGTGTCCCTCTTGCATTGGCCATTTCTTTTTTTTTTTTTTTTTTTTTTGTGGAACGCGGGCCTCTCACTGCTGTGGCCTCTCCCATTGCGAAGCACAGGCTCCGGACGCGCAGGCTCAGCGGCCATGGCTCACGGG
>NC_041223.1:60423646-60430176 GCF_002837175.3 Physeter macrocephalus
TCCCCTGCATCGGCAGGCGGACTCTCAACCACTGCGCCACCAGGGAAGCCCGGCCGTTTCTTAAGTGACTTTAATTCAAAATAATCAATATGCCACTGTGACATATTTTGGGTAGCTTGCCCTGAGTCCCAACAGTGTTCTTTTGGGCTGATTTGACTGGATAAAATTCATTGTCTAGACTGCCTAACTCGGGAGGAATTATAATTAAATGGTGACTTGATGTATCCTAGTACATTAAGTCAGTTGCTTGGTCCTTGGTGAACCAATCAACATATCGTAGCCCACCTCACTCCCACACTTGAGCATTGATGCTTCCAGACCTCAGGCTTCTTCCTCTTCCCCTTCCCCCCACTCTATTATTTTATTTGCTCCTTCCCAAATTTACTTCCCTCCCACTCAGCCTAGCCTGAGATCCATCAGGGAAGCTGCTATCTCCCCAGGGTCCTCCATACCTCAGCCCAGCCCTCGTTCGTGGTCTGCATCCAGCAGCGCTCCGGGCAGCTGGGAGGCCTCCCTCTCCTCACTGCCCCTAGTTCCATCCCCTCCACCCCTTCCCCTCAAATTCTCTCTTCCCTCTTTCAACCCTTTATTTCTTTACAGCCTCCTTCTACTTACCATATAAAGTCTTCCCTGTCTAAAAAAGATACCACTCCATACCTCATTATTTAGTAATAACCTATAAGGGAAAAGAATCTGAAAAAGAATATATATACATATATATAACCGAATCACTTTGCTGTACATCTGAGACTAACACAACATTGTAAATCAATTATACTTCCATTTAAAAAAAGTTAAAAAAAAATACCACTCCACTTCTGTCCTGTCTCTTGCCTTCTCTTCACACAGAAGCTTTTTATGAAACGAATCAGTAGTCATTCTCTTCACTTATCTCCCATTTACATCATGAACCACTGTATCCTGACCCCCAACCCACCTGTCTGCAGAGTGCTCTTGAAAGGGTAAATAACACCCTGCCTTATTGCCAGAACTTATTAAAGCCAGATCTTATTGCCTGCCTTATTAAAAGACTTATTTTTATTTTGGCCTTTTAGTTATTAATTATTATTATTTTTCAAGAGCCAAGTTTTTTTTTTTTTTTTTTTGCGGTACGCGGGCCTCTCACTGTTGTGGCCTCTCCCGTTGCGGAGCACAGGCTCCAGACGCGCAGGCTCAGCGGCCATGGCTCACGGGCCCAGCCGCTCCGTGGCATGTGGGATCCTCCCGGACCGGGGCACGAACCCGCGCCCCCTGCATCGGCAGGCGGACTCTCAACCACTGCGCCACCAGGGAAGCCCCCAAGAGCCAAGTTTTTTTATTTGTTCATTTCTTGCATTTGAAGTAGTTCTCAATGACATCCTTGGCCTGACTGAGACTCTTTGCCTTAGTCCTTGGCCACCACGCAACTGCAGCAACCACTTTACGGAGCTTCCCTCTCCTGTCAGTTTTGCAGAGGCCCACTCATTCCCCTAGTTTCTTGTCATCAACTTGAATTAGGTTGATTTGGTGTTCAGCACAAACAGCCTCCACCAGCTTGACCCACATAGGCTTATCACACAAAGATGAATGCGAGCACACAGAGATGGGCTTGGCGCTGGTCTAAGGCTTTGGCAGCTTCCCGAATTCCACGTGCGAGGCCATCGGTGGACGAGGGTGGTCTTCGGTACCTCCTGTAAAGTGTTGTTAATGTCCGTTACATGTTCCAGCAGCAAATCAGTGCCTTCCTCAGCCATGGCTGTGGGTTACAGGTGGAGCTGAAACTGGAATACACCCGCCAGCTTGGTGGCAGCAGGGAAAGAGAACCTTTTATTTATTTTAGTTTTTAATTTTGGATTTTTAGTAGTAGGAAACTTTAACCTGAAGGAGAGGCTTTGAGGAGTCCCTTCCCTGCTGTAAGGCTGATGGAAATGACATTTCTTGGGTGTGTTGAAGTACAGAGGATTCAGGCTTCCTCTTCCCCCGGAGGCTTCATCCTCCATTTCAACTACAGATTTCCGGGCATGAGATGAGGAGGTATTAGTCTCCTGCTGTTTCAGGTGTCTCCCAATTGTTGGCTGGTGGGGGGGTGGGGGTGTAACCTAACACATGCAGGTGCATACTTTTCATGTATTAAGTCATTTACCGCTCCCAGTGATCCAGTCCATGGGGAAATTTAGGCACCAAGAGGTAACTTGTCTGGGAACACCCAGCTATCACGGATTTGAACTGAAGTAGTCTAGGAGAAGCCAGGAATCATTGCCGAACACTTTTTAGCCTTTATCTTACTCATTGGCTCTCTCTGACTCTTTTTCCCTGCTCTCCTTTTTAGGTTCCTTAAATGTTGATTGGTCTCAGAAGTCAAGCCCCCCACCCTCTATTCATCTCCTGAATCCAGCTGTTTTCTGTATCTTCACTTAGACGTCCCACAACCACGTGAGATTCAGCACGTTCCCAAACAGAACTCCTTATCCTCTCACCGAACCAGCATCCCCTCCTGTGGCCTCTGTCTCTGTGAATGGCACCATCCTCCATTCAGTTATTCAAGTTGGGTGCCAAAAGTCGTTCTAGGTTGCTCCTTCTCTGTTGTCTTCCACCTGGCTTTCAAAGCCCTAGACTGCCCGGGCCCTGCCTTCTTTCCAATCTCATTTCTTAACCCTCACCCCTTGTCCACTCTGTGCCAAGCCCCATCCTTGTCTTCTCTCCACTTCAGCTTATCCTGACCCTGGGGCCCTTGTCTTAGCTGTTTCCCTTGCCTGGAATTCCCAGTCTCCAGATCTGTGCACTGGTAGATCCTTCTCGACATTCATGTCTCTGGGTAAATATCAGCTCCACAGAGAGGCCTTCCCTGACCACCCAGTCTAACATAGCTGTCAGTCACCCTCTATCACATCACTACTTTAATTCTCTGCATTGTACTTATCACTGGCTGATGCTTTCTTATTTATTGATTGATTTGTTTATCATCTCTCCAGGGGATGTAAACTCCATGAGAGCAGTGACCTTGTCTGTTCTGTTAGTCCCAGGATCCCAGCACCCAGAGCTGTGTCTTGCATATAGTCAAAATAATATTGATAAGAGCTGACATTTGTGGAGCATTTCCAGTGTGCTTAGGCAAATAGTAGTACAATATATAATACCCTCATGTGGTAATATGTACTTTCATAATAATATACATAGTGTGTATTATATATTAATTATATAACATGCAATATAATACATATAATATATTACACATATGATATATGTATACTATGTAATATAAAATACCTACTATATATCATATGCACATATATATGTGTGTGTGTGTGTATCCTCATGGTAATATAATAATAATACCTATTCTCATATGGTTTGGTGAGAATTAAATGAGGCAGTATTAGTAACATCTTACTATGATTATGATTATCATTAGTATTATTATGCCTGGTTTGTAAATGAGGAAACTGCGGTACATAGTGGTTAACTAACGTCACAAGATCACGTGGCTGAGACGTGGTGGGGTCAGGCTTGGACCCAGGAGTCTGGCTGTAGAACCAGAGGCTCAGCGAGCTCCCTGGGAGCTCACCAAACACCTTAACCTCTTAGCTCCTTTCTGCCCCACAGCTATAGGAGGAGCGCCCAATGTCTGTTGCCTGGATTTTGCCACAGATTCTTAGCTGATGTCCCAACCTCCAGGTCTGCTTTTGAATTCGACTAGCGTGGTCAATCTAAAATGTAAATCAGAACTGTTAGGCTCCTAGTTTTCTTAGACTAAAATCCAAACTCCTCTTCTTCATAAGCTGAATTCTCTTCACATCTCTGCCCATATTTCCTACTTCTTCCCCATGTGCACCTTTATTCCTAACGCACCAAATTACCCTTGGGTCCCTGAACACACTGTTCTGTTTTGCAGCTTCATGCAAAACAGAGGCTGTTTCCCTTGCCTTGCTTAATTTGACAGATTCTCAAAGCTTGTGTCTATTACTTAGAAGCTTTCTTAGTGTTCTCCCTAACCTCCTCCAACCCCATGGGGCTGCCTACATTGGGAGTTCTCTTCTCTCATGTTTCACTTTGTGCACAGTTCGACCATGGAAGTACTATATTGTACTCTTCTGGGCTCCTGCTATGCTCCCCTACCCCCCAACCTCCAGCCTTCCCTCAACCTTTCCTGTGGACGTTATCATTTTGACTGGCTTCCCTCCAACTCTGGTACCTAAGAGAAGGCCTGGTAAATATTAAGCACTCAGTAACTATTTGCTGAATGAATACTAACTTCCAAAAGGAATTTGAGGCAATCATATATAAGACAGCATTATAATATTTTCAACATTAATACAAACATTTCAGAAACCAACAAGAAAAAAATTATGTTCTTGGAATGAGTTTATTCCTGGAATTGGGCACAATTTAACTTTGAGTTTTTTTGGCTACCAAGATAAAAAGGGAGATGTGTGGGGGCAGTTTCGTCTCTATTTTCTAGGAAAAGGAAAAGGTTCTTCAATTGAGACAAGTTTTTTCGTGGTCTTGAATTCTAGGAAGAGATTCTTCCATGGAAAGGAGATTGGATTTCCTTAAGGACAGTGTTTTTGAATGTAAACATTTGTAAAAAAATTTTCTTAATAAAAGCTCAAGGTTTAACGTTGAATTGCAGCTCCAAAGGCATTTGTTTGGGGTCCTCCTTTAATACAGTGCCTGTATTTTTTATTTGGATATATTTATTATAGGGGTGGAGCTTAGAGAGCCTAGAGATTTTGATAACTTACCCAACAACCATAGCCCAGGCACCTCTTATCAATAGATCCACTTTTCAATGTAAGTTATTTTTTGGGAGGGGAAGTGTGTGGGTTTAGGGCAAGCTTTGGCAAGTCTTGAATCAGCTATTTTACATTTGGGTCTTTGGTGACTACCAGGGGTTTAGCTTTTCCATGTTGTTCATTGAAGAGATTTCTTGCATTAGACACCAGGTGGTCGGTCCACCTTTGGAGGATCTCTCATCAGAACTTAAGGGCCTGCACAACAGCTGAGCCCGTGTGCCACAACTACTGAAGCCCGCGCACCTAGAGCCCATGCTCCGCAACAAGAGAAGCCACTGCAATGAGAAGCCCATGCACCACAACGAAGAGTGGCCCCTGCTCGCCGCAACTAGAGAAAGCCTGCACGCAGTAACGAAGACTCAACACAGCCAAAAAAAAAAAGAAAAAAAATAAATTAATTAATTAAAAAAAGAAAAAAAGAACTTAAGGGCCTGACTTGTGCTGCCTGGCTCGAAGGCCATCTTGCCTTCATGAAACAGTGAGCTCCAGCAGTGTGGGGCAGGGCCACTGTAGTTCTTCACAAACTATTAGCTCAAGCACCTATGTAAGCCCTGGCTGAGCCTCAGAGTTGTACATCCTAGAGTTCTGTGCCATCAAGTATTGGGAGGGATAATTTTGGTCTAAAAGATTTAAGGACAAAATATTATAAAATAGTCTGCATTCACTGAAAAATATATTTACTGAGCACCTGTTGGGCGCCGGGCACTGGTGGGTACCGGGGGATACAGTCTTAGTGCCCAGGTAGAGCTCACCAGCTGGTATGATTTCTGTCTTCCCTGATTCTACAATCTAGACAGAATCATAAGAGAACCATTCTGATGAGACTGTCAGGGCATCCATGTACCAAATAAACCCCTAGGTAGCTGAGTTCGTTCACCTATTAGATGAGGATGATTTAGGATTGTCCATTTAAACATTGCGGGGGTGTCTGCCAAATGTTATCCTTTGAGATTTAGCATAGTCGATACAGTCTCTTCCCTTGGCCCCTTGTCAGTGAACAAGATCAGGTGTTTTGTTTTTTGTTTTTTCATTATGAAAATTTTCAAACACACAGAAAAGTAGAATAGTAGTCCAATGAACAGCTTTATAACCATCACCTCTATTCAATAGTTGTTAACATTTTGCCATATTTGCCTCAACTATTTTTTTTCTTGATGTGGACATATTTTAAAATTAGTTACAGATATCATGACATTTAACGTCCAGACACTTTTGAATGTAGCGCTGATATTTTCCTCATGTGGTCAGCAGCCTCCAAGGTGGCCCCCAGTGATTCCTGCCTCCCGGGCTTCATCCTCTCGGGTAACCCCCTCCCATTGAGCGTAGGCTGGACTTATTGATTGGCTTCTAAGAAACAGAATATGGCAGAGGCAATGGGATGGCCCTTCCAAGATTAGGTTATAAAAAGATTGTAGCTTCTGTCTTGGGCATCCTCTCTCTCCTGTTCTTGATCTTTCACTTGCTCTGATGCAAGCCAGCATGGTTGTGAGCTGCTCTATGGAGAGGTCCACGTGGCAAGGAATTCATCTCTGGCCAGGAGCCAGCAAGGACCTGAGGCCTGTTAACCATGTGAATGAGTTTGGAAACATCCTCCCCTAGTCAAGGCTTGAGATAACTGCAACCTGGCTGACATCTTTTTGTGTTTTTTTTTAATATTTGGGATTTTATTTTTTTAATTTTTAAAAATCGAAGTATAGGGCTTCCCTGGTGGCGCAGTGGTTGAGAGTCCGCCTGCCGATGCAGGGGACACGGGTTCGT
>NC_041223.1:60430361-60447582 GCF_002837175.3 Physeter macrocephalus
GAGTGGCTGGGCCCGTGAGCCATGGCTGCTGAGCCTGCGCGTCCGGAGCCTGTGCTCCGCAACGGGAGAGGCCCCAACAGTGAGAGGCCCGTGTACCGCAAAAAAAAAAAAAAAAAAATCGAAGTATAGTTTATTTACAATGTTGTGTTAATTTCTGCTGTACAGCAAAGTGACTCAGTTATACATATATACAAATTCTTTTTAATATTCTTTTCCATTATAATTTATCCCAGGATATTAAATATAATTCCCTGTACTATATAGTAGGACCTTGTTGTTTATCCATTCTATATGTAATAGTTTGCATCTACTAATGCCAAATTCCCAGTCTATCCCTCTCCCTCCCACCTCCCCCTTGGCAACCACAAGTCTGTTCTCTATGTGTGTGAGTCTGTTTCTGTTTCATAGATGAGTTCATTTGTGCTGTATTTTAGATTCCACATATAAGTGATATCATATGGTAGTTGTCTTTCTCTTTCTGATTTACTTCACTTAGTATGATAATCTCTAGTTGCATCCCTGGCTGACATCTTAATTGCAGCCTGTGAGAGACCCTGAGCCAGAGGCACCCAGCTAAAGCTGCCTGGATTCTTGACTCACAGAAACTGTGAGGTAATAAATATTTGGCCTTTTAAGCTGCTAAATTTTTGAGGAAATTTATTATGCAGCTATCAATAACAAACACACCTACATAGCTCCAATCCCATTAATCCTAGTAGGAGCCTCTTTGAGCAGCTGCTGAGCTGTGAAGGGTACAGCCAGGTTGTCAAGAGGGAAGAGTGCTTATCCTGCTATGATGGGCGGCAGGCATTGAATTTCAGTTGCCTCAAGTTACATAGATAAAAGGTTTTACATCTTTTAGAAGTAGAATCTTATCTTTTAGTCTCCCATGAGACTATTATTACTACCCATTCTGATTTTAGCAGTGTTCTTGTCTTGGCTGTGAAGGAACCTGGATCTATTCCAAGATTGTAGAGCTTGGCACACAGGAGGTTTCTGTGTCTGGATTCAATGATCTTTGAGAAAGTAGTGTGCATTGGGGAGAGAGTTATGTGGGACATTCTTAACCATCTAATGGTCAGGATACATGGACAAGAATGTTCAGTAGGGGAGTAATAAGGCCTCCCACAGAGTAGGAGCTAAAGACTCAGTCCTACACTCGGAAAGAAGCATCACACAGAATTCTATGTGATATCCAGCATACTCATGGGTATATCATTTGAGAAGGTATCAAATTCCCAATTTTCTTTTTTTTTTTTGGCCATTCTCAGACCAGGGATCGAACCCAGGGCCCGGCAGTGAAAGCACTGAGTCCTAACCACTGGACCACCAGGGAATTCCCCAGATTCCCATTTTTAAAGATGAGGTCAGTAGCAGTTTGATTTCGTCCAAAGGGATCTATGCCTATTGTGTGAATCTGAGTAAGGTCCACCACTCTGGACAGGTGCTAAACAGTTCTGGTGGTTAAAGGTTTGCACCAGTTTTTGGTGACTGCTCAGACGTTTGAAAATGGTTGAAGATCCTGGACTCCAGCTAAACTCATGGGTATATCATTTGAGAAGGTATCAAATTCCCAATTTTCTTTTTTTTTTTTTGGCCATTCTCAGACCAGGGATTGAACCCAGGGCCCGGCAGTGAAAGCGCTGAGTCCTAACCACTGGACCACCAGGGAATTCCCCAGATTCCCATTTTTAAAGATGAGGTCAGTAGCAGTTTGATTTCGTCCAAAGGGATCTATGCCTATTGTGTGAATCTGAGTAAGGTCCACCACTCTGGACAGGTGCTAAACAGTTCTGGTGGTTAAAGGTTTGCACCAGTTTTTGGTGACTGCTCAGACGTTTGAAAATGGTTGAAGATCCTGGACTCCAGCTAAGGTGAAACCTCGGGTCCATGAAATGATGACAGATCCTCCAGAAATGTGGAGTCTGCTTGCAGGGCCCTGATGGCCAGACACAAAACCTGCCATTAGAATCTGCTACTATTCAACTTCCTTAAAAGAAGGATAAGTTCCTTATAAAAGGATTTGAATTTAAATTTCAGCATGACATTGAATTCAGTCTGATGTGTTGTTTCATTAATTAAACCATATTTGGGGGCTACCAGATAGTCTTTATTGAATAAAGAGACAGAACAGCTGGTTCCTCTGATTACCCAAATACAGAATAGCCAGGACAGAAATGAAATTAAGGGGAAAGCCTCTCTTGGGATGTAGTTTGAGTTGGGTGCTCTATATTCTTTACCCTCAGAAGGTGTACTTGGGAAAGTGAAACAGGAGAGACCCACAGAACTTTTATACCCCTCGTATCTCACTGTTTCAGTTGAATGTCTAGTCAGACTCAAAAGCAGCAGTATTTCAGCAACTTCAAGAAGAGAGATAAATAAGAAGGCCGATCATCCGTAAATCAGTAACGCTGCGTCATCATTAGAGATGTTAGCTATGGTTCTTGAAGACTTCCAGAAGCTGCTGTTTAATGTTATTAAATTATAATAATAAGTGAGTCTGAGCAGGCATTTGCCTCCTCCTGAGAAATATTTTCCTAAACTGGATTTCCTGTGTGTGAAATTTTTCCACAACTGGTACAAATCCTTTATCCAAATTTCCTAAAATTACAGTATATGTGCATGAATGCTTTGAGTGCATGGAGTGCAGAAGGTGCTCAGAAACATTAATAGGAGGACTGAAGTACAGAAGAGCAAGTGCAATCCCATCCTTATAGTGGGGAATGTATGTTCATCCTTGTCTCATCCATAGGGAATGTTAAGAGCTGGGACATCAACAAAGAGAGGATTGGGAGGAAGAGGCGAGATGATTGGTATTGGTGGTCATTGGGGAAGGGGTCAAGCTAGTTCATACTATCTGGAAAAAATTTTCTTGTATGTTCTTCTAGAGAATTTTGTAGAAGATTGGAGGAGTATCTAGTTGCCTTCCAGAATGAAATCTGAGGAGGGATTAAATTTAGGGGCTTCTTCTGGTATCCCCCCACCCACCTTTATTTCTTCCCAGAGTGTGAGCCTGTTGGTGCAACTAGTAAGTGTCAGAAAGTTGTCAAAGTTAATGGTTTTAATTCTGATATTTACTCATAAGGACCATTAATAACCTCATATCTAAGATAGCACCACCCCCCTCATAGTTGAAAGAATCACATATTCAGTGATTTTAGAGTATGCTGGGAGTATGAACAAGAGCTCTTTAAAGGAAGTGGCCTGTCATATGATTTCTGACAAAGAGAGGTCTGACCAGGAGTGTAAGAGAGACTAGAACATAGATTTCCTTCAGCTTTGCCCTCTGGGAGAGTCACATGCAGGAGAAAGAGCTTCAAGGACGTGTTCTTTGAAGGTTGGCTGGTAAGATTACTGAGACCTGTACTATCCTCGGGGAAAGCACTCAGTCTTTGTCTCTCAATTGTTCTTAAAGTCCCAGTTAATTAAAGGTTGAGAGAGGGACAATTAGAAATAGGAATGATACCAACATTGACTTCACTGGAACTATCTGCTTAGAAATCCCATCAGTGTGCTCAAGTATAGGGAACACTAAGTAGGTGAAACACGTAATTACTCTTAATTCTTAGATTAATAGAAAAATGAGTGCTTCAGAGTCTTTTGACTATGAATCTTTAATTTCTCTCTAGAACGATATTCTCCCCACAGCCAGTCTTTTCTCTTCTGCCACTTATAGCATTTGGAAATTTAGCTAAATGGCAGGAATGGAGCTGATAGTGGCCAGTAAAAGCTGGGAGCAGAATTAGTAAGGAGTAAGTGGATATAATTCAGAGGTTCATTTCTATAGCTACTTCCAGTGCTCTGAAACAGACCTTCTACCCACTATCCCACAGTGATATATGTGAACACAAGTCATCGGTTTTTACTTAGGAGTATGTTAGTGGAGACTTAACTTTCCTAGGGTGTTGTGCAAAATAAGTATGGCCGTAAATTCTTTGTGTGATTCCAGAGGAAAGAACTGGGATCACTGGTAGATGTACCAAGGGGACATATTTTGTCTCAATGTAAGGAACTATCTAACCAGAGAATTGCCTGCCTTGCCCAGGAAATGAGGGAGAAGTCCCTAGAGGGGCTGCAGCTGGGGACTAGCTGGCAGGGAAATGGGAGAAGGGACTTCTACACTGCGTGGGCGGTTAGACTGTTCCGCCCACAGCTGTAGTACTTGTTCTGTTGTTGTCGATGAGTGTGAAATAATGCCTTATGTTAGAATAGCACCTTCTAGTTCGCAAAATGCTTTCACATTATTACATTTTTCAATCCTTATAATAGTTCTCTAATCTAAGAAAAGACAGATCAAACATACTTAAGGCTATCAACACCTTAATTGATGATTTCTACTGTGATAGGTACCACCAGATGGACAGAAAAGTAAAACAGAGGGTTACCTGCCCTCAAGGAGATTAAAAACTACTTGAGGAGATAGGACACGCACATAAATAAGACTGTGAGATGACACGTGAATTACCTAATGAGTGATCTAGACCAGTGATTCTTAAAGTGTCATGCCTCAAACAGCAGCATCAGCATTACCTGAGATCTTGTTAGAAAGGCAGATTCTTGGGCACCACTCCATACCTACTGCTGAATCAGAAACTCCTGGCCTGGGGATGCAAGGGGGATAAATCAGTAGTTTTAAAAAGCCCTCTAGGTGATAATGATGCATGCTCAAGTTTAAGACCACTGATCTACTCTAGTCTAGACCAGTGCTTCTCACACTTTAGCATGCATAAGAATCATCTGGAACAGCACTAGTCAAAGTGCGGTCTAAGAACTGCACGCTCTCCAGGGAATTTTTGTGCCTCTAAAGTTTAAGAAACACTGACCTGGAAGCTTGTTGAAACACAGATTCTCTCCCAGTCTCAATCCCAGTCCTTCTGATTCAGTAGATGGGACCTGAGCATTTGTGATGCTGATGCTGGCATCAGGCTATCCTTTGAGCAGCCCTGCTCTAAGCAGTTGTCCCTCTGGGGTTTGGCGGGGGAGTGGGCAATGAGAGGTGCTAGTGGACTGGACAGTGCAGGTAGCCTTCCTGCACCGGAGGAGGGAGAACTTAGATCTGAGTTACAAGGGAAGGGTTGGGTTAGACAAGTGGAGGTTATTTGAGACAGGAAGGATGGGATGAAGGATGGTGATGGGATATTTGACTGAAGTAGAGCATTCACATGAGGTGGACCTTGACTTGTCCTGCCAGGGCCTGGAGAGACCTATCTGCATCCTCCCCAAGGAAGAGGCTGAGAGGCAGGCAGCAGGCAAACGGCCTAGACCAGGAGTGCCTCCTCATTTGCTCTGTTTTGTGGTCCCTCCCTCTGGTGGGACTTTTAAGATCCATGTTGCTCTCTATTTGTCCTCTCCTCATCCCTCGGTTTCCTTGCTCACTAAGCCATCTTGCTTCAACTCTGCAGCTTCCTTGTTCTCTCAGTTTGGTCTGAATCTTCAGGGTTGGATTCCGGCCGCTCTTCTCAGCCTCCATGTTGATTTAGTTCTCCCTGGACAACTGTGTGGCTTTGCCCTCCATATCTGCCCTCCCCTCACTCAGCTCTCACCTCAGTCAGTTCTAATGGGGTGGGGGCAGGTAATGGGGGTGAGGGACCTAGCTGACATGTGCAGTCTTCTTCCACTTGTTCTCATCTTTGTTGCATCCTGGTGTCTCCTGGTCAGCCCTGTGTTGCTGCCTGTGACAGAAGTGGAAGGCCATGTGGGAAGGGCCAGAGGGCAGGCTTGGAGGTCAGAATAAGCAGCCTTGAGTTCATGGGGCCACTTAAGGTCTTGACCAATGATCTATGATAAAGTCCTATCACAGCGAGCTCAAGTCTGGCGTACAAAGAGCAAATATCCTTCAGGGCCCTAGAACATTCTTGTTATTCATGACTTAGTCCTCCCCACTCAATTTTTGGTCATTCTTGGGTGCTTCAGTGGTTCCTCCATCTACAACATGATCTTCCTCACAGAGAAGAGCTGCTCAAACCACCCAGCAGAGGTAGGATCAGATTCTAGAAACACCCAGGACCAGCTATCATTCTCCAGCCCTCAGTGGAGCCAACCCCTGCCCCCCTGCCATGGGCTCTCCTCAGGTCCATGTGGCCCCTCCCTCTGGCTGCTTGGTTGCCATTCTTGCTTTTCCTCACTGGTCTCCGCTCCCTGGTGGCTGCTTGAAGACCCAGCCATAGAGGTCTGGGAAATCACCCGGGCCACCTGAAGTCACCCTGCCACTGTTGGGATGTGGGCTCACCCTCACAGTCAGGAGGGCTGAGCATCCTCAGAAAGGCTTCTGTGGTTTTGGAACCTGGCCTCTGGTGGACCATCCCTTAGGGAGTCCCATGTACCCTGGGTCCCTCAGCTCCCAGTGTTTCTGATATTTTCAATCTTTATTTGCTCTCACCAATGGTTCACGGTCCACACACCGAATGTGGGGGCTGGCAGGGAGTTACAGGTACTCAGATATCCCTCAGCTCCTTTTGTCCATCTCTACAGGAACTGGTGGGTCGTCACTCAAGCCCGCTCCTTCAGTGCCCTTCAGAAGTGCCCGTAGTGTTTTGTTTTTGCTAACACCCTCCACTAATGAAAAATGGGCTCACTTGGTGAAGCCTGGGCGTGCTGCAGACTTGAGACTTTGGCTTGTTCCTCTTCATCTCTAAGCAGAGTCTAATCTAAATTCAGTCTCTCCCTCTTAAAAATACTTCCTGCTGAGCTCAAAAGGCCAAATCTGGAACAATTTGAACAGCAAAAAGAATAATGAGAGTACTGGATTATAGGCCATAGAATAAAATAAATATTGACAAGTGCACACTTAAATAAATAATGGAATATGTCAGTAAATGGGGGATGAAGGGAACAGTAGTATTTGGATCAATACATGTAGAAGGATTGAGAGAAACAGAAAATCCTGATTAGGCAAACACCACAGTAATAATTGTTTCAGATGACATCTACTGATGGATGCTAAAATTAGTGGGCCAAAGTTTGAGGAGAAACAGGATATTTATACAGTCTCAAAGTTTCTCTCCCAAGCCTATTAATTGCAAAAGGAAAAATAGTGACATTACAGTGAAGAAGCCTTATAGACACCACCTTCACCACATGGTCAAGGTTAACAGCCCCAGTGATATGGACATATGGACATTGTGGACCCCCTGATATGATGCCCTGAGAAGGGCTATTAGGTAGGGTTCTCCAGAGAAACAAGCTAATAGGAGATCTAGATATAGATATCTAGATCTATCCATGTCTATTCCTCTTATATAATAAAGTTATATTGACTCATACGACTATGGAGGCTGACAAGTCCCAAGATCTGCAGGGTGGGTTGGCAGGGTGGAGACCTGGGAGGGCTGATGGTGTAGTTCCAGTATGAACTGGCTCAAGACCAAGGAAGAGCCAATGTTTCCATTTAAGTCTGAAGAGAAGAAAAAGCGCATGTCCCAGTGCAGAAGCAGTCAGGCAGGAGGAATCCTCTCTTAATCCAGGGAGAGTCAGCTCTATTGTCCAGTAAGGCCTTCATCTATTTCATCTATTTGGAGGAGGCCCACCCACATTAGGGAGAGCATTCTGCTTTACTCACTCTACCACTTAAATGTTAATCTCATCCAAAACACCCTCATAGAAACAACCAGAATAATGTTTGACCACATAACTTAGCACCCGTAGTCTAGTCAGGTTGACAACATAAAATAACCATCACAGAAGGGTTCGTAAAAATGCATGACTACTCTAATTATTCACCACCTTAGACAAACCCAAGTTGATGAAAATTTTACAAAATAACTGACCAGTATTCTTTAATAAAAATGTCAAGGTTATGAAAGACAAGGCAAGACTGAGGAGACTGGAGGAGACTAAGGCAACCTGATAGCTAAATGCAGTGTGGGATCCTAGCTGGCATCCTGGAACAGAAAAGGATACTAGTTGAAAAACTAATAAAGTTTGAATGAAGCCTATAGTGCAGTTAATTGTATTATATTGATATTAATTTTTTAGTTTTGGTAAACGTACTGTGCTTACCTAAGACGTTAATCTTAGCAGAAGCTAGTTGAAGTGTATACAGAAAGACCGGAAGATTTCTTAGTAACAGAGGGTATTTTTATATTCTTTAAATTTATAACTGTCTTGTGTGTATATGTACATATAATTGTGTATCTACCATGAAGGCTAAATTCTATCCTTTTTTTTTTTTTTTTTGGCAAGTTCCTTTAAAAACCCTTAGACTTGTGTTCTTTTTTTTCTTTCTGTATTCTGTGTTCCCTCCTGACTAAAGCATCCTTTTGTAAACGTTCACAGCCCAACCCTCTTGCTGTTAATGGAGGGTCTTTATCTCTAAGGTGGTGCTCTGCTCTCCTTGTACAGGGCAGAGAGCCTCAGGCTGGGAGTCAGGAGACCCGGTGCCAGCATTTTTAGTCTGGTTCTGTTACTAACTCAGCGTCCTTCCAGTTTTAACATTCTGAGCCAAATGAATGGCAAATTTGGGCTGAACACTATATGCATTAGTTGATGTATGGATCCAAATGATTATATTTAGTATTTTTTCCCTTTTATCAAGGTCTTAAGTGCTCTATTTTTAGATTTCCTAAGTTTTCATAAACTCATGTACGTCTTTTCCTCTTGCTCCCCAAAGTCTTTGGAGTCTATAACAGAATTCACAAATTTACTCTGGCATTTCCCTTAGACTCTTTCCTTTTAGCCATTTAAGGAAATCAACACTTTGGAGGGCCAGGAAGCCAGTGTAGCTCTCCTTTAACTTGTTTTCTCCTCTCTGAGACTGGGTCATATGTGTAAAAGTGAGATTTGAAACAGGGCTGTCTGAACTGAAAGCTTCTATTGACCTGGGACGGCTTTGAAAGGAGGCTTCTGGTGGAAAGATGGATAGAATCTACCAGTTGGAGAGAAGTGGGGGGCACATATGGGTTTTGGGGGGCAGGGAAAGGGGTGGGCACAGCATGAGCAGAGGCGTGGCAGTTGGAAGCACGAAGTGTGCTGGGGAGTGGAGCTGTTCTGGGTCTGCTAGGGTAAAGGAGGGTGAGGGATAAAGCTGGAACATGGGTGGGAACAGAGTGCGATGAGCCTTGGATTCCAGGTTGAGTTTGGACTGTATTTCATAGCCCACTTCATAAACCAACCATTGAAGGTCTTTGTGAAAGGGAGTGCCACAGTGAAAAGAGTGTCTTAGAGATTTAAGTATGGGTGGGATATGGAATGGACTGGAGAAACAGAGGGTCTCTCCTCATGAGTGCTGGTGTTTGATGAGTTAACCAGATATGGCGCTAAGTGATTTACATGTGTTATGTCATTTAATCCTCACAGTAGCCCTAAGAAATACCCTTAATATCATCCCCATTTTCCAGATGGGAAAACGGAAGCTTTGCAAGGTTGGTTAATGACCAGGCTTTCCGTAGTGAATTAACAGTGGTGGGGTGGCAGGATGTGAAGTAGGATGGATCCATTTCCACCTGGGCTGCCTCTTTGTCCTGCCACCCAGTGGCCTGGAGACAACCTGGGGCAACTGCAGTAGGTAAGATGTGATAAGTCCAGGTGATAAGGCCTGAACTAGGTCAGCCGTGGTGGAGAAGGAGAGATGGGAGCGGCAACGTGAGACATGCCTGTATGGGAGCCTGATCCCAGGGCTGGGTCTGCAATTTTAAAGCTTCTCTTTATGTTTGTTTCCTGATGGTGCTCAGTGGTGAGAACTTTGCCAAGACCGTGGAGACATCATGGAAAGCCTTGCCTCCAAACTTCCTAAGTAGCTTAGGCTTCTTGTTTTTCCCGAGGAAATGAATTAATTTAATAAAGTAAGTGCTGAGGCTGGGTGTGCTTGGCTGGGGTTACTAGAGATGGTTTAAGCAAACTTCCAGGTGTTCTCAAGCACCTCAAACTTTAATGGCTAGGGTTGGAGACAAGGAGGTGCCTCTGGAGGTCTGGGGGTGATCAATTCTTCCTTTTTTTTCCATGAACCCCCTCTCTCATCCACGTATCTTGATATGTTTCCAGTTACTTCCCTGCTTTGCTGTTGTAGGGGTTGATATATCACAGAATTGTTTATAATTTGCTTTACTTTTGTTTCTAGTTGTAAGTCAAAGGGGGCACATGCATTTGGTCTTGCAAAGCTTTTGATGCACACTTAAACGGGCATATAATGGGCGCCTGCTGAATGCTGTTGTGACGTAGTGGGACGGTGAGGGCTGGCCCAGTGACCTCTCTCTGCTCTCTCTGCTGCAGGTGATAAGAAGTACATCATGGGGCCCAAGCTTTCCACTCTCGACGCCACCGTCTTTGGACACTTGGCACAGGCAATGTGGACCTTACCAGGGACGAGACCTGAGCGGCTGATAAAAGGCAAGCCCTACGAAGCTCTTCAGGTTTGGGGAGTTGCTGGGGGGTGGAGGGTGGGAGCAACACGATGGAGAATTCTGGGCCAATGCCCCTGAGCTTGGCTGTGCTTTATGGAGGCGCCAGGCCGTGGTGTCTGGGGCCAGGGTCGGTTTCCTGTGCTCGGGATATGTAGAGGCTGAGGGGAGACCCGGCTTCTCACCTGCCATCTTGCTCAGACAGTGTTCTTAGCAAAGCTGACACAGATCCTGCCGTGTTCTACACCAGGGCTTTTCTTCCAGCTCCTTATGTAGTGGACTTAGTACTTGTCGCTGAAACAGGGCTTGCATTCCCCCTAGTGCCCTTGTTTTGTTGGTCTCCCTCACTTTCCTTTGGACTGTGGTGGCTCACCAGTTTCTGGTTTATCCGGCACGGCGGTAGCCGTGGTCGGGTGGGGCTGATGAGCTCACTGCCCATCTCACATGCTCCCTTTGAGTCTGAACTGGTCTCAGATATTTCACACGTGCGTATAGGTACATATGATTCTGCGTCATTTGAGTTCAAAGCACTCCCTTCTCCTGCTCCAGCAGGGTGTCTGTAGATCATACGCTGAGAGTAGTAGAGCTGGAAAGTTCAAGATAGTGGGAAAATGGGGAAAGTGTCAACAAAGGCTTTGTAAGTCGAGTGCTATGTGAGGTGTTATTATTGATATTATTATACATGCATTTTGACGAAAGAAATGGTATCTTTGTTGTGTCATCTTGATGTAAGGCCCATGAGAATGACAATTCTAAACTGGAGGGGTCGAAGTGGGATGAGTGGGACCAGAGCTGGAGGATGCACATATGTGTGGGGTAGGGGTGGGGGTGGCTGCCAGGAGTACAACTGGCAGTGGGGCAGGGAAAGCCAGCTCAACCTGGGTTGATGTCAAGGGACCACATCTTCGTGTGTGTGTGTGTGTGTGTGTGTGTGTGCGTGTGTGTGCGTGCGTGTGCGTTGGAGTGGGGTGGTGGGGTATACATGGCAGCTGGGGCCTCTGGGAGAGGCTTCCTCTGCCTTGATGAATAGGAACCATTTTGAGTCGTCTCTGGTTTTAAACAGTACCTAAGCAAGCTCCCGGGGCCTGGGAATGGGGGCATCAAGGTTCCATGTTTCGATTTGGGGAAGGGGATTGACAAGAGTTAATCAGGATTTTTATACCCCAGCTGAGAGACTGGAGGTGTACGTGAGATCACCAGTGAATAACATATAGAGTACTCTTAGTTAATGTTGGATGGACTGATGGATGGATGGATGGAACCAAGCAAGACAGAATCATACAAGAAACTGAGGCAGGTGAGCAGTCAGCCCATTCAACCTTGGAACATAAGAATGTTTGTGCACAAGGCAGAGACTTTCCTCCGTGTGTGTATGTGTATGTATGTGTGTGTGTGTGTGTGTGTGTGTGTGTGTGTGTGTGTGTGTGTGTGTGTGTACTCATGTGCATGCCCAGAGATTCAGACCAGGCTAAAGGCAGCAGGAGTAACTCTCCAGATTGGTGGGGATGGGGCTCTAGATAGGTTACCAGACTTGGTTGGAATGGATCAGGCATTGACTGAAGGTCTTTTAGAACAATAGCTAGGTGGGGATAGGGATAGTATGGACT
Organism: Physeter macrocephalus; assembly: GCF_002837175.3. Taxonomy (NCBI): domain Eukaryota; kingdom Metazoa; phylum Chordata; class Mammalia; order Artiodactyla; family Physeteridae; genus Physeter; species Physeter macrocephalus. The sequence goes on from NC_041223.1 coordinate 60,442,303, forward strand.
TGTATTTAATTTCCTAAGTGATCAGCATCGAGGTGTTCTTTGTCTTGTGATGTGTTGGAAGTTATCTAAATTGAATATGTTATCATATTGGTGATGTTTGTAGCACTTAAAGTAGTTTCCATTTATTTATTTATTTATTTTTTTGCGGTACGCGGGCCTCTCACTGTTGTGGCCTCTCCCGTTGCGGAGCACAGGCTCCGGACGCGCAGGCTCAGCGGCCATGGCTCACGGGCCCAGCCGTTCCGCGGCATGTGGGATCCTCCCGGACCGGGGCTCGAACCCGTGTCCCCTGCATCGGCAGGCGGACTCTCAACCACTGCGCCACCAGGGAAGCCCCTTTCCCTTTATTTTAATCAGATTTTCCATGGTGGTCTAAAAGATAGTGATTCCTTTTCGTTCATCTAGGGGTGTGTTTTGTATTTACTCTTGCTTCCTGTTTCTTCGTACTCCCTCCTTCCCTACCACACCACCTTTACACACCTATGAGTACACACACACTCACATCTACTCATATGCTTCTGTACCCACATGCCCTGTACACACTCACTTGTACACATACATTTACACTTCTACCCAAGCACATACACACACACACACTATGCATACACACACACACACACCCTATGTGCACACACACACACACACACACACACTACAATTGACACTCAAACAACACAGGTTTGAACTGCATGGGTCACTTATAGTGGTTATTTTTCAGTAGTAATGACTACAGTGCCACACAGTCCATGTTGGTTGAATCCACGAATGTGGAGGAACCTTGGATACAGGGGACAGACTCTAAGTTCTTTGCGAATTAACCCCCATGTTGTTTAAGGGTCAAGTGTATTGAGGTCATCTGTTATTTAGTCAGAAAGATTTAGGTATCCAGTATCAGTAGAAATCTCAGATTGTACAGAATCCCTTCTCGAAGAAATGAAGCATCTTTTGTGAATTTATTTATGACTTGGCCCTTTCCTCTATTACTTCCTGGAGGGACTTGAGGCATTTAGTGTTCTTTTTAAAGAAATGATCAGTGTTTTTGGAGAATTGATTTTGAGTCTCATGCGGAGACGCACACATTTGGGGGAATCTGATGCTGTCACCTGCAGGGCACTTTGGCACGTAGATGCAGATTCTTAAAATAAGCCGGTAGCTTCCAGCTCTCCATGGGGACTGGAGGAGCACAAACCATTCAAGTCCACAACAAGCCTCTGAAGCTCACTTCAGTCATTATTCTATGCCCCTTTCTAACCTTTTGATCGGAGCTGCTAATGCAGGCAAACTACTAATTTGATCTCAACTTCTTTCTCTGCCTTTGCTCTTTTTGTGGTGGAGACCTTCAAAGGAGAAGTAGAAACAAACAACCAAGAGTCTGGATAATTTAGAACTGGCTCATATCCAGGAGTGCAAGTGGCTTGGATCTGGCAGTTTTCTGCCTTAGCTTTGGAACAGCCAAGCCACTATTGTCCTTGCCATCTGTGTGAGTGTGTGTGTATCAATATTAGCTTTTTGGTCCTAGATATTATTTAAAATAATCTAGCCACACAGGTTACTCTGGGAAACATCCAGAATCATGAGAACTTTTCCTTAATTTAGGTGAGTAGGAGGACAGACTTTGAATATTCAGTAGTTCTTAAAATATACATAATATGTTTGTGTATGATATGAAATGTCATTTCCCTACTAGAGAAAATTTAGAAAAGATAGAAAAGTTTAAAAAAAATAAAATTAACTTGTGACCCCATCACCCGCAGAGAATTTCTGTTAATATTGTGGTATGTTTCCTTATCTTTTATCAAGTACATGTATATATGTATGTTTAAAAATTGGGATCATTATGTTGATATAGTTATAACCAGCAGTTTTTTAAAAAAATTAATGTATTTCTATTTGGCTGCGTTGGGTCTTCATTGCTGCATGCAAGCTTTCTCTAGTTGTGGCGAGTGGGGGCTGCTCTTCGTTGCGCAAACACCTATTCATGTACCTGTTGGCAATTCCTATGTCTTTTTTCTTTTTTTAATGTCTATTCAATTCCTTTTCGCTCATTTTGTAATCACATAGTTTTTTGCTACTGAGTTGTATGAGATTTATATATATATATATTTAAATAAATTTATTTACTTATTCATTTTTGGCTGCATTGGGTCTTCATCACTGTATGCAGGCTTTCTCTAGTTGTGGTGAGTGGGGGCTACTCTTTGTTGCGGTGCGTGGGCTTCTCACTGCGGAGGCTTGTCTTGTTGGGGAGCACGGGCTCTAGGTGTGCGGGCTTCAGTAGTTGTGGCACGCAGGCTCAGTAGTGTGGCTCGCGGGCTCTAGAGCACAGGCTCAGTAGTTGTGGCACGCAGGCTCAGTAGTGTGGCTCGCGGGCTCTAGAGCACAGGCTCAGTAGTTGTGGTGCACAGCCTTAGTTGTTTCGCGGCAGGTGGGATCCTCCCAGACCAGGGCTCAAACCCATGTCCCCTGCATTGGCAGGTGGATTCTTAACCACTGTGCCACCAGGGGAGTCTGTAACCTGCAGTTTTTAATTAACTATGTGTTATGGCCATTTCCCTAGTCATTAAATATTCTTCAAAACAGTGTATTTAGTAGTTGCATAATATCCTATCCCATGGCTACATTGTAATTTATGTGATTAATCTTTTTCTGGACTTGTGGGTTGTTTCAAATAATTTTTACTAACATTCTATATTAACCACTGTGCCACCAGGGAAGTCCTGAATCTCAGTTTTATTATCAGCAAGTTTTGTTTATTAAAGTATAATTGACATACAGTATTATATTAATTTCAGGTGTACCACATTCAATGTTTATGTCCATTTTGAAATGATCACCACAATAAGTCTAGTTACTGTCATCATACAAAGTTAATACAATATTATTGACTATATTTCCCCATGGTGTACATTACATCCCCATGACCTATTCTCTTTATAACTGCAAGTTTGTACTTCTCAACCTCCCCCATTCATGTCCCCACCCCCTGACCTCCCCTCTCCTCTGACAACCACCAGTCTGTTCTCTGTATCTGTGAGTCTGGTTTTGATTTGATTTTTGTTTGTTTTTAATTAGAAATTTTCTTTTTAGTAGCAAGGATACTTTATTTTTTTAATTAATTTTTTTATTGGAGTATAGTTGATTTACAATGTTGTGTTAGTTTCTGCTGTATAGCAAAGTGAGTCAGTTATACATACACTGCTTGTTTGTTTTTTAGATTCCACATATAAGTGAAATCTTATAATATTTGTCTTTCTCTGTCTGACTTATTTCACCTAGCATAATACCCTCAAGTTACATACATGTTGTCACAAATGGCAAGATTTCATTTTTTATGGCTGCGTAATATTCCATACTATGTATGTATATGTGTGTGTGTGTGTATCTTCTTTATCCATTTATCTGTCAATGGACACTTTGGTTGCTTCCATTATCCTGGCTATTATGCTGCAGTGAACATAGGGATGCATGTTATCTTTTTGAATTAGTGTTATTGTCTTCTTTAGTAAATACTCAGGTGTGGAATTGCTGGACCATATGGTAATTTTATTTTTAGTTTTTTGAGTAACCTCCATACTGTTTTCCATAGTGGCTGCACCAATTTACAGTCCCACCAGCAGTGCACGAGGGTTCCCTTTTCTCCACATACTCACCAACACTTGTTATTTCTTGTCTTCTTTAGCACCCCTCTTAATGTGGAGTCACATTTGATATTTTGATCAGAGTATCCTTATTAGAGAATTGCATGTGGATTTGGCACTCTTTAAAATAGACATGGAGAGTTGGAGAGCCTAGAAAAGTGAAAGTAAAGCACAAAAGGGAACGGGTTCTGTCGCACAGCTGCTTGCCCTGGAGAGCCATACCAAACCCAGAGAACCTAACACTGCTTTTCTGAACTTGTAAGGAACACAACCTTCTGTGTTTTAAGAAAAACAAACACTGTTCAGCAACTCTTTTGCCATCAGTTATTTATTGTATGTGGATTATTTTTTTTTGGCTTACTATTTGATAGATTAAAAGGTGGAAAAAATGCTGGGTATCTTTGAAAAACATACACGTATATGCCCACCCCATACTCTTACTGTTCTCCATTCAAAGTGTTTAGGAAGAGGTTGTGGGGGAATTCGGGTCTCAGGGAAGGGCTGGATCAAATGATCTTTGCTGGTCTTTGTATCCTGAGATCTGTGAATTAGCTTCAGTGAGACTGGGGAAGGGGGGGGGTGTCCTCATTACCGCATTCAAGTTTGCTAAGAATTTTTAAAAAAATTTTTATTTACTTATTTATTTTTGGCTGCGTTGGGTCTTCATTGCTGCGCGTGGGCTTTCTCTAGTTGTGGCGAGCAGGGGCTGCTCTTCGTTGTGGAGCGTGGGCGCTAGGTTGGTGGGCTTCAGTAGTTGTGGCACGGGGGCTCAGTAGTTGTGCCTCGCGGGCTCTAGAGCGCAGGCTCAGTATTTGTGGCGCACGGGCTTAGTTGCTCCACGGCATGTGGGATCTTCCCGGACCAGGGCTCAAACCCGTGTCCCCTGAATTGGCAGGCGGATTCTTAACCACTGCGCCACCAGGGAAGCCCTGCTAAGAACTTTTCTGAAGAGGTAATGTTCAGCGCCCTTGCTGCCTGTGTGACACAGCGTTATAGGGAGCAACCAAGGACACAGCCAGCACCTACCACAGGCGTGGAGCCAGGAGGTGCTGAGTAAATACCTGGAAACCAAAACAATGTGTGTGAGCGCCAGCCCTAGGTTTTCCGGATATTGGCTGGTTAAGAACCCGGGGCTGGCAGTGGTGCTGGGAGGAATTGGAGAAATATAGGAAAATAAAAGGAGTCACTTTTTTCAAAGAGCCGTGGGGAATATTTCCATTTGAGAAACTCCAAGAGAAAAGCTCTTTATTCTGTCTGGGAGTGTCCTTGGAGTAGAGGGCCATTTGGCTTTCTGATAAATATCCTCTCAAGTTGTCTGAGAATATCAGTAATCACTCATTAGTCATTTTACTAATTTATTTTATTGGATTTTTAAATTATAAAGGTAATACATATTGTCACAATAAGTTAAACAGGTGTATTTTAAAAGATTTATTACCTTCCCCTCACCCATGTCCAGTGTCACTCCCATAGAAAACTAATATTAAGGATTTGGAGTGAACCCTTCTGTGCCTTTATTTTTTCATATACAAATTTACATACATGTATATAGCTGTTTTGGTTTGTTTGTTTTTATTGTTTTAAAGCTAAACAGTGGGGCTTCCCTGGTGGCGCAGTGGTTGAGAGTCCGCCTGCCGATGCA
>NC_041223.1:60447679-60453359 GCF_002837175.3 Physeter macrocephalus
TGGTGGAGAGTCCGCCTGCCGATGCAGGAGACACGGGTTCGTGCCCCGGTCCGGGAGGATCCCACATGCCGCGGAGCGGCTGGGCCTGTGAGCCGTAGCCGCTGAGCCTGCGCGTCCGGAGCCTGTGCTCCGCAATGGGAGAGGCCACAGCAGTGAGACGCCCGAGTACCGCAACAAAAAAAAAAAAAAAAACACAACTAAACAGTGGAATTGCATTATACACAGTACTTTATAACTTGTTTTTTCACTTAATAGAATATTATGTCTTTTTAACAGTTGCCCAATATTCTATAGAATTGATACACCAGAATTTATTCAGTCAATCCCTACTGATGGACATTCAGGTGTTTCCGTCTTTCTTTTCTTTCTCTTTTTTTTATTGACATAATACTGCATTCGACATCGATGTTCATCTATCTTTACTTACTGATGATTTTATTTTAGTAGAATAGAGTACTAAAAGTGGAGTCCTGAGCCAACAGATAACTGAATTTTAAATTTCAGTAGATAACATCAGATTATGTTCCTAAAAAGCTTATAGCAATTTATACTTCCACTAGCCATCTAGTATAATGCCTGACCCTCCACACTGGATGGTATTAGACTTTTTTACCAGTCTGATAGGTGACATTATCTGATTGTTGAGTACACTTTGAAAAAACCCCTGCAGTTTAAAAAAAATTATTTCACAAAGTTTACATCTTCAGTATAGGCATTTATGTTAACATGGGCATCTCTCTCTCTCTCTCTCTCTCACACACACACACATGCACACATTACACACAGCCTGTTTCTACTGCCGACTTTTTTCATTCTTTTTGGCTGGTAGCACATTGAGTGGGTCAGTTGGTGCAGAATCTAGAAACAAGCAAGGATTGGCAAAACCAGATAAACGGGGGCTTCCCTGGTGGCACAGTAGTTGAGAATATGCCTGCCAATGCAGGGGACACGGGCTCGAGCCCTGGTCTGGGAGGATCCCACACACTGCGTGGGCCCAGTTGTTCCAACTACTGAGCCTGCACGTCCGGAGCCTGTGCTCCGCAACAGGAGAGGCCACGACAGTGAGAGGCCCGCGCACCGCGATGAAGAGTGGCCCCCCGCTCACTGCAACTAAAGAAAGCCCTCGCACAGAAACGAAGACCCAACACAGCCATAAATAAATAAATAAATTTAAAACAAGGTGGGAAACAGGAGAAAAGCATCAAGTAGGAGTTATAGGAAATGAAGCTTGGTAATAAAAGTTTAAAAAAAAAAAACCAACCAGATAAACGGAGAACTCAACTGTAAATTTTCACTCTTTGTTTCACTCTTTTTATCAGGGGCAGGATATGAGGATGGGTATGTGAGCTCGCAGCCCTTGCTTATCAAAAAGCACATCCTTTCTTCACTGTGTGATAGAGGGATCTCTTCTTCATGACAACCCATTATCTTTGAGTGACAACACCTGTCTCCTCAAAATTCTTGAGACTCCAGAAAGAATTACAGAAAAATATTCTGTAACAGGTAGTGGGAAGATATTAATTCCCAGGCCAGGCTGTCAGCTCATCTGGAGAGAGGCAGAGTCCAGTCATGGTGAAGAGAATGGAGTCTGGAGACTGCTTGTGTCTGAATCCTGGCTCGGCCACTATATAGCTACGTGACCTTAGGCAAGTTAACTAACCTCTCTGTTGCTTCAGTTTTCCTATTACAGATGGAGATATTAATAGTTCCTGCCTCATAGGATTGTTGCCAGGACTAGGGATGGGAGTTAATATAATTCAACAATAAATAAAGCACTTCAAGTAGTGCCTGGTACACAGTAAGGCCTATATACATGTGTGCTATTATTAATTTTTATTATTGCAGACTGAAGGATTTCTAATGTCACACAGTCATGAAGGGGGCAGCTCTCCTGGAAGAAAGGTAAAGAAATAGGCTGTAGAGAGAATGGCTACAAAAGAAGTAGAGACAGTCATATATTGTGTAGATCCCATGGACATTGTGACTAGATTCTTACTTTCTGGGAATGGACTTGATTGATGCAAACAGGGTTGCCCCCCGGGCCTGCTGTGAAGTGACCATAATTCATCTTTGCTATTCCCTGCCCCCAATGGCCCCTTGCTGCTGCTTCTGCGTCTTTATCTAATTTTTGGTTGCCAGCAATACCTGGTGAGGCGTTTCGTAACTGCTTCCCTGAGGGAGAAAATAAGGGAAAGTTTTGCGTGCATCTGCCCAAAAAGGAACAATGATGTCGGCTTCTTAGCTTCCGAGCGCGTACACAAAGTCTTCGAGTTGGGGGCAATCAGAATGGACTCATGTAAGTGTGAGTTGCACTGTTTTGATCTGAGAAGACTGAAAATGGTGACCTGGAACCAATACAAATCCACTGGTTTACAGGATCCATGAAGCGGGGGGATTTGCCTTATTATGTTTTGTAGCGGATGTACTTAAGCAGAACAGCAATCAAGTTTTGAAAAATTTGAGTGGGAAAATGCTTATAATGTTACAGGAAGTGACAGGTAATGATAATAATGACAATAAATAAATAGAAAAAAATACTGAAAGAAATCACACCAAAATGTTAATTGTGATGACCTTGGATTGGTGAGATTATAGGTGCTTTTGTTTTCTTCTTTATGTATATATATATATATATATATATATATATATATGTATTATGTATATTTATACCATTTCTATATACAGACTTCTAATTTTCCAAAATGAGCATATATTATTTTCTCTGATAGAAAATAAAATAAAGTAGTTACAGGCTATAACCACTAGAGCTGTTAATATAGAAAGAGCCTAAATGGCTATAATAGGGCATTGGAAAAAACAAAATGAAACTATGGTACATCTGTATAATGAAGTACTATGCAATTATCAAGGTGGTCATGGAGTGAAATTAAAAGGTTTACATTATATGTTGCTAAGTGAAGAAAGTAGCTTAGGAAACAGAATATATAGTAAATGCTGTATAGCAAATGTAAATATATGTAAATGTATATATAAATATGTAAATTTCAGGAAGAGTTTAAATGAAAATGTTATTATGGCAAATGGGATTATTGGTAATTCTTTTATTTTTTGCTTATCTGTATTTTCTAATTTCTGACAATAAAACATGGATTACCTACACAATAAGTGAATGTTTATATAACTTTTAAAAAATAAACATCCAAAGAATATTCTTAGGACAATAAAGTCCTATAAGGGACAGTGACAAATTATATACTTATGAGGAGTGTTGCCATCTGGTGGATCAAAAGCAAAAACTTACCCTCTTTCTACATTTTTCATTTGGAATTAGGAAATGAAAGCCATATACCGTGCCGTATTTCAGATGAATGCCTGGACAATTTTAGCAACTTAACAAAAATGTTCCTTTGATTCACAGGAAAAAGAAGTAGACCAACGACCAAGCCCAATGAACCCAATCGTGGGTGCAGTGTTGAATTTTATTTAAAAAATTAAAAAATCTCTGTTTTACTAAATATGTTTACAGGCATGCTCATCCATAAAGAGAATTCTGAGTTACCTATTTTATGGATGATTCAGGGCAAAATTTCCATCCTAACCTAATTTTTTTCAACTAGTTGGCACACTGACCAGCCCGTAATGACACTACAAATATTTGTGGAATGAAGGATCACTTCTGGCTGACTTAATCCAACTAACAGTTGGTGTGTTTTCATGGACTATAAATTAATTTAGATATGAACCAGTCGAAGCACTAGTTCTCTTGATATGCAAACATAAAATAATAAAATACTTCACAAAGCCAAATGATTGTAGTTTAGCTGCCATTTTGGATAAGCTACCCCCTCACTTCTCACCACCATCGGACTCACTCTGAAATTTCATTCAGCCCATTCGCTGAATTTAACTTTTCCCACTCACCTTTCTCCTTCTGTGTATAAAAATCTAAACATTTTGACAGTGCCTCTGTGGAAAAACATGGTTAATGCCTACTCTACCCCATCCTTCTACGTTTCCCAGAAAGCCAAGGGGCTGGTAGATTGTTGCCTTTGAGAACTAACCCTCGCTTTCCTCACCACCCTGCAGGTGAGCTGATCAATCTTGCCATGTACTGTGAGAGGATAAGGAGGAAATTCTGGCCTGAGTGGCACCATGATGATGACAACACCATCTATGAGTCCGAGGAGAGCTGTGAAGGCAGCAAAACGCATACGCCCCTGCTGGATTTCAGCTCTTACTCAAGGACAGAGACCTTTGAAGATGAGGGAGCAGAGAACAGTTTTTCCAGAACCCCAGACACGGATTTCACTGGACACTCGCTCTTTGATTCTGACGTGGACTTGGATGACTACACAGACCATGAACAGTGCAAGTGACACTCAGCCCTGCTGACCCTCCTCTGTTGGAGCTGCCATTCCCTGGGGTCAGTCCAGTCTCCCAGGTAGAAATCCATCCGAGCTGGGAGGAGATCTTCGTGCTTGACACAGTTCTCACAAGCTGACTGGACTAGAGCAGCCTGATTTCTTTTTTGTACAAACAAGACACAGAACCATTCCGATGGCTCCATTTGAAACAAACAGGCAAAAAAAAAAGTCAGCATGGTTCCTGAAATCCACCTTTGTTTTCATTAGAAAACTAAGATTGTGTGGTAGAGCAGGTGCAACAGCAGGTTGTCCACAGACGGTGTGTACATCGATCCCCTGCAACCCGAGGGCTTAGGTGCAAGATGGATTCTTGAACATCCTTCGTCCAGCAGGGTTCAAAGTCAGGAGAGATGTCATCAGAAGGAATGTAGGAGATAAATGTTCTGTGGTGGCTGCTTGTATTTCCTGTGTGTATATTGTATGTTGAGATATAAGTCAAATAAAATCCATAGATATTCAGTGAACACCTACTATGTGCAAAGCACTGTGCTAGGTGCTAGCCAGTATGAGTTTTACCCTAAGCCCTGCCAGTGGCTAGCTGTGTGATTCTGGGCAAGTCCCTTAATTCTTGTGTGCCTCATTTCCCTCACCTGTAAAGTGGGGGTGACAATAGTCCCCGCCTACCTACCTCACAGGGGTGTTGTGAGGATTCACGTGGTAACATACGGCGCTTTAAACCTCTCAGAAGAGGTGTGACATAAACACATTTTATTCTTTAATGTGCTTCGTGTGTGTGGAGATTGGAGGGCAAAGGAATTCCACATCCAGGCAACAGCGGCCACAGTCACTCGCCCAAGCGGAGCCAATGGAACACACACCAAGGCACAGTTAGGACTCCGTCATCATCCTCTTTGTGATCTTGCTTGAATCGAAACCTTTTGTTCAAAGAACCTTGGAAATGTTTCTACAGATCATCAACAGCTACAAACAGTCTTCAATTCTACTGTACATTTTCAGGGAAGCCTTTCTTTCGTTGCCTGAACACACACTGGAATGTTGTCCTTTGTTGATTCTGGAGTGTTCAGTTGCCTACGTTTGGTTTACTTGGGGGGAATAAAGCTCAGGAATAGGATGGATTTAATAGTGGTGAAGGGGAAAGGATGTGACTGATTTTTGTAAGCAGAAGCTCGCCAACTTGTAATGTCTTTTTTGAAAACAAACCTTGCAAGATGTATTGGAAAGATGAAGTAGGAAGAGGATCATTGTAACTGGTAGCAGAGCACTTTGTGCAGTGTAGACCCTATGCAGTTTTGTTTTTTTTTTTTGCGGTACGCGGGCCTCTTACTGTTGTGGCC
>NC_041223.1:60453819-60460999 GCF_002837175.3 Physeter macrocephalus
TCCCGGACCAGGGCGTGAACCCGTGTCCCCTGCATCGGCAGACGGGTGCTCAACCACTGCGTCACCAGGGAAGCCCTCTATGCAGTTTTATTAACGCAGATTTTCTGGTGTTCTCAGCCATTGTCTGGTGAGGGGAAGGCAACGCTGAGGAAAATCTTAATGTTTCTTAAAGATTTTTCCTCCCCTACCTGTCCTCTCTCTCCCTCCCCATAGAGCCCCTGAACTCTTGGGGTTACTGTGCTGACTGAGGCACTCCATCTCTGAAGACATAGTTTTGGTTGACTTAGAACATTTTTCTAGTGAAATATGGGTTGAAGATCCTAGGGTGATGGCTGTGGATTTGGGCTTCTGACCACAACTGACTGGGGAAGGGTTATTCCTTATGGGGTTAAAGAGGAACTTCTTAAAAGACAGCGTCTTCTGGTAAGTTCACGTACTTTATTTGAAAAAGAATCTCTTTGAATATGGTTTTGACAAAGTAGTCCTAAAATGCTGTGGATTCACAAACAAGTAAAGGGGGAGAGTTTTTGAGGCTATTTACCATTTAAGCAACAGGGTAGGGCATATGTAACTGGGAAGAAATGCTGAAAGCTAAGCTAGACATTTTTATTCCACAGAAAACTCAGTTGTTAATATCTTATTAAAGCCCTTCATCTTTTGAGAGGACTGTTCTATGACTAATAAGAATGTGTTGGAGGAGGTATGAATGGATAAGCCTGTTTTGTTTCCAGCATCATTTGGACTGTTCACCTCTCCTCTCTCTAGCTTAGTGTGTTGCAAGGCCAGCTGGTGGTAGTTCTGTGTGACAGGGAAGCTCCTGGCCTGAAAATGTGAATGTAGTGAACAGGTAAACTGTGGACCAATCTCCACAAAGACTGAGTTCCCCTTTCCCCACCCTCAGCTGGGAAGAGTTGTGTTTGAAATTTTGTCTACAGTTTATTCTTCCTGTATAGCACCAAGTGTGCTGTGTCTTCAAGCCAGGAATGATTAAGTTATGAGTATGTAGAAGTCACAGATATTTTTTATTGTGTGTTACTTGGAGGGCAAATCCATGGAGAGCCAACATTCAAAGTGAAGTTGTAAGACCATTCATTCTCTCCAGGAGCCTCCCGCAGGGGCTTGAATGGACATTGCTGGAGTCCTGGGTACTGCCTGACAGCTCATGACTGGGTATTCAGCATTTTGTACGGGTAACTTGATTAGGAACCCTAGAGTTAGACCCAGGTTTTACTTTCCCAGAGTTGGTTATGGAAACAAAATGACCAAGACAAAACCCACTGTGGAGTGGGTGACTGATGCACTCTTGATTGGGAAGGCTTTCATTTTATGTGCTTCATTCTAAAGCTATCCAGGTTTGAGGTGTTCTCCAAGTTGACGAACAGGTGCTACTTATAAGAAAAATAAGAGATTAGGGGATGTTTTGGTCTTCTGGCTTACTTGTTCAAGTTCTGTATTTCTTTTTTACTGGAAGGTAACTTAAGGAAATGTGATCTTTAATGGTAATAGATGCTTTTGGATGGACAGAAGACCCATGGGCTACCTGTTCTTTTTTTTTAACCTCTCACTGTAAAGTTAAATTCTGCCCTTCTCTCCACTTCCCTTTGCCTCACCCGACCCCTATCTCCACTCAACAGGATGAAGGGGCAGCAGTATCACGCTTTGCCCTGCACATGCCAGAGTAGATACAAGGATGATTTAAATTTACGCAGAAGTAAACTATATTGTCAGAGGTTCCCATTTCTTGTTGTAACATCGTGACTTGTGAATAGTGACACTACCAAGGCCACGTGCTACCCAGCTGACTGATCACAGACTTAGAGCAACTGGACTTGTATCAGAACTGCAGTCTGGTCCTCACGTGAGCCCTGCCTGTGTGCACTGAGGTATGAGGATATGTGTTTGTGAAACAACTAGGGTTCAAGGAAAGGAGGCGTTAAGAGTTATAGCCTTGGGGGTCTTGCCCAGGTTATTTGAAAGAAAGTATAGACTCATAGAAATGGATAGCTGGGCCGTGGATTCACTCTAGAAAGCCATATTTATTTGGAGGACAGGCCCGGAACGGAGGTCTTTCACCTTGCCTTTTACAGGGTTCTTCCCATTACATCAGCTTGACTTGGATTCTGTTTAAAACCCACCTCCCCAAGAGGTCACTCCATGTTCATAGAACCAGCACATCCCTAGTCTCTCTCTGACAGTGCTTGGAATTCTCCACTCCTTGTCCCCTGTATCTCTTCAGCCTTGTCTAGGCCAATTCAAAGGATCTTTCTTCGGTATCTACTCTGTGCAAGGCGCTGCTGGGCTCAGTGAATGATACCCAGAGGATATCCAAGTCACCAAGACTCTTCATTCTCGGATTGTATCTTTTAAGGAATCCATGCCCATATGCTCTCTCACTGGATATTTAGTTACTCACTGGTGAGTTGATAGCCACCTACCCTGTGCCTGGCCCTGGGATCCACACTGGATATAGAGTGGTGAACAGAACAGACATGGCACCCTGGTTTTAGGGTATTCTCTTTTACCTAAGCTTCTGTGTTAGCCTGTTTTATGTGCTTAGCCACTTCCCTGATCCATTCCACTCACCACCACTAGATTAATATTTCTAAAAAGCTCTAATAGGGCACCGTATTGCTCCAGGCTGAGGTATTCCTTAGGGCCTGGTGTTCTCACCTCTTTCTTCACCTTGTTTCCTGGGGCTCCTCCACATGGTCCTCCAGTGCATCCAAGCTGGTCCATTGCCATTGCCTAGACATACCTCATGTGCGTGCGCTGTGCCTGTGCTCATGCCGGCCCTCTCCTGAAATGCCTGCCCTTCTTCTCCACTGGCGCAAGTCGTATGCACCTCGCAAGGCCCAACTTCATCAGTTCTGCAAGAAGAGGTCTCAGCTCATTATAATCTCCCCTTCCTCTAGAAGCACAGCTCCCATCATTTCCTTCCCTGAAGGCTGCATGGGAAAGGTATGCCCAGAAAGTGGGCCGTACACTAGAAAGTAATGGTTTTTAATTTTTTTGTCTCCATTGATAATCTGATTCAAGTCCTATGCCCTAGTCCAAGAAAAATACGTATATGCAGATATATGAAATTTTACATGTTAAGTTCAGGAGATTTAGTGACATCTTGACATTATCCGTGGATTCCTTAGGGGGTTCATGGACTGCAGGTGAAGAAGCGTTCTAAAGAGTCTTTAAAAGTCACTGTTGTTAGTGTCTGTTCTTGCTTGCTTTTATCACAGCCAGACAGGAGACAAATTGGAATGGGATGTGCAAGCAAAAGTGATCTCTGTCATTATCCCCGCGGAGAGTGTGCTGAGTGACAGGGGAGGAGGATAAGGCCTCTCACATTCGTTGAGAAAATATCTTTGTTTTGACAACTGTGGCATTTTGAAAGTGACAGGGTTTCGTTGTCATCGTCATTGTCATCTCCCTTCTGACCACCCAAAAAGTTGATTTCGCAAAATCAGTTCAGGGCCAGGGGAGCTTCCCTTCAGCCCTGAAACCCACCACTTCTGCTGGCCGACCTGGGCTTAAGGTGGGAGAGAAGACGCTGGATTTTTCCTTACAGGAAAAAGTTCTACACAATCAGGTTTTTCTGCATTAATTAAGCAATTAATTCGTAGAACAGTTGAGTGTATTTTCAATAAAAGGATGGTGCCTTTGGTTGATAGGGAACAACTCAGGTTCTTCCTCTTCTTTTCCTTCCTCTTCTCCTTTCTCCTGCCCCTCACCCCCCCCTTCTTCCTTTTTGTTTTCAGGGCGAAGCACCTTTAGTATGACCCAGGATCCTTTGTTCTCCTTTATATGTAGTGCTGTTTAAGATAAACACAGACTGATGAAGGTACATTCGATGACAAATACTTCCTGAGTCTAAATGCTGAACTCTGGCAACCCATTTCTAACAGGTCTGGGATCGATGGCTTGACCTTCCTTCACTTGCTTCTGGTGGTCTGGATGCAACTTGCAAAGTTCATAAGGACCCCTCGTTGGGTGGGACCCCTCATCTGGCCGGTAAAACCCTTGCTAGTGCCAGGAGTAAATGCAAATGGATGTGAGGCTTTCCTCATTTAAATTTCTTACCAGAAATTTAGGTTTTTAGTCCCTGACTTTAAAGAATATCTTAAAGATATTTAAGATTCTTTAGGCTTTAAGATAACTGGAACCAGCAACACATTGGCCTTGCACCTTTGAGAAGGTTACAGAGAATATGAAAAATAGCGTAAAAGGAAGCAACTCACTGTTTTGGGGCTAACAGTGTGACCTTCTTAAGCATTCTGGCTCTTGCCAAAGTAGGGAACTTGCCCCCAGACCAAAGCTTCTCTGAAGCTTCTGCTGCTGGCTAGACCATTAGGATGGTCTCAGTGTTCAAGAGGATTATTGCCCCTAATTGTCAAATTTGTAGACAGTAAAGGGGACCATTGCAATAATAAGACAACTTATGAATGTGGTCCAGCCAGCACCAACACTCTTGATTATTTCCGTGGGGAAACAAGTTATCTAGAGCAAAAGATTGGTACAGTACTTTTGGTGTTCCGTACACAATTTCAGCAATTAACTTGATGGCCTTCCTGAATATTTTTCAATTGCTGTTGTCCCTAATTACAGCTTTAAATATTTTGAAACAGTTCACTAACTGTAGAGCAATATATATTTATGATGATATTTTATTTTATGAAAAGTAGTATTACTAAATGTGACCAATTCACCTCCTTCCCCCCACCCACTGGCAAGCATCCTTCCCCCACCCCAACTGCTTTTTTTTCTGTTTTACTTTTAGCTCTAGAATAGAGTACTTTTATTTATCAGTAAAATTTAAACCTTCTTTAGCATTAAAAAAAAAGTTACCCCATGGCTTTAAAAACAATAGGATTTATCTCCTGAGTTGTCAAGTTAATCAGCAGTGGCTAAACAGATAGCAGAGGGAATGTGATATAATTGGAGGCTAGAAAAGAGTAATGCTTTGGGTATTTACTACCTCCCTCCCTTAAAAAAATACAACAATCTATGGACTTTTCTCTTTAATAGTTGTTCAGAATTGGAAGTGTTCTCTCATATTTGCTTCTAGCCCCCAACAAGAGATCACATTTGGCTTTTTAAAACATCAACGGATGTCCAGATGATTGTATTTTTACCTTTAACAAATTATATCTGAAATTTTTTGCAGCAATAAGACTAAAGATATTGCTCAACTTTTGGAGGGATCTCTGCTTCAGTAGGGGCAACATGTTTGTGTTATTTCTGTCAAAATGATTTTACCTCAAGTGATCAGTCTCACAGGATCATGCTTATTGTAAACATGTTTTTTTCCCAGTGATCTGTATCCTGCTGAGTGTCTGACAACTCCGCCGTTGATGAGGGTGACGGTTCCTCGATGGTGGTGATTGAAAAGATGAGGGTCCGAGTCCTTCATCTGGTGGTATTTGAATTTCACTGAGTGGGAGGAGAGAAGGAATGATGAACAGATACTGGGGCTTCAAGCAACCACGAGGTGTGGCTGTGTTAGAGATGTGTCAGGCACACTGAAAGTTTTCTGGGTGGTGGCATCTTACTAAAACCATCCAAGGGACTACTTTTTTTGTTGTTGTTGTTGTTTTGCGGTACGCGGGCCTCTCACTGTTGGGGCCTCTCACTGTTGTGGCCTCTCCCGTTGCGGAGCACAGGCTCCGGACGCGCAGGCTCAGCGGCCATGGCTCACGGGCCCAGCCGCTCCGCGGCATGTGGGATCCTCCCGGACCGGGGCACGAACCCGTGTCCCCCGCATCGGCAGGCGGATTCTCAACCACTGCGCCACCAGGGAAGCCCGGGACTACGGGTTTAAATAAAAAACAAATGCAGTCTGTAGGGAAGGATAGTTTGTGAATATCCTGTTGATCTTTGTCCTGGTTTATGGCTTTTTCTCCCGGTTGACCCCGCCTGAGGCTGGGCCTGGGAACTGGAGGAGTGGTCCCAGTGTGTTCACTCCTTTGATTCTGGAACTTCCTTCTAGTCTCTCAAAAGTGTTTGTGGCATATAGTTTCCATTTTATGATAGAAAATGTACAGAATATATTTGTATATTCATTTTATAGAAGGCGTTTAAATGTTTAGAGACACCCCAAAGCATCCCTATATAGGCAGTGGTCTCCAAACCTTTGTGCTCATTGACCTTATCAGTAAAACTATCTGAGCATGCCCCGCAGCTTATTTATTTATAAACACACACACACTGTTCTACTGATATGTTATATACATTAAAAACCATAGCAAACATAGAAATTTACAAAGAATAGTCTGTACTCAATAGAGATTAGAGTATGGGGCGAGGGAGGCTTAGGCGAAGCACCCAGAAGGTGGCAGTTGGTTAAAGAATGTGTAGGTAACGTTGGTGGGAAAATGGATGTAAAATAGGCATGGACGCATGATTTTAGGTCAAGGTTATTTATTTATTCGTTCAATCTTTTTTTTTTTTTTTTTTTTGGCCATGCCGTACAGCACGCGGGATCTTAGTTCCCTGACCAGGGATGGAACCCGTGGTCCCTGCAGTGGAAGCGTGGAGTCCTAACCACTGGACCTCCAGGGAATTCCCCATTCATCCATTCTTTTTTTTTTTTTTTTACGGTACGCGGGCCTCTCACTGTTGTGGCCTCTCGCGTTGCGGAGCACAGGCTCCCGACGCGCAGGCTCAGCGGCCATGGCTCACGGGCCCAGCCGCTCCGCGGCATGTGGGATCTTCCCGGACCGGGGCACAAACCCGTGTCCCCTGCATCGGCAGGCGGACTCTCAACCACTGCGCCACCAGGGAAGCCCCATTCCTTCTTAAAACAGGCATTTTTGGTTAGGAGAAGAAAAGAGTCAATAATTAGATATGACGTTTACAAGAGCTCTTTTAAATTCTGTTTTTGGGACCACTTGATCTAGAACGTCTTGTCAATTCCTGCAAGATTTCCCAGTACACTGATTTAAGCAAAACAAGAAAAGAAAGGAGGGGAAAAATCCCCATTAATGCAGATGCTGGCTCTAATGCCTGAGAATTTCTGAATCTGAAAAGCAAGTTTTGATAATTCCTGGTAATCATCGTCTCACTGATTATGTGTCTTTTTTCTTTGCTTCTTTCTTTTAATAGATCTTTATTGGAGTATAATTGCTTTACAATGGTGTGTTAGTTTCTGCTTTATAGCAAAGTGAATCAGCTATACATATACATATAT
>NC_041223.1:60461611-60473386 GCF_002837175.3 Physeter macrocephalus
TGTTTTACATTTGGTAGTGTATATATGTCCATGCCACTCTCTCACTTCGTCCCAGCTTCCCCTCCCCCCACCCCGCGTCCTTTCTTCTATTTGTTTATTACCCTGTGTCTCCAAACGTGTGGAAGATGTACAGATTTATTTTCAGATATCTGAGATAGGAAGGACCAATGTTGTGATTCAAACCCACATTTCAGCTACTTGGGGGCTGATGGGTGGACACTGCCTGGAAAACATTTACCTGCACCATCTGTTTTGCAAACACAATGAATAGCATCTTGCTGAACGAGGGCCTCGACGTGGAGGTGGCATTCCAGTGTTTATTTCTGGACCTATGAGTTACTTTAGCAGTTATTGTTAGTAGTTTATAAAGCCATATTTAAACTTGTACACTTGACTGTAGATAGATTTGAATTGTGCACTATGTTGATTACTGTATATAAATGTGGAAATTCTGTATATTTGGTCTTAATGCTGTATGTATTTGATGTGTAAATGATAACTAATGGATATGAAATAGCTGGCTGTGAATGTCTTTATTCCAATTCACTTCTCTTTTGCAAATTTGAATGTTTAAACTTTACACCCATGGGGAGAATCTGAGATTTTTGCATCTAATATACTGTTAAGTGGTGGTCTCAGATGATTGGGAGAATATTTTAGTTGTAAGGCTCTTGTATAATTAGAACAGAGGTAATGAATTTTTTAGACATTATGACTTTCTGATAGAATTTTAAATGAATGTTTTTTTTAAGTAGAAAAACAAGTCTCTGGATTACGTTGTCTTTACTCTCTTGCCTTTGTTTCATGGCCAGTGTTCCCGTCGGAGCCCTGTAAGGACTGATGTCCACTGGCAGAGAGACGAAAAGGAGGTAGAGAGACTGGAACACATGTGAACCTTTACTGTGGTGTCTGGGCCTGATGATAGACCAATTTTCCTTCTATATAAATATGTCTCAATTAGTTTTCCCAACTGTTCAGTGAAGTAATTCTGATTCCCATTTTGCAGACGAGGAAGGAGGCTTGGAGAGGTAAATTAGGACAACGTGGCTGAGATACTCAAGTTATATATATTGGGATCAGAGACTCACAGCGAGGTTTTAGAAACACAAATGTTATTACTGTTTCACACACACGTGCCTGGCAAGGAACCGCGAAGGATAGCTGGGCCTGCGGGCGTTTCAGGATGGGTAGAGACATTCGGGATGTTTGAAATCCGATCTACAAATTTGACCAACTATTATTCGAATGTTAGCTTCTTACCTTTTAGAGCAAATTACATTAAAATCCCCAAATCCCAAACTCCCCCAAATATGGGGATATCTATTAAGTAACAAATGAGAGAACCCCCTAATCCCACATTCTAGAGATAATAGTTTGGTTTTTATCCTTTTAGAACTCCTTTCTCTCTTGACCTGTAAATCCTAACTATTCAGCTCTGCTTGTTAATAACACAGACGCCGATTGGAAATGCTTTGGGGCAAATCTATTGTATACCTACTTCTAGAACATGTGTGGGGTCTTGCCCTCAAGCTTGGTGTCTGTACCTTTACGGAAGCTTTATTCTCCTAGCTTTCAGGAGGAAGGGGGTTGTTTGCCTTTCCAACGTGCAGTGCTCTCAGAAGTGTTAAGAGAAATACTTTGTGAACAGTTGTACCGGATATTGCATGAAGCCGTTTTTCACATTTTTGTCCTTCTTTCCTTTTAGGGCAGAGACAGCATGGTCGGCCTCCTGTTCTCTCAGGGGCTGCCTGTGTTCTTTGTAGATGGTGCCACTGTCAGCACCCATTAAACGCTGCCCAGCTGGGCTGGTACCCATTAGCAACAGACTTTTAAAATCTGCCAAGGTTAAAGTAGCTTGTCCTTCGGATGAAAGGGGACTTTGGAAAACAAAGAGGAAAGAGAACCAGATTCCTTCCTCACAGGAATGACTGCATTGCTGCCCCATGTGCCTAAGAGGTACCTGGTCGGTTTCAGTGATGGTGTTCTTATTGTGAAGACATGGGGGTCATCCCCGGGTGAGGGACCATCAGGATTGGAGTTTATCTCCCTGGGTGTTTGCCCTGGGCGAGCACACTGGGTAACTCGTGCTCCGCACGTATCCAGGAAAACCCTGATTAAAACAGCATCCCAGGGCTTCCCTGGTGGCGCAGTGGTTGAGGGCCCGCCTGCCGATGCAGGGGAACCGGGTTCGCGCCCCGGCCCGGGAAGATCCCACATGCCGCGGAGCGGCTGGGCCCGTGAGCCATGGCCGCTGAGCCTGCGCGTCCGGAGCCTGTGCCCCGCAACGGGCGAGGCCACGACAATGAGAGGCCCGCGTACCGCAAAAAACCAAAAACCAAAAAACAAACAAACAGCATCCCAGGCAGCGTTGAAAGGGAGGAGACTTGAGGAAAGGTCTGAGTGTGGGAGACAGCAGCCCCAGGCCTCTTCCCAACCCTACTGTGTCCTCGGGTTTATTGTGTGGAAGCCCGGCTGCTGCTTCCCCACCCTCACAAGGCTCCTCCAGCTTTAGCTGGTGCATTCCAAGGAAAACAGCAGAAATTTTAAGGGCTGCTCAGGGGTGTCAATAGTCCCGATTCACCGGTGGCACAAAAATGGGAAGGGGGTTAAGTGGGGAGGAAGGACTCGGGGCCAGACTGTTTGGAAAGTCATCCCTTTGGCGGTAAGGAGGGTTTCTGAGCAGGGGACTAATGTGAGGAAAGAATATTTAAATAAGATTCACTGATGACAGCCTGGATGCAGGACTAGTCAGAGAAGAGGCTGCAGCAGAGCAGCTGGACCTGATCTCAGTGACTCAGAAAGGAGTTATAGGTGGGAAATGAGGACAGGGAGGGGAAATGTGGGTGTGTGGAGAGCAGCCAGCATGCCCAAGGACACACTGAGACCCCCGGGTGTGGGGGGCCCCAGGGGAAGAAGGTAACGCCGGGAGATTGGGTTCGTGATGCTGCTGCCGCCAGATATGGGAAAGTTGAAGGAGGCGGAACTGACTTGAGGGAAAAGCAGCATTTGGTTTTAGCCACCTTGAGTTTGAGGAACCAGTAGGAGATGCAGGACTGGAACCTGTGAAGGGGTAAAAGTGAAAACACAGCCCCCGAAAGGATGGCTGAAGCAAACGGGCTGGAGAGAGAATCAAAATTATTGGCACCTTGCATTTGCATAATGTATATCTTTGAGATACTGTTAGAGTCAGTAACACCCTGACCGCATCACTTACCATCTTCGTTTACAAAACGAGACTCTTACAGGTTGATCTTTAAGAGAGCTTCTGGCTCAAATCTCCTTTTATCCTTCCCTGAGGCTGAAAACCCGCTTCTCTGCCAACACTGATTCCACCTCCTGCTTTGCTGATTCTCAAGTGCTAAAGAGAGGAGTTTTTTGATCAAATCAAATAGTAATAGCTAATTAATTAATATTGATAATGTTAATATCAACTCTAACAATATAATTATAATGTAATATTATATATATTATACTATATTAATATTAATAATAGCTAATTAATTAATTAGCACCATATTACTGTGTACCAAGCGCTGTGTTCTTAGCAGCCTACTTCTATTTACTCATTTGCTCC
Organism: Physeter macrocephalus; assembly: GCF_002837175.3. Lineage (NCBI taxonomy): Eukaryota > Metazoa > Chordata > Mammalia > Artiodactyla > Physeteridae > Physeter > Physeter macrocephalus. The sequence goes on from NC_041223.1 coordinate 60,465,186, forward strand.
TCACCACAGCCCTGTGAGGTTCTGTCATTCATCATTATCCTCATCACCACACCTTCATCCTCGTCATCACCATCATCACCATCTCTAGTTTACAGATGAGGAAACCAAGGCAGAGAGATCTTAAGGAACTTTCTCTAGTCTCTGCCAAGTGATCGAAAAAAAAAAAAAAAAGAAGAGGAGCATGGTCCTTTTTTTGTTTTTAAATAGTTGCTATTTTACACAGGGTCATCTGGGAAAGTCTTTTTATTTTATTTTACTAATTAATTTATTTATTTTTGGCTGCATTGGGTCTTCGTTGCTGCTCGTGGGCTTTCTCTAGTTGCGGCGAGCGGGGGCTACCCTTCATTGCGGTGCACGGACTCTAGGCACGGGGGCTTTGCGGGCTCAGTATTTGTGGCTCGCGGGCTCTAGAGCACAGGCTCACTAGTTGTGGCGCACGGGCTTAGTTGCTCCGCGGCATGTGGGATCTTCCCGGACCAGGGCATGAACCCGTCCGTGTCCCCTGCATCGGCCGGCGGATTCTTAACCACTGTGCCACCAGGGAAGTCCAGGCATGGTTCTTTTATTTTCTTTATTCTATCAACTTCTCCCTCTCTCCTCCTTTTCCCACCCCATACATGCATTGGCCAGCTGCAGCTTCTGACCCTTCTAGGGATAGACCAGAGAAAGGCAGAGGAGTTTGGAGAGTTTAGAGGTCTAACTCGGCTGCCACCAAAATGGTTGTAGATATTTGCAGGTGTTTAAAGATGACTCTCTTGTGGGCACTTTCACGGGCCCTTTGGAGACCTCCCTAGTATCAGGAAATCTTTCACCTGGATGTTCCCATGATACAGGCAAATGCCTCTCCTCTGGCTCAGCCCTTACGACTCTGCCATTGGCCCATGGCTGGGGTTGGAATTCTAGCACTCTTCCAGAAGGCCTCGTAAGCAAAGTCTCTTTTAGATGGTGCCATCATCTCTGTTTCTCTCTGTGCTAAAATGTAGACCTCTCCACCAAAATGTTGAGCTCTCCACCAAGCCCCACTCACAAAGCCTGAGGCAACTGGAAACTTCCCCTACCCCCTTGCTCACCTCTGCTTATGTGTCTAAGACCCCACTGCAGAGTGGGATTAGTTGGTGCCTACTGTGTTGGGACCTCAGTGGAAGGTGAGGGTGCAGTCCTGTAAAATGTAGCATATACGTGTGAATGAGAACCAGATAATTATTTTTAGGTGAGTTTAATGGTCATGAGTCTGTGAATGTCCTCCACTGACGTCCTCACCTAAATGGGCGGCATTCTGGCGTCTCTTCTCAGGCTGGTTATGGGAGGCTCTTATCACAAGGACTCAGGGAAGTTATAATGATTTGTGTTTTTATTATGCCTGTGTATAAGATTAGGGTTAATCTAAGACTTGTCAAAAATAGTAGAAATCCAGGCTTTTAAAGTCTGGGTGTTACGTGCCGTCGTGCCCCTGGGGACAGCAGGTACCACCAGGAACCAAAACCCACCTTAAGTGCTGAATTTGTTAAAAAAAAAAAAAAGGAAGTTAAAACTTTTTGACATCTTAAAATTATAAATGATGAATTATAATAATAAGATGAGTGGAAAAGATTCTAAGTGCAGATGAGTTCCTAGTAAGTGAAGCCAGCATGGGCAAGAGGGGAAGATGTGGACTAGAGCTTCTTCTGGATGAATGGGTAGGATTCAGGCAAAAAACAGTGGAATGGGTGTTCCATTGGACTGGGGGGGTCTTCCAAAGTAGCACTCTATTTTATGACCCTTTCATTTTCACATCTAGCACAGAGCTGGGCACAAAATGTGTGACCATATATGTTTGTTCATAATGAACTCTGCGTATGTTGGAAATAGAGAGCAGCAGGTTGACAGTGGAAAGGTCTTGTTGTAAGTAAGTGGCAAATGAGTCTGTAGTAGATCTGTGCAAGGCCATAGAGCATGGCGGGTACCAAGAGGAGGACTTTGGACTTTGTGCAGGTTGCAGTGAGGACTTTCCGGTGGAAGATTCGTAAGATGATAAAGGAGGATTAATCCAGCAGTAGTGTGCATTAGAAGGGAAGAGCAGGACATCCTGTATATTTGTTCCTTCCTTTCTGTTCACATTGTTGCTCTCAACTTGAGTCCTTCTTGCTTCTTGTCAGAACTTCTTGCTCAGACACCTTTGGTGGCTCTTCCCCTTCTGCAGAGTAGTCTCATCTCTTTAGCCTGCTTGTCAAGGACTTCCTGTACAGAGTTCCCCCACCGTCAGAAAGTATGAAAACTTACATGAGCTGAAATGTTATAAAACAAAGAAGCAATTACCTTAGAACTCATCTTGCCAATGGATGCAAAAAATAAAATGAGATAAAGCCCAGATGCTCACAGACACAGTTCAAAGTTACGGCAGCTTGATGCTGTGATGTCAAGTGTGGTTCCCAGGGAGCAACTTGGGGGAACCACTCCCCCTGCCTCTGTAACAGCTCCCTGCAGATCAATCACTGGATGCTATTTTCTCTTTTCTCCTTTTTTTTTTTTTTTTTTGTAAAAGTGAAAATCCTTTTTGGATTTCTTTTGGTTAGTGGAGATAGGCAGGTCTTTCTTAAAAGTGAAGTCACACAAAGCAAACGTTCAAAAAAGGGGGGATTCCTATATTTTGGTCCTAATGATTTCATTTTCCTACTCTTCAATGTGAATGCCATCTTTTACCCAGAGAGCTGATTTGCTCAAAATTGTGTCAAACCCTTGGCCACTTTCATGCCTTGGCTCCTGGGATTTCCATCCTGTCTGCTTATCTGTGCCCTGAAACCCATGTATTATGGCCATATCAAACTCAAACTTCTCTGCAAGTCTTCCTGCTCTGAGAAATGGCCCTTTCTTCTTAATTTCTGAAGCAAGCCTTGTTCATCTGTTCACTGATCACCTAGCATATGCTTACATGCTCTCCTAGTCACCTCTTGCTGTATACCATGTCCCACTTTCTAGATTATAAACTTCCAGAAATGACAGCTGAGTTCTTGTGTTTTGTAAAATTTCCTCTGAGGCTTCGTGTTGTCCAAAATAGGGACAGTGGAAATAGAGGGGAAGAGATAGAAGCATGAATGATGTCAAAGGAAGAATTTACAGAATTTTGTGATTACTGTCTTATCTAAATCCTTCTTGGGGACTTATTTTTATTTGTATGCTGTTCAAACTCTTGAGATAATAGGTTCCATATACATCCACACTCCTGTGTAAAGAAATTCTTCCTTTTATTTGTCCTAAATTGCCCTTTATACTGATGATCCTATTTAAAGCATAAGGTCTATATGCCTTTTAAAGGTTAGGGCACTGTTTAGCCAGACGCCCAAATATTTATATACTGAGACCTACAGGAGTGTTGTCTGATTAATACCTGTCTTCTTGGGAAAGCTGTGAATAATGTCAACATGAACTACATTATTCCTGCTAAAAATTCATCCATTTAGTTTAACTTGCATGTAACTGACACCTGAAAGTCAGGAGCTGTTTGCTGAGCGCATTTGCAATACTGTTGTAGCTCATTCATAACAAATGGTGATGAAGTACCTTCAGCATACGAAATGGGAGCCTCAGCATAAATTGGAAATTTAGGGGCTCCTGGAAACCTTTAATATGTAATGAATGTAAAGGGAAAATGCAATGGGTCTCAGAGAAATCCTTGTTTTGGGAAAAAAAGACGCCTTTAGTAATAAAGTTGAATTGGGTATTAAGACGATGGTATTAACCACATGTTTTATGTTAATACCGGTGGAAATTTATCAAGATAGCTGAACAATAAAGAAGGTGGAGATGGGGGTATTAAACAGAGCTAGGAAGGGCTGGGGAAGGCAGAACCTCTCTGTCTTTTCATCTTTCTCTTTCCTCTTTTTTGATTTCTTCTTTTCTCTCCTGTTATATGGCTCTGTTTATGCTTTTTCTTCCCTCTTGAAAGCTTTTACTTCCCTCAGTCTTTCATCAGCTTCTCCTCTTTCCTCTAACTGCAGATTCCTTTCTCCCCTCCCACTTCTTTCCTACTCTCTGTGAAGCTACCCTCCCTCCTTCCCCCTCTGTTGTAAATTATGGAGGTTTGCAATGAGAGGGACCTTGAGACCATGTAGTTTAGTTTTCTCTTCTTACAGATGAGCCTGAAAAGCCCAAGAGAAATTAACTTGCTTGCTCAAGTCACCTAGATAGTGAGCGACAGGCTCTGCACAAGAGGTACCACATCTTAGTATTGAAAGGGACTGGAATGTCATCTATGCCTTTCTTCCATCCGAAGCAGAGGCACTTTCTAAACTGTGTGGAGATATTTAGCTTGTTTGTGAATATTTCCAGCAGGACTGAGAGCCCATCCCTAGGTAGATTGACCCTTGACTTGTCTATAAGAATCTGGTGGCTTGACTGAGGTAATAGGCCTTGGAGTTATCCAGCTTGGTATTAGTGAGGGGAGAATAAGGAGAGGTTTAGATTTAGTTTCCAGATGCTTCATAATGGAGAGTGGGGTGTTCTGATCTCCCAATTTCATAACCCTGTGTTTCCACCATTCTCCCATTGGCTGCCTGCTTAGATGTAGGTCCTGGAAGAACTCAGATGGTTCTCAGGAATAATCAGACCCAAAGCTTCATTTGATAAATGAGAAAACAGAGAGCTTTTAACCTCTCACACAGCTAGTTAGGGCAGAGCCAAGGATTTGACTCCAGGTTTCCTGTTTCCCAGTTCAGTTCTTTTTCTCCAGATCACCCTGACCCTGAAGCTAGAGTAGGTGGTTTTTTTTTTTAAGAACTGTATTTCAAACTAGGGTGGGATCAAAGCTCACATTTATTTTAAAAAATAATTATTTCATAAAATTTCCAAAGATACAATTACTGTTATTAAATAAGAAAATATTTTATAATCAAATATATTATGTATTAGTAAAATATATTATTAAGAATAATTAATGTTACAAATATTTTATAAAAAATAAACAGCTATGGAATGACTCACAAGAGACCAATTAACCATCTAGTTGTGGGGTGGGGTAAAGTAGATCATGGAAAGCTGCAGGGAGGAGGTGACATTTACCCTGGGTTTTGAAGGATGAGTAGTAATTCACCAGGTAGTGGGGGTGGGAAGGACAGGGGAGACATCCCAGGGAGAGCAGCATAAATGATGAGTTAGGGGGCCATGTAGTGGGATGTTTGGAGGAGTGGCCAGAGAGGAGAATAAGAAGGTGGTGGGACCAGGCTGTAAAGGGCCTTGTTTGCCTTGCCAAAGATTTTCAACAATATTTTATAGAAAAGTTCTGTTCAAGAGCCCCTTCTGATGGACAGGGCCATGTCAGGGGGTGTGTTTTGGGGTGTCTGTGAGCTTAGTACGACTTTAGACAGTCTGTCTGCTGGGGGCTGGGGCTGTGTTTCTGTCTTGCTCATTGTTTGGCCTGAGGCATCCAGCACTGGAGCTTGCAGGCAGTTGGGTGGAGCTGGGTCTTGGTGCCTAGATGGGGACCTTGCAGAGCTCAAGCCGATTAATATTCCCTGGGGCTGGGAATTCTCCGGCGGTCCAGCGTCCTGGAATTGGAGCTCCAACCCCAGGGCCCCAGGCCTGACACCCCGCTGGGGGACCAAGACCCTGCAAGCCAAAAAAAAAAAAAGAAAAAAAAAAAAAAAAAAGGAAAAGAAAACACACAGTCAAACAAAACCCAAGACAAATAACAAAAACAAAAACTAACACGCAAATAAACAAATAAGAAGGCCCCTTCTGTGATCTTGGAAATGTTTGTCATTTGTATTGTCCAATGTTGTAGCCACAAGTGGCTAGTGAGCGCTTGAAATGTGGTTGGTACAATGGAGGGGCTTTAATTTTAATGAATTAAAATGTAAATGTAAATAGACACACGTGGCCAGTGGCTACCATATTGGACAGTGCAGCTCTACAATATGTGGGACCATAAGAGATGCTAGGTAGCTGAGATGTATGTTTAGGGATTCCTCCATTTGAGGAATCATGACTATGGAGCTGAATTTATGCGATGCTAGAACAGTCAATCAAGTAGGAAAAAAAGAAATTCATTGATCAATTTCTGTACAGACCAGCCTCAGAATGAAAACAACAGTGATCTTGGGATAGAGGATGCTCATAAAACAGGCATGAATTCTCATGGGATCAGAATGAATGCTGCTTTAAAACCACAACTCCAGCAATGGTATCAGTAGCCTTTGTATTTTGATATACCAATAAGGAGATAATAGCAAATAAAACACTGTTTTATTAAGGTTCCCCTCTTTCCTTAGATCATTAGACTATGCGGCTGCATTTCTATAAGATTTCTGAAATTTCATGTATACATTAAGAATATAATAATTAAAAAAAATTCATCCCGGTTCATTTATCCGTCACTAGTTAAGTTGCAAGCAATGACTAGGCAAACAAGGGAATCTTCAATGTTTCATTAGCACAGGTAGTCTCCAGAGAGACAGCAACTTCAACACACATTCTGGATATATTCTAAGCTAGGGAGTATATCTTTCAACAATCCTAAAAACAGAAACAAGTTTTTGAGCTCCTGATGGCCTGAGGTCTTGTTTGGCCCAGTGGCGATAGGACTGGGGCTGCAATGGGTGTATAGCACCTGCTCCCCGCCCAGGCTGCCTTCAGTGTAGATTCACCTCCCCTCCAGCTCCCTGGAGCCTGGTTTGGTTTCATAGTTGATCTAGTCCAGGATTTCATAATGGGCCTAAGCCCCTGACTTTAGTTCCCCACCCCCCCATTACCCTTGGCTGGACCAAGGTTGGGCCAAGAGCCCAAATCCAGATTGTAGCACAGGAAAATTATAAACACTGTTAAGTCAGATATTTTATTGTTTCTCCTCCTTCACCTTTTCCTCCAAGGCTAAAGGTATACCCAGACTTCCCTTGAGTGCACTGAACCTTGGCTAGAACTAGACCGATTTCCAGACACACATGAGACGGTCTGGAGCAAGCAGAAGTACAGTTTTTCCAGGTGCTTTGCAGAGGCGAGCAGAGCTTTTGGACACCAAGTCTATGTCCCTCCTTTTTGCCTGTGTCTCATCTTGGAAACTGGAGGGACAGGATACCAAGTCACCCACAAGAGGGCAGCAAATGATTTCATTCTAGTTTTGTTTCCCTTCCACAGAGCTTCTATTTAGTCAAGAAATAAAAATTTGATGCTGTTGGGAGGACCTGGGGCTCATTTCCCTTCGCAGCTTTGGCACATTTTCCCGGGTATCCTTGTTAGTACAGCTTATTGCTGGAGTGTGGCAAGTCCTTGCTGGAGGTCCCTTGGCCCAGGCACGCAGGATGGGAGGCCTGTGGGGATGAGGCCTTGTCTACACTCAGCTTTCGAGGTCAGGGTTTATCCCTGAGGAAAGGAACATCACAGCCCTGCATTTAGTAGAGTATTTATACATTACCTCGTTTCAACTTCCCTTGTTCTGAAAGATCCCTCAGATTGTGATAATTTGTGGACCAAGTTATCAGATGCTGCTCAGTTGCCAATTTACCTACACAGGAGACTGAGCTCGGAGAGGGTGTCTGGAGGGCAGAGGTCTTTGCCTTGGTGGTCATTGTCAGGAATCCGCCCAGCTGGTGATGAGGTGTGATAATTCCTGTGTTCCCACCACGTGAGGCACAGACAAGCCTAGGCTGAACTGTGAGAGTGGCCCTAACCTGGCATCGTTTGATTACCTCCTTCTCAATGCCCCTCTCTTGTGGGAGGGCTTTGCTCTAGTCTCCAAATTCAGATCGAGGAATATTTATTAAGCACCTCCACTGGCAAGTCTCTGGGTCGATGCTGAAATGGCCATCCAATGACACTAATAATAACTTAATTATTAAGTGTGTATGCTTAGCTCATTTCATGACTGCCCTAAACAACTCTAGCAGGTAGGTTTTGTTCCCAGTTTGCAGATGAAGAAATTGAGGCTGGGGGAAGTGAAGCAGTTTGTCACTTAGCTGGTCAAGGGGAGGAACAGGAATTGGAACCCAAGCTTGGCCAACTCCAGGACCCTAACTGCACTGCTATATTGGTTTTCTTCCTAGAAAGGCCTTTAGTCTCAAAGACCTTGTAATTTACTGCAATGGGTTTTTAAACTTGGGTCTACATCAGAATCACTTAGGGAGCTTTTAAAAATCCCAATGCCAGGGTCTTATCCCAGGCCAGTTAAAGCAGAGAGAGAGAGAGAGAGAGAGAGAGGGAGAGAGAGAGAGAGAGAGAGAGAGAGAGAGAGAGTG
>NC_041223.1:60473423-60503267 GCF_002837175.3 Physeter macrocephalus
GTGTGTGTGTGTGTGTGTGTGTGTGTGTGTGTGTGTGTGTGTGTCTTGGGTGGGGGGGGTGTACTAGGCATCAGCCTTTAGAAAATCTCCCCCAAGTGTCTCCCTGTGCAACCAGATTTGAGGAGCCCTAAATGGAGGGGGCGGGATGGGTGATATAAAGTCCAGGCACCAACATAACGAGCAGAATATATTTGTTTTCGCTGGGATTGCCTGTCTGTGTTCCTGCAAAGATGGGTACCTGTGTCCAAAAGGAACTTCCAGTTAATAACGGTTATAATAACTAATATTGGTTTGAGTGCTTGCCCTTTGTGAGGCAGTTTTTAGATTGTCACCTATATTGACTCTTTTAATCCTCACACAAACCTAATGCAGGTTTTCATCGATTCTAAGAGGCCAGGGTTCCAAGATGCATCATCATCATATGTACACTAAGAAATAAAGAAAAAAACCCACCAATTCATTGTAAGTCACCATAAATGATGATTTTTTTCAGAGATGTTAAAATGTGGGAAAACGTGCATCTTAAAATTAATGGAATAAAAAGAAACGAAATTGAGCTATTTGTAGTGAGGTGGATGGACCTAGAGTCTGTCATACAGAGTGAAGTAAGTCAGAAAGAGAAAAACAGATACTGTATGCTAACACATATATATGAAATCTAAAAAAAAAAAAAAAGGTCATGAAGAACCGAGGGGCAAGGTGGGAATAAAGACGCAGACCTACTAGAGAATGGACTTGAGGATATGGGGAGGGGGAAGGGTAAGCTGGGACAAAGGGAGAGAGTGGCATGGACATATATACACTACCAAATGTAAAATAGATAGCTAGTGGGAAGCAGCCGCGTAGCACAGGGAGATCAGCTCGGTGCTTTGTGACCACCTAGAGGGGTGGGATAGGGAGGGTGGGAGGGAGGGAGACGCAAGAGGGAGGGGATATGGGGATATATGTACACAAATAGCTGATTCACTTTGTTATACAGCAGAAACTAACACACCATTGTAAAGCAATGATACTCCAATAAAGATGTAAAAAAAAAAATTAATGGAATGTGGTTGTATTTCCACTTACATATGAGGAAACAGAGGCGCAGAAAACTTCAGTAAGATGTCCAAGGTTGCTCGGCTAGGAAGCATTGTAAGCATTTACCATGTCATTAGTATTCTTCCTAGACATATTTTTTTTTTTTTTTTGGCCACACTGTGGGGCATGCGGGATCCTAGTTCCCCGACCAGGGATGGAACCCGTGCCCCGCTGCAGTGGAAGCGTGGAGTCCTAACCACTGGACCTCCAGGGAACTCCCTTCCTAGACACAATTTTTAACGGCAACAGTAAGTTTCATATAAATAAACCCTAATTACTTTAATTACTCCCCTAATTTTAGTTGACTGTATCTCAGTGTAGGTTTTTATATGTGTCTTTTCCCAGGGCATTGCCAGCCATGCATTGGGTGCTGACTATTTTACAGCTGATAGTTCAGTTAAGTCTTTCCCACTGGTGTGAGATGGATGCTGGGACAGTGCAGGCCTCCCGTAGAGCTTTCTCTTTTTCACCCGACTGGGTTGCTGATTGGCTACACATCGGCTGGTCTCATTATGCAGCATCTCTAGTCCTCTAGCTTCTGATTGGTCCTCCCCTCTGGACTGAGCCAGTTAGTCACTCTTTGAGACTGACTGATAATGATTATACGGTAAATCAGGTCTTGGGCGCATTGCTTTTCCTGCAGTTTTGGGAAGTGAGTGGATGAACGCCACCTGAGGGTTGAGCAACACTTGATGATCAGGAAAAAGTGTCTGGGGCTTTCTGATTCCGGGAGATCCAACCCTCTTTACTGCAAACCCCTGTAGACATTCCTCCTGTGTGATCCGTGATGAGATGTTGGCACTTCTACGAGAAGCCTGACCCGTCTTTTGTAGAGTCTATCCTTTCCTCCAGCAGTGTGCTGCGGTTTGGAGTTCAGGCATTGATGAAAGCGACATAGTCGTAGCTTACGGGAGAAGGTGGCAGGTTACTTCAGCTGGTTGAGGGTTTGGTTGGCGACACCTGAAAGCAGATGTCTCACTCCGAAGAAAATCAGCCGGATGCCCACTTCCCTGTCCTTTCTCAATCGCCCTCTTGTAGCCAAGTGTTACAGTGTTTGTTCCCCACACACTGGGATGCAGGTGATGTATCAACTGACCGCTGGTTGGTCATCTGGAAGTGTTGGTTCTTTTCTTTCACCCAAGGTAGATTTCTGGTAGGTAGGGCTAGCTTCTTGAGATCCCAAGACTATTTCTGATTTACCAGAACTGTGTGGTATCAGTTATTTATTATTGTGTAACAAACTTCCCCAAAACTTAGGGGCTTAAAACAACCACCGTTTTATTATTTCTCATTTGGTTCTGTAGGTTCACTGGGCTCTGGGCTCAGCGGAGCAGCTCTGCTTGTGTCACTTGGAGTCTCCTTCAAGGAAGCGCAGTCCGATGGTGCATAGGCCTCGAGTCATGGGGAGGGCTACCCTAGCTACCCTCAGGGGGAGGGCTGAGCCTCCGTCCCTCTCCACAGTCTCAGGACCTCTTCTGTCCGTGGGGTCTCTCCATCAGGAGAGTCAGATTACCTGCATGGTGACTCAGGGATCCAAAGGGCAAAGGCGGAAGTTGCCAGGCTTTCTTAAGGCTTAGGCCTGGAACTGGTGTGGTGCCACTTCAGTTCGTTAGGGGGTCACAGTGCCAGTCTAGATGAAGGGGAGCGGTTCATAAATGACTTTTAAAATTTTTAATTTTTTTATTGAAGTATAGTTGATTTACAATGTTGTGGTAGTTTCAGGGGTACAGCAAAGTTATATATATGTAATTTTTTCAGATCCTTGTCCCTTAAAGGTTGTTACAAAATATTCAGTAGAGTTCCCTGTGCTATACAGTAGGTCTTTGTTGGTCATCTATTTTATATATAGTGTAGTGTGTATATGTTAATCCCAAACTCCTAATTTACCCCTCCCCCTCTTTCCACTTTGGTAACCATAATAAATGACTTTTTTTTTCCGGTACGCGGGCCTCTCACTGTTGTGGCCTCTCCCGTTGCGGAGCGCAGGCTCCGGACGCGCAGGCTCAGCGGCCATGGCTCACGGGCCCAGGGCTCTGCGGCATGTGGGATCTTCCCGGACCTGGGCACGAACCCGTGTCCCCTGCATCAGCAGGTGGATTCTCAGCCACTGAGCCACCAGGGAAGCCCATAAATGACATTTTTATGGAGGGAGTTACAAAGAATTTGAGGCCATTGTTATTCTGCCACTTATGTTCACATTTGGTGGTGATACCGGCGAAAGTAGGCTAAGAGAGGGATCTGACCCCAAGGGTTTTAGGGTGTGCAACTGCTTCCCTACTGTTGCTTTTTTTTTTTTTTTAATTAATTAATTTATTTTTTTATTTTATTTTTGGCTGCGTTGGGTCTTCATTGCTGCGCGTGGGCTTTCTCTAGTTGCAGGGAGCGGGGACTACTCTCTTTGCGGTGCGCGGGCTTCTCGTGGCGGTGGCTTCTCTTGTTGCAGAGCACGGGCTCTAGGCACGCAGGCTCACTAGTTGTGGCGCACGGGCTTCATTGCTCCGCGGCATGTGGGATCTTCCCGGACCAGGGGTCGAACCCGTGTCGCCTGCATTGACAGGCGGATTCTTAACCACTGCGCCACCAGGGAAGCCCCATACTGTTGCTTTGATGAAGATGCCAGATGGGGCTTGTGTGCATTGGCAAATGTCTTATTAGGAAGAAACAGGAAAGTGTAGTGGACAGATAGGGTGCCTGGTGGTCTTTCTGCGTTGGGCGTTGGCTGTCTCCTCCAAGTACAGAAAGGAGAGTTGGGCACTTTTCCTAATTAAAACTGAATTCTTACCTCCAAATTTAGCTATAATTTATTTGTTGTCATGTTTGCTCTGTTTTGGCTGGTGAAGCTCTTCTCTCAGTTGTTCGTGGCCTCGGAGAGCTCCCAGCAGAGCCGCTGCTGGGCTGAATGACAAGAGAGTCTAGCTCTCCCCGTGTGGACGAAATCCTGGAGGACAGGCCAGTGTCTTCGCTCCCTTTGTAATATAGCGCCTGGCATAGGGTAGACAAGCAATTGATTGGTTTCAGTCGAGCCACAGGTGTTATGAAGGAGACAGGGCAAACCTAGGTAAGGTCAGATAATGAAAAGCACAAGAGACAAACTAAAAGTACTATCTTCCTACACTCAGACTCATATATGGGCGGAGATGGGACAGGATAGCAATAGGCGCTTGAGGCTGAAATCAGGACAGGATCACTGAGAAAACCTTTAGGGTTGTTAATCAAAAGAGGGAGGACTCAGGAGGGCCAAGTGGGTTGAGGAATAGAGAGACTATAACGTAGCACAGGCTTTTCAGACTTTTACGTGCAAGGAAATCACATGGAGGTCTTGAAAAAAGAGAAATGCTTGTGTAGTAGTTGGAATGGGGTCTGAGAGTCTGAGTTCCTAACAAGTGCCCAGTTATTGCTGATGCTGCCTGTCCAAGGAAGATGGGGTGGAAAGGAGAAAAATGAGCCATGTTTTCAGGATGGAGAAAAGTAGGTGAAGCTCGGAGGTGATGCAAGGGGCCCTGCTAAAGGAGTCCTTTCCTCTGGACGGCTCTTACCTTGGAAATGTTCTCTAGCAGGACTGTGAAAGGACATGTCCGGAATTCCAGAAGGCAGGTGTGTGGGAGGCAATGGGGGAAACTGTGTCAGGTTTTTGTCTATTTATTTTGCGCCAAATAGACCTCAGATATTTTCTTAAACATTCCTCACCTCACACTCCCCTCCCTCAGGTGTGCTGGGATTCCATATTTCCAGGTTACCTGTAAAATGGTCTCAGAGATTCCTTCTGGGGGAAATAGGGAATTTGCTAATTTTGAAACTGCTTTGAGATATGGACAGATGCCATGATAGCCCACAATACATTTGAAGATCAAAGTGATGTTTGAAAAACCTCAGATGGTCAACAAAGACGAGAAATACTTGAAAAATCTATATCTAAAGACTCCTTGCCATTTAAGGATATTATTTGTTTTCATTCTTACACGGCAAGACTTTCATTTTCCGAGTTCAATATGGTAAACATTTTAAGTAGTGTGGGGTTACTTCTAATTCTAAGAATATGCTTCTAGGCTCCCAGTAAAATCCTGTTCATCCTAGGAGCACTCAGTACTGACTGACTAAAGGGGAGAGTATACCCAGGAAATCTCTGGCTTCTGCTGTAGCCTCATAGAGTTCAGTGTCTCCATTCCATCTGAGACACATGGGCCCAGGACCACCATGCCTTCCATGGTGAGAGCTGTTACAGGCTGTAATGGGAAGTGAACACCTCTGCAGGTTTATGACCTCCAACCACACCCCGTGACTATCCAGATAGGCAATATCTCCTCTTATCACATCCCTTCTGTCATAACCTGGGAGTTAGTGGTCAGGGTCCAAATAAATGATACCACTGGAGTTCAATTGGTGATTTTTGTATCACAGTAGCGATTTCAGGTATATACTCCCAAGCTCTATGAGATGCAGCCTCATGTCTTTCCTGTAGAGGAACTGTTGATTTTTAACACTAATTTTCCAGATGATTGTTTTCCTTGGTCTTGTATTGCTGCAAACCACTCCCTAGAAAGCTAATATTGTATCTTCTTCTTTTAAAGTGGTCCAGTTTAGATAAGGAAACATGCTTTCAGATTCTTATCAAAAGCCTATGCAAACCACTTAGGTTTAGAAAATTGGTCTGTAAATCTTACAGGGTCTGGGATATTCTTGGGCACTTACGTGGTTTCAGGTGAATCAGAAATTGATGCAGTGTGTCCTTGGAACTACAGCATTACTCTCTGAAGCCAGCCTGTAACTGCAAATACTGGGCAGTGTTGCGAAAGGGAAAGGAGAGGTACCTGGATGCTTTGAACTCTGAAAAGGACTTCTGTTTCATTTCCATTTCAGCTTAAAGGTCAGTCCTCTCCAATGGCAAAGATTGTCCTCTGGGGCTCACCTCGCCTCCATAAGAACAGTTTGCCTGCTTTCCAGGGGTGCCAGCTGAAGGCAGCCAGATCGGAGTGACGCTGCCTCTGCCTTGTCTGCTGAGGTTGAGCTGTGTGTGGTACTTGTGGTAGCCAGTGACAGAGACAGTAACAATGATATGCAGGTTGCTGGTGTGCATGGCTTGTCCGGGGAGAAAACAATGATACCTGCTACCGTTTATTGTATGCTTCCTGCCTGCTGGGCTCTGCGCGTTCATTATATCATTAATTCCCTCAACAGCCCTGTGAGGTAGGCATTGTCATTCTCCAGCTTTCTGCCAGGATGACACGGAAGGGCCTGTCAATACAGCTAGCTTGCAGTATCTTAGGTCCCTGACCAGGGATTGAACCCCCTGCAGTGGGAGCGTGGAGTCTTAACCACTGGACTGCCAGGGAACTCCCCAACAGTGGTGAAAATTAATTGGGTTGGTCTCCACTTCCAGCTTTATCCATCCCTTTAGTTTCTTTGTCCTGCCTCCCTGACCCTGCTTTACTCCTTAGGGAATCCAAGAAGGGCGAGAAGGCAGGAGGAGGAACAGAAAAAGAGGATGGTGTTAGTGGTTCAAGCTAGGACAAGCTCTCAAGGAAGTGGAAGTGAATGGAATAAAGATGCTCTGTCTTGAGTTCCAAGCCCTGACACACATGAGAATGTTTTTCGCGGGAAGGAGACATGAGGGGTCCAGCCAAATTCTTCTTTGAAAGAGCATGGAGGGCAGGGCTGGAGGAGTGGTTCCCTGGGGTGAGATCTCCTTGGCATCATTGCCAGCACCAAGGGTGCTGTGGTGTGGAAGATACAGGCATCTTCCATTAGTATATGGGGGTACGCTCCTATTCTCTAACGACAGACCAGTGACTGCCAGCTTGTTAACATTCAGAATTCAGGCAGTTTTTTTCACTTTTCTCAGTGCAGGGAGCCAGACTTTAGGGAAGCACTTCCTTTCCTTTGTTACCGACACTCTGCTGTCGGTAAGGATGTAAGGATGCTGCCGGATGGCGCTTCACAGAGCTGTGGGATGAGGTCCCACAGACCCTGGTTCTGGAAAGTCGAGTCTTCCTTCTGGAATCCTCCATTGTGGCTCTGGGTTTACAAGGCAGCTTGTCTCTCTTCTTTGAAACCAGGGTTATTTGCTAAGCAAAGGCAGCAGTATCACATCTCACTGACGCTCCCAGCAAACATCAGCAGCAAATGATCCTCTTAAGCAAGTGCGAGGGGCTGGAGGCAATGCTGGGGGCGAAATATATGGAATGGAAACCAAAACAGCTGCTCAGCCTCAATGCTACCGCACATCAGAGGACACCTTCAGAATGCTGATGTGGAGAAGGCTCCTCAGAACTGCAGGGGGAAGGATGGGAGAAGGGGCTTCCCTCCACAAGAGCAAGCTGCCTCCATCCCGGGGCACCGAGTCAGTGACCTCAGCTCTTCAGCTTTGCCTTTTTGGCTGGAGAGAGTCTCAGCCACGGAGGCCAACTTGGATGAGGGCATAAGAGGACTGGACCTGGGCTGGAAAGGGAAGTGCCTTCTGCACACTGTGGCGCTTTGATTGCAGCAAGTGGTATATCCGTGAGTCCAAATGGACCATTCCCATCCATTTTATTTTTATTTTTTAATTAAAAAAATTATTTTTTGGCCGAGCGGCATGCAGGATCTCAGTTCCCCAACCAGGGATCGAACTCGTGCTCCCTGCAGTGGAAGCGCAGAGTCCTAACCACAGGACCGCCAGGGAAGTCCCTCCCATCAATTTTAATAGGTGGCAGAAGTCCCTGCTACTCGAATGTATGGTCTCTGTTTTGATTTTGGAAAAAAAAAATCCTTGGCTATTTTTCACAATATCTTTGCTCAGTCTTACCATTCCTGTCATCAGTTTATTCTAAATCAAAGGAATTCCCTTTCCTGATGGAAACCTGGGACAGGGCTCTTGGCACAGAAGAGAAGTCAAGGAATATTAGTGGCTGGTGGCGCTGGTGTTACCAGGTTACTAGTGTAATGGCGGCATATAGAAGTGGGACCACGTGAGGATTCAAGCTCTCAACCACAACGCTGTTGGTCTGCTTTCAGATGACTGTTGGAAAGGTCCGTGGAATTTGATGTTTGCATTTTTCTGGAACTTCATCCCAGTTCTCCTTTCTCTTCACTGGAGTTATTAGGGTCCTCTTTGCTTCCCAGGTTGTCTGATTTCCAGCCACAGTTGCCTCTTCTCCCCAGGGCTGGGTCTCCCTGAACACACCTGTAGTCTCAGCCCTGCCCTGGGCTCAAGGACTAATCCCACTTGCAAGCAAGAGGGATTTAAGGAGTTTCAGGTTTGAGCATCAAGTAGCCTTTGGGGCTGGTACAGCTTTGACCTCACGCGCTGATTCTGATAACTGAAGTTGTGTGCCAGTCCTGAGACATCCATCTTACCCTGTGCCTTACGTCTGATAACTGAGCTTCTGTCTAGCACTCAAGACCCAATTGTTGGCATTTTCATTGGAGAGTTTAGTTTTTGTATTATTTGCCTGTTATAAATTATTGTTTCAACAATCTTCCATTTATTTTTCTTTCTTCAGGGTGAGGATTCTCTTCATTCTCTCTCCCTGAATACCTTCTATCTGCAGATGGATATCTCTGATGCTGCCTGCCTGTCAAGGCTGCTGGGTTTCTCCTGTGTCCCTTTTATCCCCTGATTAGCTGCCTTTTTTAGGTAGCATGCTATCTCTTTTTTGGACTCTGAATCTGAATGTCCATTCGTCCATGCATTCATCTACCCATCAACCTCCTATCCACCCTTTCATTCACCCATCTACCCATCCACCCACCCATCCATCCATCCAAGCGTACCTACTGTGTGTCAGGCATCATCTTCTCTGACTATACCCTTTAGAGACGATATTGCACCTGTCAGGCTGTGTTTCCTCCCAGCGCTTATAACTAGATCTCTCTTTCAACTCCATTGAGTGGATGTAGGTGTGGGGCATTCTTCCCTGATGTCAGACCCTTGCAGCCGCTCTGTCTACTTGTACTTTACTGAGATTTCTCATTTGCCCGCATAAGCCAGAGGCTTCAATTCAGTTTTTTATTCTTTCTTTTATGATTCTGATCACCATTATGAAAATATATAGTTTCACATTTTTAATCCAATTATTATTAACTCCATAGCATTCTTTGAACTTTATTACGACTCTGGATCTGGTCAATGTAAACATAATTTTATTGTTTCCGATATGTTCAGATTCCTTCGAAGTTGTACAATTGGTTCATATTAATTCTACTCCTACTTGGTCTTGATAAATTTTAATGTTGTATTCTTCTGAGAAATTTTGTATCATTCTATCAAAATCTCTCATATTTTCAATACACTTATGGAAAAAAACAAGGTGCAAAAGAATAAATGTCTTGCCCAACTCAGGCAACCTCAGAGAGTGACAAGCCTAGAGAGAAAGCCATTCTGTGCTCTCTCTTCAGACTCCTCAATGGGCAATTATTGCTCAGCTTTGCAAATGAATTGTTTAAAATTATTTCCTTTGAAGTGGCAGATTTGTTCTGCAAAACAGTAAAGTGGTAGAAAGAGTTAAATTAAGAAGACATAGTAAAATTATTAGGTTTAAAGGAGTATGAAAAGACATTTAATAATTTGAAAATATGGTGCAGGAAAAAATTTTTTAACTTAGAAATTAGTGGCCTACACAGATGTAGACAACAAATGTATGGGCACCAAGGAGGGAAGTCGGGGGGTGGGAGGAATCGGGAGATTGGGATTGACGTATATACACTAATATGTATAAAACAGATAACTAATAGGAACCTGCTGTATAGCACAGGGAACTCCACTGCGCTGTACAGTAGAAACTAACACAACATTATAAAACAACTATACCTCAATTAAAAAAAATTAGTGACATAGATAATAAGTGAGTCCAAAAGCAAGTGCTAAATGCAAATTAAGTGCTAAACTCAGCGAGTGGGTAGAATACATACATCTCTCAGGGAGAGGAGATTGGTCCTTTTTGAGGAAGATTGTTGGAATCTGGGTGACATACTCAGGAAGGTCAGAGCTTCCAGGACTGGGGGGGAGACATTTAAAGACAGGCAGACCCCACCGGAATCCTGGACAGTTTCATTTATGCTTCCAGACAGTGTGTTCTGAACGAGCACTTGAATAGTTCCTCTGGGCAAAGTCCTTAGATGTGGTGGCTGAAAGCCAGTACTATTATCTCCACAGTCGTCCTTCTCGCTCTTAACTTTATAACAATTCACTTGATTCCCAAATGAAATGTTTCTCACCCGTCAGAGTCTTTGATCTGGCATGTCAGCGTCACATCAGATTGCGTCACCTGCTCCCTTCTCTCCTTGCTATATCATCTTACTCTGTTTCTTCTGAACTGCATGTCCCTTCACATTAGGATGATTATGTTTGAAAACGCTGCCTCAACATTTTCCCTATGGTATCATGTGTCTCGTGCTCCCACACTCTGTTGGACCCGTGAGCCATGGCCGCTGAGCCTGCGCGTCCGGAGCCTGTGCTCCGCAACGGGAGAGGCCACAACAGTGAGAGGCCCGCGTACCACACCAAAAAAAATAAATTAAAAAAAAAAAAGAAAAGAAAAAAAGCACTCTTCTTTAAATCACTGCATATAACTCATTTAGAGTAGTTAAAGTTTAGCAATCTCTAAATTCTGCATAGACTCTGATTGGTCCATTCTCTTCTGCATTTTGGCAAATTAAGACCTACCTGCTGAGTTACTTGGTTCTCTCTGCTCTTTATACAGCATAGTATATATTATTTATTATAGAATAGTATTACAGTATGTTATATTGTTACTTAAGCATGATCACAATCATCTGGATCCTCATCAAATTTATAATAGGGCCTACTTATTAAGCACATCCTGTATGGAGTAGCGGGGTTCAAGCATGGGTGCACCTCAGAATCACCTAGGAAGCTTTTAAAAATCCCAAGGCTGGGACTTCCCTGGCGGTCCAGTGGTTAAGACTCTGTGCTTCCACTGCAGGGGGCATGGGTTCGATCCCTAGTCGGGGAACTAAGATCCTGCATGCCATGCGTCATGGCCAAAAAAAAAAAAAGAAAAAATCTCAAGGCTCAGGCCACACCTCCAGATCAACTAAATGAGAATCTTGGGGCTGGGACCCAGTCATCAGTATTAAAAAAATTTCCTTGACAAGGTGTAGCCAGGTTTGAGAACCAGTGATGTAAAACCTTGCTCCTCAAAGCTTGGTCTGTGTACCAGCAGCATTGGTGTCACCTGGGAGCTTGTCGGAAACCTCATCCCAGACTTAATGGATCAGAATCTGCATTTTTTCAGGATCCCAAGAGGCTTCCTTATGCACTTTAACACTTGGGAAGCACTGATGGACACGGAAGGGCACTCTGCTAAGCATTTTAAGGCCATTCATTCACAAACAATTTATTATGTTTCCATAATGTGCTGGACACTGGACAAGGCTTAAATTCATGGCTACCTGGCAAAGTAGTACTTGAGCATTATTTTATGAGGAAATTGAGGCTTAGCCAGGCTAAATATCTCAAAAGACACTCAGCCAGGATTTGAATCCAGGCCTCTGTTACTCTAAAACACAATTTCATCCTGTAACACCAAGCAGCTTCTTAGTTTTTGGATATTTTCTACAGTAAATCAAATAAACAACACTCCCTAAATCTTTACGCTATTAATAATATCTTTAATCTATTTATCAAGAACAGAATTAAAGGCAATTTCACCTGGCGAAACATGTATTTCCTTGCAGGGAAACAGGAAGGTGATGAGTCGTTTGTTAGTCACTGATGCAGAAGGCAGGGGGCAGGACAAAAATATTCCCCTTTGGTTATGAGGGTGTCCCAGGGGACACATTGAATATTCATTTTAAAGATGAAATACCCTCAATGTAGTTACATGGGGGCTCTAGTGTGCCAGACTTCGGGTAACTTGCTCCGCGGCATGTGGGATCTTCCCGGACCAGGGGTCGAACCCGTGTCGCCTGCATTGACAGGCGGATTCTTAACCACTGCGCCACCAGGGAAGCCCCATACTGTTGCTTTGATGAAGATGCCAGATGGGGCTTGTGTGCATTGGCAAATGTCTTATTAGGAAGAAACAGGAAAGTGTAGTGGACAGATAGGGTGCCTGGTGGTCTTTCTGCGTTGGGCGTTGGCTGTCTCCTCCAAGTACAGAAAGGAGAGTTGGGCACTTTTCCTAATTAAAACTGAATTCTTACCTCCAAATTTAGCTATAATTTATTTGTTGTCATGTTTGCTCTGTTTTGGCTGGTGAAGCTCTTCTCTCAGTTGTTCGTGGCCTCGGAGAGCTCCCAGCAGAGCCGCTGCTGGGCTGAATGACAAGAGAGTCTAGCTCTCCCCGTGTGGACGAAATCCTGGAGGACAGGCCAGTGTCTTCGCTCCCTTTGTAATATAGCGCCTGGCATAGGGTAGACAAGCAATTGATTGGTTTCAGTCGAGCCACAGGTGTTATGAAGGAGACAGGGCAAACCTAGGTAAGGTCAGATAATGAAAAGCACAAGAGACAAACTAAAAGTACTATCTTCCTACACTCAGACTCATATATGGGCGGAGATGGGACAGGATAGCAATAGGCGCTTGAGGCTGAAATCAGGACAGGATCACTGAGAAAACCTTTAGGGTTGTTAATCAAAAGAGGGAGGACTCAGGAGGGCCAAGTGGGTTGAGGAATAGAGAGACTATAACGTAGCACAGGCTTTTCAGACTTTTACGTGCAAGGAAATCACATGGAGGTCTTGAAAAAAGAGAAATGCTTGTGTAGTAGTTGGAATGGGGTCTGAGAGTCTGAGTTCCTAACAAGTGCCCAGTTATTGCTGATGCTGCCTGTCCAAGGAAGATGGGGTGGAAAGGAGAAAAATGAGCCATGTTTTCAGGATGGAGAAAAGTAGGTGAAGCTCGGAGGTGATGCAAGGGGCCCTGCTAAAGGAGTCCTTTCCTCTGGACGGCTCTTACCTTGGAAATGTTCTCTAGCAGGACTGTGAAAGGACATGTCCGGAATTCCAGAAGGCAGGTGTGTGGGAGGCAATGGGGGAAACTGTGTCAGGTTTTTGTCTATTTATTTTGCGCCAAATAGACCTCAGATATTTTCTTAAACATTCCTCACCTCACACTCCCCTCCCTCAGGTGTGCTGGGATTCCATATTTCCAGGTTACCTGTAAAATGGTCTCAGAGATTCCTTCTGGGGGAAATAGGGAATTTGCTAATTTTGAAACTGCTTTGAGATATGGACAGATGCCATGATAGCCCACAATACATTTGAAGATCAAAGTGATGTTTGAAAAACCTCAGATGGTCAACAAAGACGAGAAATACTTGAAAAATCTATATCTAAAGACTCCTTGCCATTTAAGGATATTATTTGTTTTCATTCTTACACGGCAAGACTTTCATTTTCCGAGTTCAATATGGTAAACATTTTAAGTAGTGTGGGGTTACTTCTAATTCTAAGAATATGCTTCTAGGCTCCCAGTAAAATCCTGTTCATCCTAGGAGCACTCAGTACTGACTGACTAAAGGGGAGAGTATACCCAGGAAATCTCTGGCTTCTGCTGTAGCCTCATAGAGTTCAGTGTCTCCATTCCATCTGAGACACATGGGCCCAGGACCACCATGCCTTCCATGGTGAGAGCTGTTACAGGCTGTAATGGGAAGTGAACACCTCTGCAGGTTTATGACCTCCAACCACACCCCGTGACTATCCAGATAGGCAATATCTCCTCTTATCACATCCCTTCTGTCATAACCTGGGAGTTAGTGGTCAGGGTCCAAATAAATGATACCACTGGAGTTCAATTGGTGATTTTTGTATCACAGTAGCGATTTCAGGTATATACTCCCAAGCTCTATGAGATGCAGCCTCATGTCTTTCCTGTAGAGGAACTGTTGATTTTTAACACTAATTTTCCAGATGATTGTTTTCCTTGGTCTTGTATTGCTGCAAACCACTCCCTAGAAAGCTAATATTGTATCTTCTTCTTTTAAAGTGGTCCAGTTTAGATAAGGAAACATGCTTTCAGATTCTTATCAAAAGCCTATGCAAACCACTTAGGTTTAGAAAATTGGTCTGTAAATCTTACAGGGTCTGGGATATTCTTGGGCACTTACGTGGTTTCAGGTGAATCAGAAATTGATGCAGTGTGTCCTTGGAACTACAGCATTACTCTCTGAAGCCAGCCTGTAACTGCAAATACTGGGCAGTGTTGCGAAAGGGAAAGGAGAGGTACCTGGATGCTTTGAACTCTGAAAAGGACTTCTGTTTCATTTCCATTTCAGCTTAAAGGTCAGTCCTCTCCAATGGCAAAGATTGTCCTCTGGGGCTCACCTCGCCTCCATAAGAACAGTTTGCCTGCTTTCCAGGGGTGCCAGCTGAAGGCAGCCAGATCGGAGTGACGCTGCCTCTGCCTTGTCTGCTGAGGTTGAGCTGTGTGTGGTACTTGTGGTAGCCAGTGACAGAGACAGTAACAATGATATGCAGGTTGCTGGTGTGCATGGCTTGTCCGGGGAGAAAACAATGATACCTGCTACCGTTTATTGTATGCTTCCTGCCTGCTGGGCTCTGCGCGTTCATTATATCATTAATTCCCTCAACAGCCCTGTGAGGTAGGCATTGTCATTCTCCAGCTTTCTGCCAGGATGACACGGAAGGGCCTGTCAATACAGCTAGCTTGCAGTATCTTAGGTCCCTGACCAGGGATTGAACCCCCTGCAGTGGGAGCGTGGAGTCTTAACCACTGGACTGCCAGGGAACTCCCCAACAGTGGTGAAAATTAATTGGGTTGGTCTCCACTTCCAGCTTTATCCATCCCTTTAGTTTCTTTGTCCTGCCTCCCTGACCCTGCTTTACTCCTTAGGGAATCCAAGAAGGGCGAGAAGGCAGGAGGAGGAACAGAAAAAGAGGATGGTGTTAGTGGTTCAAGCTAGGACAAGCTCTCAAGGAAGTGGAAGTGAATGGAATAAAGATGCTCTGTCTTGAGTTCCAAGCCCTGACACACATGAGAATGTTTTTCGCGGGAAGGAGACATGAGGGGTCCAGCCAAATTCTTCTTTGAAAGAGCATGGAGGGCAGGGCTGGAGGAGTGGTTCCCTGGGGTGAGATCTCCTTGGCATCATTGCCAGCACCAAGGGTGCTGTGGTGTGGAAGATACAGGCATCTTCCATTAGTATATGGGGGTACGCTCCTATTCTCTAACGACAGACCAGTGACTGCCAGCTTGTTAACATTCAGAATTCAGGCAGTTTTTTTTACTTTTCTCAGTGCAGGGAGCCAGACTTTAGGGAAGCACTTCCTTTCCTTTGTTACCGACACTCTGCTGTCGGTAAGGATGTAAGGATGCTGCCGGATGGCGCTTCACAGAGCTGTGGGATGAGGTCCCACAGACCCTGGTTCTGGAAAGTCGAGTCTTCCTTCTGGAATCCTCCATTGTGGCTCTGGGTTTACAAGGCAGCTTGTCTCTCTTCTTTGAAACCAGGGTTATTTGCTAAGCAAAGGCAGCAGTATCACATCTCACTGACGCTCCCAGCAAACATCAGCAGCAAATGATCCTCTTAAGCAAGTGCGAGGGGCTGGAGGCAATGCTGGGGGCGAAATATATGGAATGGAAACCAAAACAGCTGCTCAGCCTCAATGCTACCGCACATCAGAGGACACCTTCAGAATGCTGATGTGGAGAAGGCTCCTCAGAACTGCAGGGGGAAGGATGGGAGAAGGGGCTTCCCTCCACAAGAGCAAGCTGCCTCCATCCCGGGGCACCGAGTCAGTGACCTCAGCTCTTCAGCTTTGCCTTTTTGGCTGGAGAGAGTCTCAGCCACGGAGGCCAACTTGGATGAGGGCATAAGAGGACTGGACCTGGGCTGGAAAGGGAAGTGCCTTCTGCACACTGTGGCGCTTTGATTGCAGCAAGTGGTATATCCGTGAGTCCAAATGGACCATTCCCATCCATTTTATTTTTATTTTTTAATTAAAAAAATTATTTTTTGGCCGAGCGGCATGCAGGATCTCAGTTCCCCAACCAGGGATCGAACTCGTGCTCCCTGCAGTGGAAGCGCAGAGTCCTAACCACAGGACCGCCAGGGAAGTCCCTCCCATCAATTTTAATAGGTGGCAGAAGTCCCTGCTACTCGAATGTATGGTCTCTGTTTTGATTTTGGAAAAAAAAAATCCTTGGCTATTTTTCACAATATCTTTGCTCAGTCTTACCATTCCTGTCATCAGTTTATTCTAAATCAAAGGAATTCCCTTTCCTGATGGAAACCTGGGACAGGGCTCTTGGCACAGAAGAGAAGTCAAGGAATATTAGTGGCTGGTGGCGCTGGTGTTACCAGGTTACTAGTGTAATGGCGGCATATAGAAGTGGGACCACGTGAGGATTCAAGCTCTCAACCACAACGCTGTTGGTCTGCTTTCAGATGACTGTTGGAAAGGTCCGTGGAATTTGATGTTTGCATTTTTCTGGAACTTCATCCCAGTTCTCCTTTCTCTTCACTGGAGTTATTAGGGTCCTCTTTGCTTCCCAGGTTGTCTGATTTCCAGCCACAGTTGCCTCTTCTCCCCAGGGCTGGGTCTCCCTGAACACACCTGTAGTCTCAGCCCTGCCCTGGGCTCAAGGACTAATCCCACTTGCAAGCAAGAGGGATTTAAGGAGTTTCAGGTTTGAGCATCAAGTAGCCTTTGGGGCTGGTACAGCTTTGACCTCACGCGCTGATTCTGATAACTGAAGTTGTGTGCCAGTCCTGAGACATCCATCTTACCCTGTGCCTTACGTCTGATAACTGAGCTTCTGTCTAGCACTCAAGACCCAATTGTTGGCATTTTCATTGGAGAGTTTAGTTTTTGTATTATTTGCCTGTTATAAATTATTGTTTCAACAATCTTCCATTTATTTTTCTTTCTTCAGGGTGAGGATTCTCTTCATTCTCTCTCCCTGAATACCTTCTATCTGCAGATGGATATCTCTGATGCTGCCTGCCTGTCAAGGCTGCTGGGTTTCTCCTGTGTCCCTTTTATCCCCTGATTAGCTGCCTTTTTTAGGTAGCATGCTATCTCTTTTTTGGACTCTGAATCTGAATGTCCATTCGTCCATGCATTCATCTACCCATCAACCTCCTATCCACCCTTTCATTCACCCATCTACCCATCCACCCACCCACTCATCCATCCATCCACCCATCCATCCATCCATCCAAGCGTACCTACTGTGTGTCAGGCATCATCTTCTCTGACTATACCCTTTAGAGACGATATTGCACCTGTCAGGCTGTGTTTCCTCCCAGCGCTTATAACTAGATCTCTCTTTCAACTCCATTGAGTGGATGTAGGTGTGGGGCATTCTTCCCTGATGTCAGACCCTTGCAGCCGCTCTGTCTACTTGTACTTTACTGAGATTTCTCATTTGCCCGCATAAGCCAGAGGCTTCAATTCAGTTTTTTATTCTTTCTTTTATGATTCTGATCACCATTATGAAAATATATAGTTTCACATTTTTAATCCAATTATTATTAACTCCATAGCATTCTTTGAACTTTATTACGACTCTGGATCTGGTCAATGTAAACATAATTTTATTGTTTCCGATATGTTCAGATTCCTTCGAAGTTGTACAATTGGTTCATATTAATTCTACTCCTACTTGGTCTTGATAAATTTTAATGTTGTATTCTTCTGAGAAATTTTGTATCATTCTATCAAAATCTCTCATATTTTCAATACACTTATGGAAAAAAACAAGGTGCAAAAGAATAAATGTCTTGCCCAACTCAGGCAACCTCAGAGAGTGACAAGCCTAGAGAGAAAGCCATTATGTGCTCTCTCTTCAGACTCCTCAATGGGCAATTATTGCTCAGCTTTGCAAATGAATTGTTTAAAATTATTTCCTTTGAAGTGGCAGATTTGTTCTGCAAAACAGTAAAGTGGTAGAAAGAGTTAAATTAAGAAGACATAGTAAAATTATTAGGTTTAAAGGAGTATGAAAAGACATTTAATAATTTGAAAATATGGTGCAGGAAAAAATTTTTTAACTTAGAAATTAGTGGCCTACACAGATGTAGACAACAAATGTATGGGCACCAAGGAGGGAAGTCGGGGGGTGGGAGGAATCGGGAGATTGGGATTGACGTATATACACTAATATGTATAAAACAGATAACTAATAGGAACCTGCTGTATAGCACAGGGAACTCCACTGCGCTGTACAGTAGAAACTAACACAACATTATAAAACAACTATACCTCAATTAAAAAAAATTAGTGACATAGATAATAAGTGAGTCCAAAAGCAAGTGCTAAATGCAAATTAAGTGCTAAACTCAGCGAGTGGGTAGAATACATACATCTCTCAGGGAGAGGAGATTGGTCCTTTTTGAGGAAGATTGTTGGAATCTGGGTGACATACTCAGGAAGGTCAGAGCTTCCAGGACTGGGGGGGAGACATTTAAAGACAGGCAGACCCCACCGGAATCCTGGACAGTTTCATTTATGCTTCCAGACAGTGTGTTCTGAACGAGCACTTGAATAGTTCCTCTGGGCAAAGTCCTTAGATGTGGTGGCTGAAAGCCAGTACTATTATCTCCACAGTCGTCCTTCTCGCTCTTAACTTTATAACAATTCACTTGATTCCCAAATGAAATGTTTCTCACCCGTCAGAGTCTTTGATCTGGCATGTCAGCGTCACATCAGATTGCGTCACCTGCTCCCTTCTCTCCTTGCTATATCATCTTACTCTGTTTCTTCTGAACTGCATGTCCCTTCACATTAGGATGATTATGTTTGAAAACGCTGCCTCAACATTTTCCCTATGGTATCATGTGTCTCGTGCTCCCACACTCTGTTGGAAATGAGAATGCACAGTTAAAAGAAACCCAAACATTTTAGTTAACAAGACAGGATGGAAACCTCCCTATGTGTACTACGCACTGGAATACGTCTGAAGAGACACCCTTGAAAAAAAGCACCCAGGGCTTCCCTGGTGGCACAGTAGTTGAGAGTCCGCCTGCCGATGCAGGGGAACCGGGTTCGTGCCCCGGCGCGTCCGGAGCCTGTGCTCCGCAACGGGAGAGGCCACAACAGTGAGAGGCCCGCGTACCACACCAAAAAAAATAAATTAAAAAAAAAAAAGAAAAGAAAAAAAGCACTCTTCTTTAAATCACTGCATATAACTCATTTAGAGTAGTTAAAGTTTAGCAATCTCTAAATTCTGCATAGACTCTGATTGGTCCATTCTCTTCTGCATTTTGGCAAATTAAGACCTACCTGCTGAGTTACTTGGTTCTCTCTGCTCTTTATACAGCATAGTATATATTATTTATTATAGAATAGTATTACAGTATGTTATATTGTTACTTAAGCATGATCACAATCATCTGGATCCTCATCAAATTTATAATAGGGCCTACTTATTAAGCACATCCTGTATGGAGTAGCGGGGTTCAAGCATGGGTGCACCTCAGAATCACCTAGGAAGCTTTTAAAAATCCCAAGGCTGGGACTTCCCTGGCGGTCCAGTGGTTAAGACTCTGTGCTTCCACTGCAGGGGGCATGGGTTCGATCCCTAGTCGGGGAACTAAGATCCTGCATGCCATGCGTCATGGCCAAAAAAAAAAAAAGAAAAAATCTCAAGGCTCAGGCCACACCTCCAGATCAACTAAATGAGAATCTTGGGGCTGGGACCCAGTCATCAGTATTAAAAAAATTTCCTTGACAAGGTGTAGCCAGGTTTGAGAACCAGTGATGTAAAACCTTGCTCCTCAAAGCTTGGTCTGTGTACCAGCAGCATTGGTGTCACCTGGGAGCTTGTCGGAAACCTCATCCCAGACTTAATGGATCAGAATCTGCATTTTTTCAGGATCCCAAGAGGCTTCCTTATGCACTTTAACACTTGGGAAGCACTGATGGACACGGAAGGGCACTCTGCTAAGCATTTTAAGGCCATTCATTCACAAACAATTTATTATGTTTCCATAATGTGCTGGACACTGGACAAGGCTTAAATTCATGGCTACCTGGCAAAGTAGTACTTGAGCATTATTTTATGAGGAAATTGAGGCTTAGCCAGGCTAAATATCTCAAAAGACACTCAGCCAGGATTTGAATCCAGGCCTCTGTTACTCTAAAACACAATTTCATCCTGTAACACCAAGCAGCTTCTTAGTTTTTGGATATTTTCTACAGTAAATCAAATAAACAACACTCCCTAAATCTTTACGCTATTAATAATATCTTTAATCTATTTATCAAGAACAGAATTAAAGGCAATTTCACCTGGCGAAACATGTATTTCCTTGCAGGGAAACAGGAAGGTGATGAGTCGTTTGTTAGTCACTGATGCAGAAGGCAGGGGGCAGGACAAAAATATTCCCCTTTGGTTATGAGGGTGTCCCAGGGGACACATTGAATATTCATTTTAAAGATGAAATACCCTCAATGTAGTTACATGGGGGCTCTAGTGTGCCAGACTTCGGGTAACAGGTCTGGAAGAACCAAAATTGCCTGTGGGGTAGCTTCGAGGAATTCGACATACATTCTTGTCATCTCACTCAGTTGCTTGCCTCAAGGGGATCATTCTGGGGTTAGCTGTTCGAAGATTTTGTGTAAGCAATTCACTGGGACTCTGGTAGCTAGGATGTGAGGGATATTTGATATGACTGAAAATGTGCTCAGCGATGTATATTGTATGTATGGATATTATTTCAGCTAAATAATAATAATGATGATCTGCCACTGTCATTCTCTTCCACAAGTCTAATTCTTGGCTATCTTGTGTCAGTTTCCTTCCCAAATTAGAGATGGCTTTAGTGGGACATTTCTAAGTTATATTAGATGTAATAAAATGGAATAGGTAAAATAAACCCTACCTACCTTTTCACTTAATCACAAGTATTTTTTTCCTATCATTAAAAACCATAAACATGCAACAGCTTTTCAAAATTACTGTTTAATATTCTTTTTTTTTTTTTTTTTTGTGGTATGCGGGCCTCCCTCTGCTGCGGCCTCTCCCGTTGCGGAGCACAGGCTCCGGACGCGCAGGCGCAGCGGCCATGGCTCACGGGCCCAGCCGCTCCGCGGCATGTGGGATCCTCCCAGACTGGGGCGCGAACCCGGTTCCCCTGCAACGGCAGGCGGACGCGCAACCACTGCGCCACCAGGGAAGCCCCTACTGTTTAATATTCTAATCTAGGGATACATCTTAATTTACTTCACCATCATCATACTTTGGCTACCTCACTTTTTTTCTATTTTATATGAACATTTTTCTCCACAGACTTTTCTTCACCATTTAGATCTTTTCCTTAGGATGTGTTTCCTAAGTGGAGATAGTGACTTAGAGAGCATAAACATTAAACTCAGAAAGGGAAGGTATTCATTTACAATGAAAAAGATGATTATCAAAAAGACCACTCATCGACACATTCTTTCCTTGTGCGGTACGCGGGCCTCTCACTGTTGTGGCCTCTCCCGTTGCGGAGCACAGGCTCCGGACGCGCAGGCTCAGCGGCCATGGCTCACGGGCCCAGCCGCTCCGAGGCATGTGGGATCTTCCCGGACCGGGGCTCGAACCCGCGTCCCCTGCATCGGCAGGCGGGCTCTCAACCATTGTGCCACCAGGGAAGCCCAGTACAGATATTTTAAAGGCTCATATGATCCATATTGTAAAGTTCCTTTCCAGAAGCTTATACAAGTGTGCATCTGCACCAAAGAGGTGGCATTTGAACGCCAATTGCCCCTGCAGGGTTTGTGATGGTGATCAGCCTGGTGGAACAGTCGTCAGAATGGGAGCCGGTATAACAGGGAGCTAACCCAAGCTCTGCCACTGGAGATGCATTGGAGACTTCAGATGGGGGGGTCAGACTTTGTCTAGAGAATGAATTAAGCTTCTCCAGGAAAGTGATAGTTCTACTGAAACCCAAAGGATGAGCTGCCTAGAGGAATGATGGTAGAGACTCTTTCAGGTAGAGGGAATAGCTTATGGGAGACATAGGAAGAGCCGGGGTTGAGAAGGATCACAGTCCATATAAAGAAGTCCAAAGTGGCTAGAACAGAGAAAACAAGAGTGGTGCAGGCCGTGGCTGGACAGGTGGGAAAGGGCCCGATCATGTGGGTCTCGGAGGCTACGGTAGAGAGTTTGTGTCTTGTTCTAAGGACAGTGGGGAACCACCTTAAGGTTTAAGCAGCAGAGGGACATGATTATATTTGCATTAAAAAGGATCACTCTAGGGCTTCCCTGGTGGCGCAGTGGTTGAGAGTCCTCCTGCCGATGCAGGGGACACGGGTTCGTGCCCCGGTCCGGGAAGATCCCACATGCCGCGGAGCGGCTGGGCCCGTGAGCCATGGCCGCTGAGCCTGCGCGTCCGGAGCCTGTGCTCCGCAACGGGAGAGGCCACAACAGTGAGAGGCCCGCATACCACAAAAACAAACAAACAAACAAAAAAAAAACAAACCAAAAAAACACTCTAGCTGAAGTGTAACTAAGAGAGATGAGCAAGACTGGGGGGTGTGGAGTCCATCAGGAGGCTGCTGCAATGGTCCAGGAAGGACAGGGTAGTGTCCGAACCAGGTGAGGATGGTGCAGGTAGAAGAAGGAGGAGAGCTATCAGAGACATGGGAGACAGAATCAGTAGGATTTGGATGCAGGGGAGGGGAGGAGGAAAGGGTGCATTCGCTAGAGGGTCCGCCTAGATGACGTGCAGAGTCCTTTGTACCTCTGAGGTGATATTCCATGAACCGGGGGCATATGCAGGGTCACATGAATTTGAAATTTTATTTTTGTTAAGAAACACACTTGGGGCTTCCCTGGTGGCACAGTGGTTAAGAATCTGCCTGCCAATGCAGGGGACACGGGTTCGAGCCCTGGTCCGGGAAGATCCCACATGCTGCGGAGCAGCTAAGCCCGCGAGCCACAACTACTGAAGCCTGTGCACCTAGAGCCCATGCTTCGCAACAAGAGAAGCCATCACAATGAGAAGCCTGTGCACTGCAACGAAGAGTAGCCCCTGCTCTCAGCAACTAGAGAAAGCCCACGTGCAGCAACAAAGACCCAATGCAGCCATAAATTTAAAAAAAAAAAAAAAAAAAGGACTACAATTTCGTAAGTTTTGACATATGTACACGACCATAACACTATCATCGCAATCAAGATAGCGAACATACCCATCACCCCAAAACGTCTCCTGGTGCCCCTGGTGGCCCCTCGCTGCCACCCCATCCCCAGTCAAACACTGATCTCCTTT
This sequence comes from Physeter macrocephalus, assembly GCF_002837175.3. Classification (NCBI taxonomy): domain Eukaryota; kingdom Metazoa; phylum Chordata; class Mammalia; order Artiodactyla; family Physeteridae; genus Physeter; species Physeter macrocephalus. The sequence continues at coordinate 60,496,667 of NC_041223.1, forward strand.
GGTTACTATAGATTAGTTTGCATTTTTTAGAGTTTCATATAAATGGAATCATAATGTTGAACTCTTTTGGGGGGAAGTTCTGGCTTGTTTTATTCATGAAACTCTTCTATATACCTTATCTGATTATTTAAAAAATGACCCTTTATCAAGGAACGGATATTCAGAGAGGCTAAGTCCCAAGTTCTCCCAGCTGAACAGTGGCAGCGTTGGTCTCAGAGGCCATGCTTTCCCTGTTGCCACACACAGCCTGGCTGGTGCACCCCTGCCCCCATAGCACACGTAGTCCCTGAGGTGCTTCATCTTCATGGCATGAGTCTAGGAGGAGGGGCCTAGCCCATGTCTCATGGGTTTGGAGGTTGGAATCAGGACCTGGTGAATCTGAGGAGGAGCCCCTTACCTCCACGACAGTGTACCTGTGAAGAATTCCAGTGGCAGAGAAACAGACATGGGTGGCCTGAAGTTTTGTAGGATCTTCATTTGTGAAGGACACCAGAAGTCTGGGCTGGTGGAGACAGAAGGGATTAGAAGGGTGGGACAGATTGTCTGCTCCCTTGGTTTTGAAACAGAACCCAGTGCAGACCTGGGTTCAGCAAAAGGTAGGGGGAGGGCTCTGGCTGCCCACCTCTGCCTCACCCATAGCAGCTCTCTTCTACCTATTCCATACATTGTGCTTCTGGGACAGATTTTTTTTTTTTTTTTCGGCTGCCCACCTCTGCCTCACCCATAGCAGCTCTCTTCTACCTATTCCATACATTGTGCTTCTGGGACAGATTTTTTTTTTTTTTTCGGCCATGCCATGCAGCATGTGGGATCTTCTTTCCCTGACTAGGGATCGAACCTGTGCCCCCTGCAGTGGAAGCACGGAGTCTTAACCACTGGACTGCCAGGGAAGTCCCCAAGACTTTTTTTTTCTTTTGACAGGAGACCTTCGTTCTTTAAAAAGTCTGAAAATCACTGATCTAGTTTAATATTCCATCTAGAGATGAGGAAACTGAGGTCTCGATAGAGCTGCCAGATAAATAGCAGGATACTCAATCAAATCTGAATTTCAAATGTACAAACAAAAAAATTTTAGTATATCAAAAATATTGCATGGGAATACGTATTAAAAATTATTCATTTTTGCTAAATCTGACGACGCTAGGCCTAGAGAGCGTAACTGCCCTGCCCAAGAGAAGGTCAGGGCTGCAGTGCAGGAGAGGCGTATGCAAATGAGTAGCCTCCTGTCCGGATGTGGGCCTTGGTCAGAACATGTGTAGGAGTTCAGATCTTCCCATGCCGGGGAGCCTGGAAGTTGTTTTCAGCAGCCACACCCCTTTCCGGGCTGGCGTGAGGGAGGTTAGTGGAGACAGAGCCCTGGATGAAGCCAGTGGCCCTGCTGGCATCCACCGTGCCCGCTTCCTCCCTTCCCAGCTGTGCCCTGGGGTCTGGGGATAGAGCAGCCCACAACCCTTGGGGTGGTGGAGAGCCATGAACGGCTCCAGCACTGGCGCCTGCGGAAGGGGGCGCGCTGAATCCTCGCCCTGAGAGCGCCCAGCTTTCTCTGGAGCAGGGAGAGAGGAGAGGAGTGCTGGGGGAGAGAAGGGGCTGAAAGTTAACAAGCAAAGTCACTCAAATGATCTCCTGTCTTACTCTTCCCTGACTCGGCCTCATTAACACAAGGAGGCTAATATTTGGCTCCGGAGCGAAGGCAGGACTGAAGCTCTCTCCAGTGGCTCTGTTAAATGTCATAAATTGCGAGAGCGCAGCTTGAGGAGTTTGTAAATGGCATCTGAGCCCGAGGCCATGTAGTAATATTTATACTGTGGAAGTTCAGCCTTTTCCCCCTTTAGAAAAAGTTTCCGATTTGTTTCAGAGGATGTCCATCTTAATCACTGTTTCGGGCGCTCTAATGGGCAGGCTTCTCAGTTCCCGGCTGCCAGGGGAAGGGCGCAGAAGACGCAAGGCTCCGCACTGCGGCTGGCTGCTCGGTGGCGCTCAGATTGCTGACCTTTATTCCGCCCGATGCCTTCTTTCTCTATGGGGTACGGTAAGGAAACAGATGTCTAGCTGTCGTGGGCCAAGAGAATCATACTTATTTTTAGTCTATAGAATCCAAGGAATGGATTAAATATGCCTGTTTAGCCATGTCCAAAGAGCGTGAAACTCCTCAGGTGGGTTGGTGAATCTCACCAAAAATAAGAAAATAATAACATACCTAAAACTTATTACTTGCCAGGCCCCCTGTTCTAAGCTATATAATATAATATATCATATTATATTATATTAGCAGTATATATACATATATACTGTATATATTAGCTTAGCTATATAAGCTATATAAATGTATGTATTTTGATATACATATAATATATATTATATATACATACATGTATGTATATTACCATGAGTTAGGCACTGTTATTATCCCCATTTTAAAGGGTGAGAAACTGAGGCTGGGGTCTTAACCGCTAATCTCTATTACACATCCAAGTAGAGGGTCATGCTAGCTGCTCACACTTAGGCTGGCTTCTGAACCCCATAGTCTGGCACTCTAGGCCCCTCACAGGTTGTCCCTAACCTGTCTTTTCAGTCTTATTTTGCACAACTCATCTCTGGGTACAACTCAGATGTGGCCCTACTGTCCCTGAGGTCACCAGGCATACTCCTCCTCTGAGACCCTGGGTCTACTGGGCACGTTGTGAATGTAGGCTGCCCATCTCTTCATAAAGAAAAAAATTCCATCCACCCTTGGATCAGGTGCTACCTTCTACCCAGACATCCTCATGGCCACTCCAGACCATCGAGATTTCTCTCTTGCTCTGAATTATTGGAGAACTGCTCCTCAGTCGGTTAAGCCTGGACAGCCTTGAAGTTGCTTTGTGCTGCCGCCCAAGTCTGATGCTGTTTCTTAATGACTCATCTCTTTGTCTCGTTCCCAAACTAGATTATAGGCTTCAGGAGGGAAGAGGCTTTGAATGAACATAATGGTCCCTTGGTCAGAGATACTGAAGGATAAGGGGCGGAGTGCTTTGTTTTACACTTGCTGACTCTTAAAAGAACCACAAAAGAGGTAAGTGGTTCTCTTCATGGGCACTTGGGATGCTCCTGGTGTCTCTTGTAATAGGCAAGTTCTGAGATTTAATACTGAATATAAGCAGACACTTATGCATTTCTGGTCTTACCCAAATTCTATTTTCCTCAAATAATTCTATAAAGCCATAGTAAGATTTTAGAGTCGCCGAGAGTTAAGGTTCTTGCAGGAACAAAGAGTCAACGGTCACAAGCAGCAGCCGCTCTGAGCAGGGCTTTCCCTTTCTTTCTGGGATGATGTGGGTGACCACGGGACTCGGGAGGAGTTAGGCTGGAGTATGTCAGTGTTATCCGTGTCATTGTCCTGTCAGCTGCCATGAGTTCCCGTTGATCGCCTCACTAAGTGCAGAGCACAGACTCTGGAAAGGCTCGAGCTCTGACTGCAGACGTAAGGGTGAAATCCAGCGATGTGAGCCCCCACTTTGTGCCTAGTCACTGATGGTTCAGTAGATTCAGCTCGTGCTTATTTTTATAATGCGAAGTGAGCTCCGATGGGGGATTGAAAGGAAGAAAAAAATATGCTGAAGTGTTTTTTACTTTCACAAAATTTGAGTTTTGCAGGACTTTTGCTAACTTTTGTAGGACATTTGGGTGTCTTAGGGAGCATTTGTCATTTGTGCATCTGGGTGAGATAAACCAAAGGTGAACTCTTTTTTTTTTTTTTTAATTTATTTATTTTATTTTTGACTCTGTTGGGTCTTCGTTGTTGCGCGCGGGCTTTCTCTAGTTGTGGCGAGCGGGGGCTACTGTTCGTTGCGGTGCGTGGGCTTCTCACCGCGGTGGCTTCTCTTGTTGCGGAGCACGGGCTCTACGTGCGCGGGCCTCAGTAGTTGTGGCACACGGGCTCTAGAGCGCAGGCTCAGTAGTTGTGGCTCACAGGCTTAGAAGGTGAACTCTTTCTGGAAATGTGTAAGCATTTTGTGCCTTTGCCCTTTGCGAGGTCTCCAAGCTCACACCCCTAGTTCTTCTGGCCTCCAGGCTTTTCCTCAACTTTCCTTATTGCCCAGAGAGAGCTGTTTGTCCTCATGATAAGGGGAGGAGACCTGCTGGGGACGGAGAGTGATGACTGCTTTTCTTTTGTGTTCATCCTAAAGATCGATAATCTGCATATAATTTCCACATTGGGCGTAAGGAGGAGTAATTATGAAATAGTTAAATGTGCTAAGGGTGGCCAGGACTGTTAAAAGAGCAATTATGTAGCTAACTCCTCTGGGCTGCCTTCACTCCGAGTCAAAATGAAATAATTTGAAACATAACATCAGGTTTCAGAGTGCGCATTTCAGAGTCCTCTTCTGTTACACACTGTTTACCTGTGTGTTTTATCTGTTCGTTTACTTAATGAACAGATACCAGTCTTAGGACGTCAAACCAGGGCAGAGACAAAGGGAATTCAAGACTGTGCCAAGGTAGGGCCATCCCTACTGCATTTGTTCATGCTGCTACTAGCAGCCTGCCAGTCTTTCAACATCTAGTTCAAATACCACTTTGTCTTGAAAAAATTCTGTGACTTGAATTATCTTGAATCCCTCCCTGACCATAGTACCTCCACTTCTATAGTAGAACTCTGTAAAATCTGTCTTATTTTATGGCTTTTTGATAATAAACATAATAAAAACCTATCTAAAGTGCTTTGTAATTTATAAAGCATTTTCACATATCTTATCTCATTTTTATCCTCATAATAACCTGTTAACTATACAGAGTATTGCAAATTTATAGCTGAAGAAACTAAAGCCGACATGACTTAAAACTTTTAAACTCAAATGCCCATAGGAGCTAAGCAAATACAAACACAAAATAATCTCTTCAGGTATGTATCAGTCAGCATAAGCTAAAATATGGGCAGTAACAAAGTGATCCCCCAATCTTGGTGGCTTGTATCAACAAAGGGTTATTTCTCAATCAGGTTTTATGTTCATCGCAGGTTTACTGTGGTCCTGCTCCATATATCTTCACTCTGGGATCCAGGCTGAGCAGCAGGGGCATTGCTGGGAGTGAGACAAGAGGTAATATGGTACAGCCGTGTGATGGCGTCTAAAGATCCTACATGGAAGTGGTACACATCTCTTCTGCTCACTAATTAAAACATGTCCTTTTCCTCAGGCTTCTCTAGTAGATCTGTATGAACCAGACATTCATCCTGCATTGGGGTTGGCCAACTGATTAATGTTCATGGGCCGGATCTGGCCCACTACTTGTTTTTGTATGGCTTGTGAGAGAAGAATGGTGTTTAGATTTGTAAAAGTTGAAAAAAATCAAAAGAAGAATAATATTTAGTGAGATGTGAAACTTACATGAAATTGAGATTGTAGTGTTTTTGTAAATAAAGTTTTACTTAGACAAAACTACTCATTTGTGTATTGTCTATGGCTGCTGTCACGCTGCAATGGCAGGGATGAGTAGTGGTGGCAGACTGTATGGCTCACAAAGCCTAAACTATTTGCTGTCTGGCCCTTTATGGGAAAAGTTTGTTGCATCCTGTCCTGTATCATTGGTCAGAAATCAACTTGGCCAGGTAGGAGCTCAGACTAAGTCTCAGCTGTTTTTTTTCTTTACAATCTCTATGGACAATGTGTTTGGAATCCAGGACCACTGCATAACTGGTGGGTGCTGTTCAAATCACTTCCAACCTAACTAGAGCCCCTGAACTTGTGTGATGTGGTGCCTTGCTCCCATCAGTGGATGTTAGGGTCTATATGTAGAAAGTTTCTTACTTGGAGCACTTTCAAAATGGCATATAAATTATAACTAAGTAAATATCCTAAGTGATATTAAAAAGCAAATGTTAGGCTGTGGGAAATCCTGGCAACAAATATGGTAGACCAAAGATGGATATTTTTAATGCATAAAGAGATCTTAAAAATAAATAGGAAAAGATAAATACCATAATATAAACAATGAATAAAAGTTATAAATATTTAAACAAATATCCAAACAGCATATGATAAAATGTTCAAGCTCACTAATAAACAAAGAAATGCCAATTAAAACAGGGTGCTCTCAATTTCACCTATTAAATTGGCAAAAAAGTGGAAATGCCCCCTATTGGCAAAGGTACAAGGAATAGAGCATAGTCTACAAATATGTACAACTTTTGACAGGCAACTTGTTAATATAAAACAAAATCTTAAAAACATTCATACTCTCTGACTTTGTCTACTTCAAGGGATTTATCATAAGGAACTAATAAGTAGAGATGCACAGAGAGATTTATGCACGAGAACTTTTACTACTGATGTTATTTCTAATAGAGGAAATTAGAAACTACTTAAATATCCAACAGCAAATATTATACAACATTAAAATTATGTTGTAGAAGAAAAATTAATGTCATGGGAAATTGTTTGAGATATTAAGTAAAATAAACAGAATACACATAGTCTATACAAAATGTTTCCATAGGGCTTCCCTGGTGGCGCAGTGGTTGAGGGTCCGCCTGCTGATGCAGGGGACGCGGGTTTGTGCCCCGGTCCGGGAAGATCCCACATGCAGTGGAGCGGCTGGGCCCGTGAGCCATGGCCGCTGAGCC
>NC_041223.1:60503358-60517382 GCF_002837175.3 Physeter macrocephalus
CACAGCAGTGAGAGGCCCGCGTACCGCAAAAAAAAAAAAAAAAAAAAAAAAAAAAAAAGTTTCCATTTTTGTAAAAAACAAAAAACTAGGTGAGACAAATGTACATGCACAGAAAAAACACTGGGATATATTCACTAAAATGTTAATAGCAGTTATCTCTGAGTTAGTGGATAACGATTGATTTAAAGTTTTGTGGTTTTCTGTACTTTTCTAATTTTCTACCATAAATATATACTTGGTAATCAGAAAAAAATTAAGCATGTTCGGACTGAGGACACTTTGTACTTACAGGATTCTCATGACTATATTGAGGACCATATAATCCTCTTCATTATTTCCTTCAACTTGGAAGAAATCATTTTGGAACCACTTTTTAGGTGAATCGTGAGCTTTGTCTTCCTTGATACTAGAAAATGTGTGAGTCCTGATCACGCTGGAAAAGGAACATCCTGATTCAGTCTCTCTTACCTGGGTATTAAGATGTATTAAAGAGGAATATTTTGTTTGGATGCTCTGAGGTATTTAGAGAATTGCCTCAGCTCAACAGACTACTTTATTACAACAGCTATGGCTTAAGACAGTTGGAAGCCAGGGTGCTTTCTGAGATGCAGTGATCCAGCTTTGAACAGAAATGCTCTCCTAAATTGGGGTAGGACCTTGCAGCCTGTGGTTTTCATTGAGAGTCAGCATGCTTCCCCACCTCGTGAGATGAGTGGGCGCCTGCTTGCCCAGCCCAGGCACGCCTGAGCATCAGGGAGAGTGGCCTGATGGGGCCTCCCTTTGGAAAGGTTGCCAACTGTTACTCAAGAAAATTGCTTTTGTTCTCCAGCTCTTGTTACTGTTGGTCTGGCCCTGGGTGTCTGCAGTAAATGAAATTCTACATAAAGTTTGGGGAAAGTTGAATACTTTTCTTGGGTCTGAGGCTAGAAATCTAGAAAGTTCTGGGCAAAATCCTGTTCATTTTTATTTTGGAAGTCAGCTTTTGCTCGACCTCTTGCACATGGTGCCGTCACAGAGTCGATTACCTGCCATCTCTGGTGTCCTGATGTTTCCTGTCCTTTTTTGGGGATTCACGCTGCCCTGGATCAGGGGCTCACAGGCAGATGGGGCAGATTGAGGGAAACTAGGAAGAGGCCAGGAATGGCTCTTGGTCTGCTTGCAGCAGCCGAGGGAGGCTTGGTTTGGCCATAGCAGGAGAGATTCCGAGGAGCAGGGAAATAGCCTGGCAGAGTCAGCCATGCAGCCAGCAATGGGAATCCAAGACAAGGTAGCTGGGGGCCCCAGCAGAGAGGCAAATCCCAACAGAAGGAGTCAGTCAGTGATCTGAATACCCAGTAAACAGCCGGTCAGTGGGTAGCAGGGCACCAGACACCAGGTGAGGGTTCAGAGACGCTGGACACTTAGCACAAGAGAGTGGTATGGTCCAGCATTGGCCATGTGGTACGGCTGAAGGGGCATGGGCTTTGGGGTCAGACAGACCTGGATTTAATCCTGGCTTCACCACTGACTCACCATTGGTAAAGACCTCAGGTGTCTTACCTTTGAGCTAATGCCAACCTACCTCTGCGGGGGTGGGGGTGGGGGTTGGGAGAATTAAGTAAGTTGCGATATATTGTATAATGCATTCGGAGCAGACACACAAAGGGACCTTCTTAAGTTCTATTGCCCCAGCTCAGGATAGAACTGGGAGGGTCCCTGGGCTTGCAAGTGGAGAACCAGTTGGAACTTCCTCTGGAGAGTATTCTCCGGCCACAGGCTGGAGTTTGAGCTGCCAGGCAAAGAGAGTGAATGTCCTAGGAGCTACCTTCAACCCTGAGCGATGAGAGTTGAGGGAAAAACACTCCAGCTTCTTCCTCCCTCACTGGGATGATTCTGAGGTGTGTTCAGGGCTCTTCCAGTGGCTCCCCATGGAGGTGAGCCCCAGCTGCTCATAATGGTAACCTATTCATTACAATATCTTGTTTTGGTCTTCCTCATTTTGCTGCCTTCTACTCCCTGTGCTTCCTGAGATCCTCTCTCCCACCAATAAACTACTTGCACTCAGATCTTTGTCTCAGGGTCTGCTTTTGGGGAAATAAACTCCCAGACAACTTCCCCGATATTGCAAATGCCAGTAATGTCTTTCCATTCCCAGGACACATGCCACTCTACTTCTTCTTTTATCATTGCAACAATTATATTTTACCTTACCTTCGAGAAATTATGTCCGTGACTTATCTCCTCTGTTAACCTTTTTGAGGGCAGGATCCTCTGGTGAGCTCTCCTTTCATTCTCCACGTTGCCTAACACAGTACTTTTCACGGAATAGATATTCAGTATCTATCTGTTGAATAAGTGAATGTGACTGATGAATGGATGAACGAATGAATGACAAAGCTCCTTGTGCTTTGTTCCTATTGGTGGAGACAGAACACATTCCAGAGGCTCTGCCTCCCCACTCTTTGCACATGACAAGAACTCAAAAGGTGTTAGTGGCAGGAAAGAAAAGCATATTTGGCAGAAACAAAGCGATCCTCAGGAGGGGCCAGAGTCTTTTACCAGGCCTGTGCCCAGCTCATGGTAACTTGATCCAATGGTATTCGAGAAGCCTGCATGTTCTGCAGACTCTAGAGGCCATTGGCAGCCAAACCTAGTTTGCTGGGGGCCTTACAGAAACAGCCAGAACGGTCTGTCAGTCTGGGCTCTGTCCCTGTCTCTGTGAATGAGCCTCAGGACTGGCCGTTGGCAAGAGGGAGGCTCACCTCCCTGACAGCTGTCAGCTGCCCATGGATGGTAGGAAACCAACCCAAGTGGAAGCCTATAAAATTCAGACTACTCTGAACCACTGAAGGGAAACCTTAAAACCCCTCACGTAGTGCCCTAGGGACTGATCTCAGCCTGAAGAAACCCCTGTGGGGCAGGAGCTTGGCCAGACTCCCCTGGGATGCATGGGAGAGGGAGCCCAGAAAATTCTTTGGCTTTTGGGAGTGTTGAGGAGACACCGAGGCCCCAATTCAGACTCTCAGCTGCTGAAGTTTTTCATGCTGGTGGACTGTGTTGATACCCAGGGTCCAGGGTGGTAGGGAGGTGACACCTACTTCCTGTGTGAAGGGAATTGCTTAGTGTGTTAGGACAAGACCTCACCAAGGGCACTGAGTGGCCGCCCAACGTCACCTCTTGGCAAGGAGTGCACTTTGGGAGTTGAAATCACGGAGGGACGGTAGAAAAAGACAGACCTAGCTCTGATGCTCATAAGCCCTGGGCCATGTGCAAGTCACATAAACACACTCAGCCACAGTTGCCTTCCCTGTTACTGGGAACAGTAATGACGACCTAGGACAATTAGGATTGTGAGGGACAGGTACGTAAAGCACCTGGTCCACAGTAGCTGCTCAAAGCCTATGTCCTTTCTTTTCAAGCTCTCCTTTCCTCTCCCCTTTCCCCCATTTCTTTCTCATGTCTGTTGCACCTTGAAAGAATAATAAACTAGAAAGTATCCTTGAAATAGCTAGTATTTTATCCTTATCGCTAACAAACTGTCAGTTGACTTGGGTGTTTTTTTGAACACTGCAGAGACTTATGCAGGAACACATACATTCCAGTCACTTGTCAAGAGCAGCCCCAGGCAGGGAGCCCCTTGTTTGAATTCTTCTCCCGGCCGGTCTAGATCCAGGGCTTTGGGTGCCACCCTCTCCTCCCACCCCCTGAGCCTTGGCTGGGCCGGTTCTGACCGGAGACCCCAAGCATCTACCTGAGAGATCTCCCGGGAAGCTGATGCTCCCAGGTACATCTGAGTCACCTGAGGCAGGAAGCTTCTGAAAGTGGAAGAATTCAGAAGCAATCTGGTTGATGGAGATGGTCTTGCATATTCCTGCCTCCTGAAAGGAAGCAGAGAGATATACTTAGTTAAAAAAAAAAAAAAAAAAAAAGAGAGAGAGACAGAATCCCCCGGGAGCATCCCACAAAACTTAGAAAAGACCTTAAAGGCATCACAATTTCCCATGTTAAAAAAGCTTATAATTTAAATAACTACTTGATAACAGAGAAACAGAAATGTTACACTGATAATAAACTTTAACACTTTAATTTTTGTTGGGAGATTGGGAACAATGAGGGGAAAGTGAAAATTTGTAAGCCACATCTGCTTTGTTAAGGAGAGAAAACAAGTTTTTAAAAATCTCTTGTTACAGTACTTCCCTGGTGGCGCAGTGGTTAAGAATCCGCCTGCCAATGCAGGGCACACGGGTTCGAGCCCTGGTCCGGGAAGATCCCACATGCCGTGGAGCAACTAAGCCCGTGTGCCACAACTACTGAGCCTACACTCTAGAGCCCGCGAGCCACAGCTACTGAAGCCCGCGCGCCTAGAGCCCATGCTCCACAAGACAAGACACCGCAATGAGAAGCACATGCACCGCAACGAAGAGTAGCCCCCGCTCGCAGCGACTAGAGAAAGCCCGCGTGCAGCAATGAAGATCCAACGCAGCCAAAAATAATAAATAAATAAATAAAAACCTCTTATTACAGGTAAGTGAGAACTCTCTTCTGTCACAGCTTTGTTTTTAATGTTGGTAGCTATACTTTCTATTTATTAATTTCTCTATATCTTTTTTAAAGGATTCATATTTCAGTAGAGCAGCAAAAAGCTTTGTGTGTTTCTATAGATCTCTGTCAATTATGCTGAGGTAAAATACATTTTGATATAAAGATTGTGTTATAGCTCTATCTTGTTATATGCATCTACTAATCAAATGTTATGGGTTAGACTTGTGCATTTTACTGTCATAAAGTTACAATGAAAATAATTATGTTGACATTCCAAATACTCTTTCTTACTTTGGACAGTGAAATGACCTTAAAATGTTTATGTAAAAGAAAGTGAGATGTCCAGAAAAAAATTATTCAATCTCTTCCAGTGTCATACATGTGAATTTAGTGATTGCTTAAAGCTATCTACCATCTTGAATGGGAGATGGATGTCTGTACCTGTGGTTGCCAAAGGGGCTTCGTTTGGTCTTGGGGGGAGGGCAGGAGGGGCTGGAGTGGGCATGCAGATAGACGGGCAGGGGCATGGGGGGATGTTTCCATGAAGGTCAAGCCAAGATGAGGGAAGCTTATGTCTCCATTGTTGTACAGAACAAAAGATAAGTGCAGACTCATGCAGGAGGAGCTGTAGGGGGACCAGGTTGGTCCAGTCTAATCACATGGATTCTTAAGAGTGGAGAATCTTTCCTGGCCAAGGTCAGAGGGCAATGTGACTACAGAGAGATGCAGCATTGCTGGTTTTGAAAGATGAAGGAAGGAAGGGGCCACAAGTTAAGGAATGCAGGTGGCCTCTCGAAGCTGGAAAAGGCAAGGAAATGGATTCTCCTCTAGAGTCTCCAAAAGGAATGCAACCTTGCAGACACCTTGATTTTAACCCAGTGAGACCTGTGTCAGACTTCTGACCTACAGCACTGTAAGAGAATAAATTGTGTTGTTTTAAGCCACCCAGTTTGCAGTAGTTTGTTATAGTAGCAATAGGAAACTAATACAGTAGTAGAGAACTAATAACTACAGATCTCTCAGAGTGGGTCCAGTTCTGGAATTCCTTAATCCAAACTCCTATATTATTAGACAGTTCCTCCTATATGAGTAATTTTCCCATTAGCCTCCCATATTTCCAGACAATGTGACAGCATAAAATATTTAAGTCAAAACAAATAGACGTAATGAGTCGACTTATCTTGATTTTATAAACATTTTCCCATTGATCAAAGATAGTCTTTTTTTTTTTTTGGCTGCGTTGGGTCTTCATTGCTGCACGTGGGCTTTCTCTAGTTGTGGTGAGACGGGCTTACTCTTCATTTGGGTGCATGGGCTTCTCATTGCGTTGGCTTCTCTTGTTGCGGAGCACAGGCCCTAGTCGTGCAGGCTCGGTAGTTGTGGTGCACAGGGTTAGTTGCTATGCGGTATGTGGGATCTTCCCGGACCAGGGCTCGAACTCGTGTCCCTGCATTGGCAGGAGGATTCTTAACCACTGCGCCACCAGGGAAGTCCCTTTTTTTTTTTTTTTTTTTCCTAATTCCATTCACTCAGAATAGTCCCATCCAAATACACTTCTTCTGAAATGAGTTCACATGCATATGCCCTGCACATTCCTAGGGTTTTGCGCTCTAGGACCTTAGGAGATTAACTTTTACATGTTACCTTTTAGATACCAAGATGGGTCACTGACACCTTAACAGACAAGATTTAATTAAAGCTTAAATGAAAATGTACCAGTGTGCTACTGAGAGCAAACCAGTCTTGGCTGAAGATGGCTCAGGACAGCTCTGATTCTGAGAGTCAATTGGGGAGAGGAAAGAACTCAGGTATTTCAGAGCAAGGGGTCATATTGACCCCAGTCTCACTGTGCTGCAGACACCACAAGATTGCTCTAGGAAGGGATCTCCCTTTAAAAGCAGCCATTAGGCAAAACATCCTAAAATAATGTTGTTTTTTTTTTTTTTTTTTTTTTTTTTGCGGTACGCGGGCCTCTCACTGTTGTGGCCTCTCCCGTTGTGGAGCACAGGCTCCGGACGCGCAGGCTCAGCGGCCATGGCTCACGGGCCCAGCCGCTCCGCGGCACGTGGGATCTTCCCGGACCGGGGCATGAACCTGTGTCCCCTGCATCGGCAGGCGGACTCTCAACAACTGCGCCACCAGGGAAGCCCCTAAAATAATTTTTAATTGAAGTGTAGTTGATTTACAATGATGTATTAATTCTAGGTGTACAGCAAAGTGATTCAGATATATATATATATATATTCTTTTTCAGATTCTTTTCTATGGTAGGTTATTACAAGATATTGAATATAGTTCCCTGTGCTATACAGTAGGTCCTTGTTTTTTATCTATGTAATTATTGGTTTTTAGGATTAAAATGAACATTTATATTCAAAAGACTAAAAGATCTTGAAAAGGTCACTGGGTCTGTCTTATTCCTTCCTAGAGTGTTCTTGCCGCTCCAACTTGCAGCTCAGGAAGGAAGAGAAGGCACAGCCATGAGGAGGCATCCACTTTCCAAAGAGAAAAATTAAATTTCCACTTTTCTACGGGTGAGAGGATCACAGCCACTGAATCACAAACTTTTCAAACCACTGTTTCCTAGACGCTTTTCTACCTCAAAGCTTTCTGGAATCTCTAGACAAGAAGATACATGGAGGGCATACCATTCCATTTCACTGAATTAAATTCATGTTTATTGAGCACCTGTTATCAGTCAAGCATTGTATCAAGAGTTGAGAAAACAAATCAATAAGATACAATGTTTACCCTCAAAAAGGACTCACTGTTGAGTGAGGAAAACAGCAAACAGATTTCAGTTGAGAAGTTAGTGCTACAATAGGGATAAGTACAAAGGGTAGAGGAAGCAGAGGAGGTGCCAAGCTGGGCTGGCTTCGTGGGTGTGGGACCTATGTAGCCGCACAGGGGCCCACGCTTGGCTTCTGCTGTCCAGTCTTGACACTCTGAATAGTTTTTAAACAGAGGCCGCTGCATTTTCGTTTTGCATTAAACACTGCAATTTACGTAGTTGGTCTTGGTGGTGGGGTTGTCTTGGGGGCAGCCTGTCCCTTCTATGCCGTACTTCCTCTTGCTCAAGGACTACGGGATCACACCCCTTCTTGAGCCCCTTTCTGCGGGAAGGGCCAAGGCAGCACTTCCTATGTGTCCCCAAGATTCCTGGTACAGTGCCGGCCAAAATCCCCTCATCCACCAGCTCATCTGACCTTCTTCTGGGGTGTTCACAAAGGTGGATTTGGCATATCCTCTGCCTCGGGGAAGCTCACATGCTAGAAGTTGGAGACCAGTGTATATACATAATCAACTATAGACTGATATGGCCAGTGCTAGAAGCAGGGATGTAGATGTTCTGGGAGCCCAGGGAAGGATGAGCAGGGATCACAGTGTGTATTGAACATTTATGACCTTTGTGTGTGGTTTCCTTCTCCTGCTTCTCTTGGGAGAAAGAGTAATTTTTTTTCTCATGATTTGATTTCCATGAATGAGGGTCCAGAGAAGGGAAGATTTGGTAGTGCAATTCTTAAAACTCAGAAAGGCACAAAACTTGGACTTGTTTGAGCAGAGGCCTTCTGCCCCTGAGATTGCAGAGCGGGTCCTGGAAGCCCTACTCCACCAGACTGTGTGAATGGCTGTAGGTAACTCTATAGTCTGACAAACAGTCCTCTGTAGCCAACAGGGCCTTCATTATAAGGTCCTTCAACATATTTTCTAATAACTTTTCCCTGGGTAATCTTATCTTTTCCATAACATCTCCCTCCTCACTTGGAAATGTCTTGAGTGGTACCTTTGCTAGAGGTGGAAGGACTTTAAAGAGGGATCTTCATCCAGTGCTCTCAGTTATAAAATGTTTTCGTTGGCCATCCAAAGAAACAATCTAGGGGAGATTTAGGTTTTTTTTCTCCCTCTCTGACAGGATTGTAAACAAATGTCTAGATTAAAAGGTGGCTCCCAATAGAAAAACTGCTCTCTCTTGGTACTGAGCTCAGTAGAGGCAGGGCTCCTGTCCCATTGATCTTTGTCTCTGCTGTGCCTAGCACAGTGCCAGGCACCTGGTCAGGGGCTCCATCAACAGCTGGTGAAATGAAACAATAGTAACGGAGTGAGAGTAAATGCCCTCTGGAACATGAATATCCAAAAGCAATTTTGAAAAGTATAATGGAGCTTCCACAGCTTAAGCTGCTGAAAAGTAGCCAACTATGGCAAGATCCTGGTCCATTCAGGATTCTGGACTGTATCTACCTTTAAATACCATGGTTATGCCTCCTCGATGCCGAGCAATTGGATTAATTAATTTCGGCTTTCCCTGAATTGGCCAGTTGTGTACCATTCACGTGGAGAGAGCTGCAGAGAGCTCCTTTTTCTCTTCAGTGACAGTGTAACAGAGCAGGACCCTATGGGGGCCTTCAGGGACAGACCGCTCCCCCATATCCTCTGTTGTAGCTCCTCTCTGAAGTACCTAGATAATAGTATCTCATGTATATTTCCTGAGTTTTTCAGGTGCTGAAAACCACCACCAAATGGAAGAAATTAACTGCTTGATACTTACAAGCACGTAGCCCCCAGACATTCTGGCGCCTAAGGGTTGATCATGTTAACCTCCCTGTTACCTTACCACCAGCCAATCAGAGATTTGTGCACGAGCTGATCGCATATCCTGCAACCCCCCTCCCTCACCTGGCCTTTACAAATGCTTTGCTGAAACCCTTTGGGGAGTTGGGGGTTTTGAGGGCAGGAGCCACCCGTTCTCCTGGCATGGCCCTGCAGTAAACCTTTCTCTTCTGCAAACTCTGACATTTCGGTATTGTTTGGCCTCACTATGTGTCGGGCACACAAGCTTGCATTTGGTAACAACAGAAATGGAGGCCTGAGCCGCTTTCCAGAAGATTTCCCAGCTGAGTTGATTCACCACATCGCATTAGTGTATTTAACCAAGTGCCCTTTCCACGCAGAAGCACCAAACCTGGAGTCACTTACAGCCAAGGCATGGACACGCACATCTCTAACGGAGCGCCGAGCTCTCTCAGAGCCAAATCCCACCTCCGGAGACTGACGACGCTCCGAAGTCACCGGGAGCTGGAACCCATCTCCACGCACATCAATCTGCGTTTTAATTCCAGTCATGTTCTCCACCAGCCGAGGAAAGCGTTCAAGGTGAGCACGAGCTCTGGGGAGCTGAACTTCTGCTCCTTATTTCCTTATGAGAAGACCTAGGGTTTCTCATAAAATCACACCTAGCATTTGTTTTACTTGATGAGGAGGGAGAAAGAAAGCAAAACCAAGTAAAACAGAATACATTTAAAATAGAATATCTCTGTAGTTGAAAATCTGAGATCAGACTCCTGCCCTGGGTGTCTTTCTCCTCCTTTGTGTGAGAAATAGCAACTCACTGTTGATCAGATGACCACCATAGCCATTATTAGTATGTGTCAGTCACACAGCTCCAGAAACGTGCAAAGTGACTTACTCTCATGCTTTACAATTTATTAAAGAGAAAATAATTCTTTGAAGCGAATTGACTTTTCATCTGGGAAGTGTCTACTGATCTCTGGTTCACTTAACTCAAGCAGCCAAAATACATGGCTCATTTTCCACTTTGAGCACCTTTGTACGCGACCTCCAAGTTTCAGAATTTAACACTTTGGTGAAAAGTAAAAAAAGCCAGATACAGTTTTTGTGAAAATTTTTTAGCCTTTTATAAAGACATCCCTTTGGCAGGACTTGTAATATTGGTAGTTAGAGTGAATTAAAATTAAAAAGAGAGAAAATAGGTTAGAAGGAAGAAGAGAATGACTTGAGTTGGAAGCAAACGTTGTCACCTGCACTACCGCGATCCTAATGCGGTGCTTAGATTACCTTGTGCTGTCTCCCCTCCGCCTGTCCATCCTCTACAGTGACGGGCTCATAGAGGTGAGCATGTCTTCTCTTGCTTGAACTTGTTGATGGCTCTGCATTGCTACCCAGTGTCTGACACACAGTAGACAGAAAGCAAACACAAGTTGAATTTGTTTGTTGAGATTCCCATTTATGAAACCCCTAGGCCTTAGGGAAGGAGGAGGGAAAGAGAGATTTTTGATTGATTATTAATAAGGTGGGATGTTTTCCCTATGCTTGTTGAACTTTTGTATATGTATATGTGTGTGTGTGTGTGTGTGTGTGTGTGTGTGGAGATTTTTGATTGATTATTAATAAGGTGGGATGTTTTCCCTATGCTTGTTGAACTTTTGTATATGTATATGTGTGTGTGTGTGTGTGTGTGTGTGAATTTCCTATATATTCCCTCATCTACTTTTCTGATGTGGTGGGTATACTTTTCTTTCTTGATCTCAACATATACTGTTTAAACAGTTTCTGGTAAAAATGTGATAGGCCAGCTCTTAGCTCTCTTGGCCATGAATGTGCACTCGCGAGCGCACACACACACACACACACACAGCTGTTCTGTGACCTCAGCTTTGCACCATCATTTGGTAAATTGTGCTTAAACTGCTTCACTAAAGAAGTCCTAGACTCATATTCTATTCTTTAAAACCTTGCCTTTTCTCCCTGTCCCAGACCTAAAGCACACATTAGCAGTACTAATATTGTCTAGGCGTTTAAGTCTCACCAACGTAGTCTTTTTTATTTTATTTTAAAAATTTATTTTATTGAAGTATAGTTGATTTACAATGTTGTGTTAATTTCTGCTGTACAGCTAAAACCTTGCCTTTTCTCCCTGTCCCAGACCTAAAGCACACATTAGCAGTACTAATATTGTCTAGGCGTTTAAGTCTCACCAACGTAGTCTTTTTTATTTTATTTTAAAAATTTATTTTATTGAAGTATAGTTGATTTACAATGTTGTGTTAATTTCTGCTGTACAGCAAAGTGATTCAGTTATACATATATATACATTCTCTTTCATATTCTTTTCCATGATGGTTTATCACAGGATATTGAATATAGCTCCCCGTGCTCTACAGTAGGACCTTGTTGTTTATCCATCCTATATGTAACAGTTTGCCTCTGCTAATTTAAACTCCCAATCCATCCGTCTCTCGCTCCACCCTCCTCTTGGCAACCACAAGTCTGCTCTCTGATAGAGAACGTAGTCTTACCTACAGCGTTTAAATAAATTCCTTCACTAGGGAGGCCTAAGCTGTGTTCTGGAGTGAGCACTCTCCCCTTTGCTGGGAATCCTTTCCCAGGTCCCCGCTTTGCCCATTGGCCCCATCTGCAGTCTGTTCCTTTTCCCATCAACCCCGAATGCAGCTGGGAATGAAGGATTAGGAAAGGAATTGATGTTCAATGAATGCACTACGGAGCACTTCCTGCACTCTCATCATTGGGCAACTGGGGCAGAAAACGCGTTCCCTTCCCATGCCCCCACCTCCACCCCTGAACTTGACCAAGTTGGGTGGTTGTGCCATAGAGACAACATACACTTCAGGTGTGAAAAAATATGAGGCCATAAGTGGTTAAGAATTTGAGGAACTGGTTTAGATAATAAGTGCCATAGGAATCAAAGAAAGGTGAGATCCATGGGAACTAAAAGGATGGGGAAATATTGCTAGAGAAAATGGGACCTGACTTGGAATTTGAAGAGTGGCTAGTTTGGATTGCAAAGATGCTCCATGTGAGAAGAGAGAGTCTGAAATGGGGTTTCTATTGCAGAGAATGGGGAGGTAGGTGGATTCATTGGGTGGGTCTGGTTATCATGTGGCCTGGGGGACAGGTAAAGCCTGAGCTCTGGGCTGAGGACCTGCTGGGGACTTCCAAGCAGGGCCGGTGGGATCAGAGTTTCAGGAAGATGACTGCTTGGCAATAGTGGGTTAGCAACGAAGAGGAAAGAGCCTGGACGGTGGAAAACCTTCTCCTGGGCCCAGTAGTCCAGCCGTGCTGTTGGAGGAGGGTTTCATCTGAGGAGGGCAGCCAGAGCAGACAGGCTTGACCACATATGGGGTCTGAGAACTGATTGCACATAGGTCAGAAGTTTAAAATGTGACTGTGGTGGGGTCCCTGACAATGGAATGCAGAATAGGAGGGAACTCTGCGTCTGGTCTTTGGTGAAAGAACCAAAGAGCTGGTTCAATTCTAAAGCTTTGAGGGAGAGTGTGCACTGGTCCTCTGAGGGCCAGGGCCTCTGTCTCTCGGTCACTTCCCTGCTTTCATGATCACCCAGGATTTCTTGGCTGTTTTGGTGCCACCCTGGGCTGTAGGAGATTTCATGAGGCCATCAAAGGACCTGTGACTTCCATGCCAATCCTGACACTGATTTGTCCTGCTGCACCCATGCTTTCCTGGGAACTGGGTGTGTGTGATGAGGTACTTATCAGCCTAGACACAGCGTGTGGCTCTTTCCTCCTTGAGCATAGGGAACTCTGCGTCACTTGGCTGTTTCCCGGAGCTCTGTTCAGGAAGAGGCTAGTTCCCTTTGCTCTCCATTTTTTCCAACCTATCATCATACTTCATGCTCTTCCCCAGCGCACACACACACACACACACACACACACACACACACACACAGAGACACACACTCAGACACACAGACACACACACACTCAGACACATGAACACACACACATGATATGAATATGCTCTTTACTTTTATTCGTCTCCTTCAGCTCTTCCTTGATCCAGGCAAGAAGGTCTTTATCTAACCCTGGGGTAGGGTATGTGGGGGGCTTTGCTCTTCTTCACTTTGCATCTTTCCAATTATTTTGCCTAAGCCAGGGAAGAGCATTTGAATCAAGAAGTGACTCCTGTGTTTTCCACTTTTTTCTGTGTCATCTCTTCCCGGTGGTAATTAATAACACATCAGGAAGAGTAGGAGCAATAAGAAATATTATGGAAAAATCCTGACTAATAGTTCAATATATGAAGCAAATTTGGGGATGGGAGTGTATCCTGCTATTTTACTTAAAATTGTATTTTCATTATTTTCCTGTCTTATCAAATATTTTTCTAAGATATAATTTTTTTCAGTCATAATTTGTTTTTAATTTGGCTTTTCAGCATTTACCCATCTCCCCCATGCCATTGTTTTCTTTTTCTTTTTTTCTCTATTTATTTAACGTCTTTTTTTTAATACAGCAGGTTCTTATTAGTCATCAATTTTATACACATCAGTGTGTACATGTCAGTCCCAATCGCCCAATTCATCACACCACCACCCCCACCTGCCCACAGATTTCCCCCGTGGTGTCCATACGTTTGTTCTCTACATCTGTGTCTCAATTTCTGCCCTGCAAACCGGATCATCTGTACCATTTTTCTAGGTTCCACATATATGCGTTAATATACGATATTTGTTTTTCTCTTTCTGACTTACTTCACTCTGTATGACAGTCTCTAGATCCATCCACAACTCAACAAATGACCCAATTTCGTTCTTTTTATGGCTGAGTAATATTCCATTGTATATATGTACCACATCTTCTTTATCCATTTGTCTGTCAATGGGCATTTAGGTTGCTTCCATGACCTGGCTACTGTAAATAGTGCTGCAATGAATATTGGGGTGCATG
>NC_041223.1:60517622-60518099 GCF_002837175.3 Physeter macrocephalus
CTGTAGGAGGTGGATCAAAAAAGATCTTGCTGTGATTTATGTCAAAGAGTGTTCTTCCTATGGTTTCCTCTAAGAGTTTTATAGTGTCCAGTCTTACATTTAGGTCTCTAATCCATTTTGAGTTTATTTTTGTGTATGGTGTTAGGGAGTGTTCTAAATTCATTCTTTTACATGTAGCTGTCCAGTTTTCCCAGCACCACTTATTGAAGAGACTGTCTTTTCTCCATTGTATATCCTTGCCTCCTTTCTCATACATTAGTTGACTACAGGTGTGTGGGTTTATCTCTGGGCTTTCTGTCTTGTTCCATTGATCTGTGTTTCTGTTTTTGTGCCAGTACCATATTGTCTTGATTACTGTAGCTTTGTAGTATAGTCTGAAGTCAGGGAGTCTGATTCCTCCAGCTCCGTTTTTTTCCCTCAAGACTGCTTTGGCTATTCGGGGTCTTTTGTGTCTCCATACAAATTTTAAGATTTTTT
>NC_041223.1:60521069-60521428 GCF_002837175.3 Physeter macrocephalus
GGTTCTTCCCTTTCATCACTGTAAGTATATCATGCCACTCCCTTCTGGCTTGTAGAGCTTCTGCTGAGAAATCAGCTGTTGACCTTATGGGAGTTCCCTTGTATGTTATTTGTCGTCTTTCCCTTGCTGCTTTCAATAATTTTTCTTTGTCTTTAGTTTTTGCCAATTTGATTACTATGTGTCTCAGCGTGTTTCTCCTTGGGTCTATCCTGTATGGGACTCGCTGTGCTTCCTGGATTTGGGTGGCTCTTTCCTTTCCCATGTTAGGGAAGTTTTCAACTATAATCTCTTCAAATATTTTCTTGGGTCCTTTCTCTCTCTCTTCTCCTTCTGGGACCCCTATAATGCAAATGTTGTTG
>NC_041223.1:60521901-60529833 GCF_002837175.3 Physeter macrocephalus
AGCCCTCTGCCTTTTCATCTTGTCTGTCTTTCTGTGAATGTGGTTTTTGTTCCACAGGCTGCAGGATTGTAGTTCTTCTTGCTTCTGCTGTCTGCCCTCTGGTGGATGAGGCTATCTAAGAGGCTTGTGCAGGTTTCCTGATGGGAGGGACTGGTGGTGGGTAGAGCTGGCTGTTGCTCTGGTGGGCAGAGCTCAGTAAAACTTTAATCCGCTTGACTGCTGATGCGTGGGGCTGGGTTCCCTCCCTGTTGGTTGTTTGGCCTGAGGCAACCCAACACTGGAGCCTACCTGGGCCCCACTAAAGAAGTGTGGCTAATGACAGACTCTGGGAGGGCTCACGCCAAGGAGTACTTCCCTGAACTTCTGCTGCCAGTGTCCTTGTCCCCATGGTGAGCCACAGCCACCCCCCACCTCTGCAGGAGACCCTCCAACACTAGCAGGTAGGTCTGGTTCAGTCTCCTATGGGGTCACTGCTCCTTCCCCTGGGTCTCAATGCACACACTACTCTGTGTGTACCCTCCAAGAGTGGAGTCTCTGCTTCCCCCAGTCCTGTCGAAGTCCTGCAACAAATCCCAGTAGCCTTCAACGTCTGATTCTCTAGGAATTTCTCCTCCCGTTGCCAGACCCCCAGGTTGGGAAGCCTGACATGGGGCTCGGGACCTTCACTCCAGTGGGTGGACTTCTGTGGTATAAGTGTTCTCCAGTCTGTGAGTCACCCACTCAGCAGTTATGGGATTTGATTTTGCTGTGATTGTGCCCTTCCTACCGTTTCATTGTGGCTTCTCCTTTGTCTTTGGATGTGGGGTATCTTTTTTAGTGAGTTCCAGTGTCTTCCTGTTGATGATTGTCCAGTAGCTAGTTGTGATTCTGGTGATCTCGCAAGAGGGAGTGAGCGCACGTCCTTCTACTCCCCCATCTTGGTTCCAATCCTTTTTAAGGTCTTTATTGGAGTATAATTGCTTTACAATGGTGTGTTAGTTTCTGCTGTATAACAAAGTGAATCAGCTATACGTATACATATATCCCCATGCCTCCTCCCTGTTGCGGCTCCCTCCCACCCTCCGTATCCCACCGCTCTAGGTGGTCACAAAGCACCAAGCTGATCTCCCTGTGCTATGCGGCTGCTTCCCACTAGCTATCTATTTTACGTTTGGTAGTGTATATAAGTCCATGCCACTCTCTCACTTTGTCCCAGCTTCCCCTTCCCCCTCCCCGTGTTCTCAAGTCCATTCTCTACATCTGCATCTTTATTCCTGTAAGACATAATTTTTAATGGCTGCATTATTTATTTAACTACCTTTCTGTTGTTAGGATTCATTGTGTCTTAGTCTGTTAAGGCTCCTGTAACAAAATACCACAGAATGGATGTCTTATATAGCAGAAATTTATTGTTCACAGTTCTGGAGGCTGGAGGTCTGAGGTAATAGTGCCAGCATGGTCAAGGAAGAGCCCTCTTCCAGACTGCAAACTTCTCTTTGTATCCTGACTTGGTGGAAGGAGGCTAGGGATCTCTCTGGGGCCTCTTTTATAAGAGCACTAATCCCATTTATGAGGGCTCCACCCTCATGACCTAATCACCTCCCAGAGGCTCCGCCTGCTAATACCATCACCTTTAGGGGTTAGGATTTCAGCATATGAATTTTAGGGAGACACAGACATTCAGATGACAGTACTTTTGTTTCCAAGTGTTTTTTCTTTTTTTTCAATTTCAAGTAACTGAGTGATGAAAAACATTGCACATTAAGTCTTTGGCTACATTTCTCTTTGTTTCCTTAACATGGATTCCTACAGAGGAATTGCAGAGTCAGAGCACATAAACATTTGAAGGACTCTTGATAATTGTGTCTAAATTGCCTTCCAGCTAAGTGGTTCCAAACCCTCCAAACCACAGCACCTATTTATTCACACTGTCAGCAGCCTTGTTATACTGAGTGTCATCAGTTCTTAGAATCTTCTCTATTTTGAGATTCCATCTTTCTGTGTAGTTTTAAGTGGAATGTCTTTATTTGTAGTGAGGTTGGATATTCAAAAAGTATTGGGAAGCTCTCTAGAGAAATGTGGGTTTGGGTTTGTAGGGGAAGAGGGCAAGCACCCTGATAGACTCGGGAAGGGATTACTGTGGGTACCCAGGAAGGCGGGTGAGAATGTGGGGTGAGAAATGGGAAAATGAGAGCTTGGGCATGGTGGTAGGGTGGGAGGTCTTCCTGGGATGAGGGGATGGAGTCAGGACACCCAGGTGCCACCCAAACCTTCAATTACTTGAGAATCTCAGCGTAGTCACACTCACTTTTATTTGCAGCCACTGTATTAAAAAAATGAAACTTCCCTGTTTTTTTTCTAAGTAAACTAGAAGACAGGAAAACTGTGAGGCTGACATACAGCACATTCCAAGTGGGACCCATTTGCTGGGTAAGCAGTAAATCGGCACGAATTATGAGCATTTAGACATGTTAACCTACTAATTGAGGGTAGGGTGAACACTAGATGATGCATTCTCCCTAGATGCCCTTGATCTTCCCCCTCCTGATTCCTGAAACACTAATTAACACTCTCATTCAATACCAGAAAACATATGGTGAGGATAAACACTGCCCCATAAAGAATCTCACCCCTGCTCTTCACAGGACATTAACTGACCCATACTGGCACCCCTGGGGGAGGCAACAGCAAATTGTAATGGAAAAGTTACTATCTTCCTATTTAACTTTCTATATGGGAAAAAGATCCTTTGGATGTCTAAGAACAATAAGAAAGTGGTGTGTGTGTGTGTGTGTGTCCCTTTCTCATTCTCATGCACACGTGATGCTCTGACTGTTGTTGCTTTGGTATAAGGGCAGCCTAATTGCAAAGGTGGGGAGAGGAGTGAGTACATGGTGTATTCTGAGAATCATCTGAATAATTTCCCAAATGAAGTCTGAAATTTCACCATTGGTCAATCATCTCCCTGTGTCAGGTGGTGCCCGTTCCTCAGGGAGTGCCTGTGTCACGGGAAGACTTGGGGAGTCTCTTAGCATGGATTAGTTCCTCACTTCACACTCTTTCCTCGAAGAAGAAGCCACCTTAGAAGCAGGGGTGCTCTGATGGCCTCCCGGGGATGGATGGAAGCACTGGCCCTTTGGCCGAGGGCTCTGTGTAGACCATGTTCTCTAGTGCAGGCCTTCCAGTCTCCATCCTGAGCCGGTGGTTCCCAGGACTCGGGGACTTTGCTCTCCTGTTCTGCCTACCTGTGGTGGGCAGAATGTTGGCTGCAAAGCTGTCCATGTCCTGAGCCCTGGAACCCATGAGTGTGTTAGATTACATGGCAAAGAGAATTAAGGTTGCAGATGGAATTAAGTTTGCTAATTAGCTGACCTTGAGTTGGGAAGAGTGCACTCGATGCTCCAGGCTCAATATAGTCATAAGAGCTCTTACTAGTGGAAGAGGAAGACAGAAGAGAGAGGACCAGAGAGAAGGCTGAGTGAGAAGGGGTTGGCCTGATATTGTTGGCTTTGAAGTTGCAGAAATGGGACCAGGAGCCAAGGGATGCAGGTGGCCTCCGGGAACTGGGAAAATCAAGGAAGTGAATTCTCCCTTAGAATCTCCAGAAGGAATGTACCCCGTGGCGGTACCTTGATTTTAGCCTAGTAAGACCCATTTTAAACCTCTGAGATCCAAAACTTTAAGACAATAAACTCGTGGTAATTTATTACAGCAGCAAAAGGAAATGAATACAATGCCCAAGATATCTGTTCTCAGCCTGGGACCCCAGTAGGGACATTGACTGAGTTCCCAGTGTCACAACCCATCTAAGGTTGTCCTTAGTCTCTTGGCTGGTATATGCTGGTTATTTGGTAGAAGCTTATAATTGCCAGGAATGGGACACCTGGGAAGATGCTGCAGAATATCTCTAAACTGGACAAGCTGGGTTAGTGAGGAGATGGGAAAGATACAGGATGATACTTTGAGACCCGATGCATTTTTAAACTCATAAATAGTATTTTTGTGGTCCCTGTTTAAATCATTCAGATCTACTGTCCACTTGAAATCCTCCTTGTGTTCTGTTCAGCCTAGGCAGTTACTCCAGGAGGTCTGTGCTATTCAGAATGTGAAGAATCGTGAAAAGAAGGTTTTTGTCTTCAAAGCATTGGGCTGACTGGAAACATGTGTTCATTTATTTATTCAATGCAAATTAACTTAAAGGTTTTGGTGTTTAAGCTGGCATGAGAATACATATGTCTTGCTCAGGAAAGGCAAACTTGTGGGAAGGTTCAGCTCAAGGACATGGGATCTGCCCTTGAAGTACTTACCCTCTAGTTGAGGAACTGAGACAGATTTAAAAAAAAAAACAACCCTGATGCCGTTATAAGGAAGATTGTGACAACTCCCCAAGAAAGGTATTAGCAGGGGCAATGTGAGTTCAGACGATCAAAGACAAATGGATATGTTGGGACATTGGAACCAGTCTTTAAAACGGGACAGATCATTTATTGCAAAGGTTCATCTTTCTTTGAAAGGAATTTAGTATTCAGGGCAAGTTCGGTTTGAGAGACAAAAGTCTCAGTGCAGCCACAGGAGCAAACCAGCATTTACCCTGGGGGCCAGAAGAGCTAAACACATTTTTAAAATGGGTTTACTTTATTCAGGTTTCCTGATAATGGTGCAAGTGTACAATAGCAGCGTACTGTTCTTGAACAAAGGATCGGGGCTCTAAATACAAATGGTCAGAGTGTGACAGTGTCCTAAGGATGTGGATCATAGGAGGGCAATTCCAGAGCACTTACAACTGAGTTGCTTTGTTGTCTCAGCTCAAGTAATGAGCCAAGCAAGTATCTGTGAGTCATCCTACTTCTGTTTCCAAAACAGACTCACTGACCTAATTTAAGAGAAATTAAAAGGGACGAAGTTGACATTTGCAAATATATTTAACTTATTTGTCTTGCAGGCAGAGAACATGTTGGGACAACTTTCAGCTGCATTATGTGTGGTCCAGGAGCTTTGATCTCTTTATGCTTGCTTTATGTTGAAAAAAAGCTTTGAACTATTCTGCAATATTGAATATAATAGACGCTTGTTGTAATGGGTTGGTATGAAATTGATTTGACTCTACCAAGGGTCAACTCTTGTCTCCTGATGAATCCCTCACGTGCTGTAAAAGCCTTTTGCCTCCCAGTAACCTAAGAGAAGAGTGTTAGTCATACTTCCTATTTTCAGCTCACGGAGGGATATTTTAGATATTTAGATTAGATAGGGTATCTGTGCCAGAATGGCTGTTGCATTGGCCAATACAAGTGGAGGTGATGTGATTCCCATGCATCTACCTCTACGTGATGTTTTTCAGTTGTAAATGAGCTTTTTGAGCGACGCTGGTGATTTTGACATGATGCTTTTGCTTATGACTGTTCCATTGATCAGGGAAACTAAAGCGAAACCTAAAAATAACAGTCTCTTGGATTTGTATTATCCATGGATCACAGATAGGTTTAGTTTGATTTTACTTGCCTCTTCAGAGCACATAAAAAGTAAATCTTGTGTTTGATCAGCTGAGCATCCGTTTCTGAGCTCTTTGCCCAGGCTTTCCAAATTGGCTCAAAGAATTGGGAGCTCTACAGCCCCTGAGATCCCACCTTTGCTGGGCCTTGGGACTCAGAGCCAAGAGTTCCTGAAGGGGGGTGGCACGCACCAGGGGTCACTGTGACCCCTTGCCATTCTTCAGGAGATGGAACAAGCCTGGAGAGCATATGTGTGCTTCCACTAAGCAGGGAGAACTTTCCTTTTTCTCCTCCTTCCTTTCCTGCCTCCCTCCTCGTCCTGGTCCTTTCATATTCCCAGGCTTCTGGCCGTGTGGCATCACCCTCTCAGAAGTAGAGAGAGGTATTTGGGAACAGAGCGCTCGTGGCTCCAGGTTCCTGTCCCCATCTACACTGAGACGGCCCTGTGCGGCATACAGGACTCTGCCTTGGTTTTGCCAAACACTTGTCTCTCTTTTGAGAAACGCGTATCCAATGGGATGGGTCATGCGCACCCACTGGATTTTACATCTTCTGAGTGAGGCTAACCCTCTACAGTTGGTGCTGTGTTGAGAAGGGGGTGAGGGCAAAGTGATGTGCCTAGGTAATAAGTGTCTCCCCTGTGCTGGGTGGGTGGGTGGGAATGTGTTTTTATGATTTAGGGAGTGTGGCTGTAGACATAAATGGTGAGGACTGGAATTCCAACAATGAGACACTGGTCTTCAATAAACTCCAAACAATCTCCTCTCACTGGATTGACTTTCGCATCAGGAAGATCTGTTTGTGGCCTGAAATCCATTCACAGTGCTCCTTTTAATGAGAAAAATAGTGACCTGGGATGAGGGAGGCCTGTTTCGAGCACAAATAGCTATTATTACAATTTTAGATAACCCAGTCTAACAGAAGGCCATGTGATTGAAAGGAAAGATGATAAAATCTAAATATGAGCAGAGCCTGAGAATGCCCTCTTTCTTCTAGTACTGACTGTCTAGTTGTGCTTGTTATCTAACCCTGTAATTAGGATGGCATTCAGAAAATATGAGGAAAGTTGGTATTCTTTTCATAACCCCCAAATCTTTGCATTGCTGCATGAAACTTTTGGCTTCAGTTTTTCCCTGTTCATTAACCATGCCCAAATTTTTAATCTAACACCACTGTTAAAGAGTGGCAGGCTTCCAGGGAAATATATCAGCCAGGCTTATTAATTTCATGCCAAGTGCTGGAGGCGTGAATGTAGAGAACGCTGTTTGACTTTGGATAATAGGAATCAGGCAGCTTAAAGGCAAGGGATAAAGATCAGGAGCCCTGTGTCTCAGGAGGAGGGGCAGGTGCAGGCTTCAAGCAAGGCCTTCAGGCCCAAAGGGGCAGCCCATGCTTAAAACAATCTGCAGTGCATTTTTTTTTTTTTTTAATTTGGCGTGTGCCTCTCACAGCTTAACAGACCGCTGCTCCACAAAGAGGGGTAAACAGAGAAAGGGAAATTAAAAAGGGAAGTCCCAAGGTAGACAAAAACAAATTAGGGCAAACAAATTACACAGAGTCAACAAATAAACAAGGGAACATCTGTGAATATATTTCTTGGGTTTTCTGATTCTGAATGCAACCTGAGAAATGGTAGCGGGAGGTGAGGATTTTAATCTGGAGCAAAGTCCTTTTTGGAGGGAACGAGCGAGCTGATCACAAAAAGAGGGAGAGGTACCTGATTCTTGGCAGGATGCTGCTGGGGGAGATCAGAGATTCTCCAGGAGCGCTGAGCAGCCTAGAGCAGTGACCCCAGGTGAGCTTGTCTCCTATCTCCCTGCTGACCCTCTCTCTCCCTTGGAGGACTGTTGATGCTATAGTTTCTGCTGAGCTTCACATAGGAAAGGGCTGTAGAAGTAGAAAGAGGTTGCAGTCCACTCACATCAGCAAGACAAAGTAAAGCAAGCCACATTCCAATAGTGGATGTGTGTTCACCTAATCCATTTTCCACCTCTATTCCACAGTTACCTCTACCACCCACTAGACACTTGCCAGGTGTTGGCTGGATAGTGGGACGTATTTGAGCTGCTCCTTCTGGCACTTTGGTTGCTACCGACACAATTTCCCTTTTACCCCAAGGCTGGTGAGATGGGCTCAAGGTTATAAAGGAAGTTCAGCATATTGCATGCTGTTAACCAAAAGTAGAAAGAGCGTTACTGAATTTAGAGACTTATATGTCTTTATCTAAAAAGTGGAAATTGGTTTACAACATTGACCATGGATCTTCTCACTGTGGAGAGCAGGCAGTTATAATACAGGAGTCAAGAAGTGATAAATATTTAATTTATTCATTGCATAAACTCAAATGATACTCATATAATTTCTAAAACTTCTCCATTTAGATTTTTTAAGCTTCGTGAAGTTTGAGGTTGCATAGGATCTGAACTACTTTTTTTTTTTTTTTTTTTGCGGTACGCGGGGCTCT
>NC_041223.1:60530019-60543661 GCF_002837175.3 Physeter macrocephalus
CAGCGGCCCTGGCTCACGGGCCCAGCCGCTCCGCGGCATGTGGGATCTTCCCAGACCGGGGCACGAACCCGTGTCCCCTGCATCGGCAGGCGGGCTCTCAACCACTGCGCCACCAGGGGGAAGCCCTGAGCTACTCTTTTATAATCTTACTGTTCTAAAAGCCCTATTTACCTATCCCATCTTTTATCTTCATCATGCAGGTGATAGTAACCTACTAGAAACGTTCAACAAGGTGGAAACATTTTTTGGTAAATGCAAGAAGGAAATGAGTGCCCAATTCTCTCACTATTCCTCACTTATATAATTTTTTTATATTGCTTTTTCATAAATGGGACAAAATAGGTGTGAGCTGTGCATTAGAAGAATTATACAAGATGTTGTTAATTTGCAGACATAAGAATGGTACCACTGTATTAGAAACAGTCTAGCAGTTAGGATTTTGTCTGTGAAGTAAGCGGTGCAGGGAGTAACAGTTAGCAGAAAATCAACACTAATCAATAACTCATTCGATGGGTAGTGGGGACACCCAGGCACTTGACCTAGCTGAGGTGGGCATGTGATGTGACCTTTGTTGAAATATTTGATTTCTGTGCTGTAAACTGGGCAGAGGCATATTTGTGTCTTCCTAGTCTTTCAAGAAAAGGTAAGAAGTCCAGCCAGTCTCTATGAGACACTTTCAATTCTGGTCAGAAATTGGCTATAAAAATGCCAGCCTCCATTTATTATTAATTCTCAAGTCACAGGGCTGCAAGGGGCCTTATGAGGGCAACCTGTTCTCACCCAGCTTGTGGTGCTTGTTATTTAGAATCTTGGAGAAGCATGATGATGGATTATTCCAAATTCCTTTGTGTCAAGGAATTAAGATGAGGTACCCAATTACTATCAAAGCCCCACTAAAAACTCATCCTAGGATGCAAGAAATCAATATCATCAAATATTTATTGTGTGTCTATTGGGTGCTTTGTGTTTCATTTGTAACTATTTACTATGATTTAGAGCTCAGGTCTACAAGCTCTTACTAGCTTATTTAGTAACTTTTCTCCCCATTCAGGTTTCTGGTTATTTTTAATCTTTAGATTTTTCTATAAGCTGAATATGCTTCTCTGGAAGGAATTTGTAAGAAATCCAGGTTTAATGCCAATTCTGGAGAGAAGGCATGGAAAAAACTGCAACTTCATAGGAAAAAATATCACTTCAAAGGCCACTGCTACAGTAAACCTGAAAGGATAAACAGAATATGGTTTGTAATATTGTCATGGCATCACTTACATGAGAAACCTGATTCTGAATTAAACTGCAGTATTTGTTGTCCTATAAATCTTATAGAAAATTATTTCACTGTAACAGACATACCTCGTTTCTTTTTGCTTTGCTTTATCGTGCTTCACTGATACTGCGGTTTTTACAGATTGGAGTTTTGTGGCCACCCTACATTGTCAGAGGGTGGTTAGAATTTTTTAACAATAAAGTATTTTTTAAATTAAGCTGTGTACATTTTTTTTTTTTTTTTTGTGGTACGTGGGCCTCTCACTGTTGTGGCTTCTCCCGTTGCGGAGCACAGGCTCCGGACGCGCAGGCTCAGCGGCCATGGCTCACGGGCCCAGCCGCTCCGCGGCGTGTGGGATCTTCCCAGACCGGGGCACGAACCCGTGTCCCCTGCATCTGCAGGTGGACTCCCAACCACTGCGCCACCAGGGAAGCCCCTATGTACATTTTTAAAAGACATAATGCTATTGCACACAACAGAATACAGTGTATTGTAAACACAACTTTTATATGCACTGGGAAACCAAAAAAAATAGTGTGATTCACTTTATTGTGTTATTCGCTTTATTGTGTTGGTCTGGAACCAAACCAGCAATAGGTTTGCCTGTAATTATATTTTTAAAAACATAATTTGCGTAGCCTTGATGCAACCTATATTTACTCTGCTTGATGAAGTCTCCAAACCAGCACTTAGTACATGCTACATAAATTCCATATCCCTTTAGGTCACTAGAGGTTATGGGGAGTGACATGCTTAATATGAACCATGGTGTACTTGAAGGGAATCTATTTCCTAGGATTTCAAAGCACGTCAGTGATTTTGCCACTCAGCATTTTAGTACTGTTTTTATCTAATTTCTCTGAATGGCTATGTACCTGGGAACTTGTTATTTTATCCATTATTCCATTTTAAAATTACAAATTAGAGCTGGAGGGAACTAGTAATGGTCCTTTTTTAACGTGTAGAAGTGCTTTGAAATCCTTGGAAGAATGGTGCTGTGGAAATTCAAGATGGTTATTAGTCTAATTAGCCAAATAATTGAATGAATCCAATTAGTTGTTAACTTTATTGCTTATAGCCTACTAAAAAGTAATTACCACTCCTGCTTTCGATTAAGATTGAGTAGCTAGTATCAGACAAACCTTCCTGCTAAAAGCAACTATAAAACAGATGTTTGAAGGCAACAAAGGGAAATAAAGGCAGCCAGGACTTGACAGGTCAAAGTTCCAAAGAGAAGGAAAACTCACTGAAGTGAGTCCTACATTCACTGTCAATTTTTCCTTATAGAGCAATTGCCAATTGTAGGGCAGGGCACAGAGTCTGGACAGAAACTTTGCAGCAAGTGTGCTCATTAGGCTGGGAGTCAAATATTAGAGTTCAAGATTCCTGGGGCAGCCAAGACTTGAGGATTTAGAGATCTTAGAGGAAAGAGTGCTGTAGGATATTGAGCTCAGTATCCTGCCTGTAATTTCTCCTTGGGTCATTTGTCACATCCTAAGAAGTACACGCTTGGAATGGGATGCTGATAAACTAAGTAGAAAGTAGATGCAAGAGGCTAAAAAGCTAAGCAGAGAGGGTGCTGTCACAGTGCTAAGGAGACTGCAATTGGAATTCAGGAAGAGGGGGGCTGGTAATGAGCTGTAGCTTTCAGTTGGGACTCCAGGAGGGCCAAGCACTGGGACAAGGGGAAATCAGAAATAGACTCACCTTACCTGGATCAGGATGGTCTCCCAGTTCTCTGTCTTCCAGGAAAAAAAAAATTAAATCCTCTCTGTGGAGTTATACACAGACAGGATTTCTCACACATTAAAAGAAGAGATTACCAGGCATAATAGGAAACAGGACCAAAGGACCGAAAAAAACCCCAAAATACCCAAAAAACAAAAAAACAAGGAAAAACTATAAAAGAAACAGACCCACAGGTGATTCAGATATTGGGGCTCTCAGACACAGGCATAGTTTAAAATAACTATGATTAATGTGTTCAACAAAATGGAGGAAACAATGGAAAATTTCACCAGAGAACAAGAACCTATACAAATGAATCAAATAGAAATTCTATAACTGCAATTACAATTAACTGAATTTAATAATTCAAAGGTGGGTTTAATAGCAGATTAGAACACATGTAAAAGAGGATTATTGAACTGGAAGATAGGTCAGTAGAAAATATCCAGATTGGTGCACAGAGGGAGAAAAAGGATGAAAAATATGCAATATGAGATATATATGGAAATGATGAAAAACTCTAAATGTATGTAATTGGAGTCCTAGAAAGCAAAAAGAGGGAAAATGGGTCTGAAGTAATATTTGAAAATATATTGGCTGACAATTTTCATAAATCCATGGGACATCAAACCACAGATACAGAAGTTCTATGTATTATAATTAGGATAAATGCAAAGAAAACCATACTTAGACATATCACAATAAACTGAAGAAAAGACAAATCAGAAACAAAAATTTAAAAGGAGTCAGAAAGAAAAGAAACATGCCCACGAGCAAAAATGCGACTAAGACATATGCCCACGAGCAAAAATACGACTAACACCTGACTTTTATGAGAACTAATGGAAGCTAGATAAAAATAGAATGGCATCTGTTAAGTGGCAAAAGAAAGTAACTGTCAGCCTAGAATTTTCTACCAAGGAAACATTCTTTAAAGTGAAGGTAAAATAAAAAATGACATTTTGAGATAAACAAAAGCTGATGAAATTCATCTCTAGCATTTGAACATCAAAAGAAAAAACAGGAGTTCTTCAGGCAGAAGAAAAATGATCCCGTGTGAATATTAATGAAATTAATATCAGATAAAGTAGATTTTAAGGCAAGAAGTGTTACTATAGAACAGGGCTACTCAATTCAGCACTACTGGAATTTTGGACTGGATAACACTTTGTTGGTGGTGAGGGGTGGCATCCCTGGTTCCTACTCACTAGACACAACAGCACCTGCCATCCCAAACTGTGACAACCAAAGTTGTCTCCAGACATTACCAAATGTCCCCAGCTGAGAAGCACTGTTACAGATAAAAAGAGACACTTCATAATGGTAAAAGAGTCAATTTACAAGGAAGATAAAACAATCATAAATTTAAGCTGTACTCTTCTTCCAACATAAGCATTAAGGTTATACATTTTTCTTTAAGCACAGTTTTACTTAAGTTTTATTGTGAATATTTCTTTGATTTGTGGATTAATTAGTATTATATTGCTTAATTTCCAAACATTTGGTGATTTTCTAATTATTTTTCTGCTATGGATTTTCAGACAACAAAATTTAGTCAGCACATAAAAAATGGAAACAGCATGATCCACAAAATTTACCTAATTGCATATAGGGACTATTGTATTGAACGACTGCAGATATACACTTTCTTTTCAAGTGAATGTGCAACATTTACCAAAATAGAGTATATGCGGGGTCATAAAACGTCTTGACAAATTTGAAAAAATAAAAATCATACAGAGTATATTCTCTGACCATAGTGGAATTAAGCAGAAGTTTTAACAGAGTGAAGGAGAAAAAAAATGATCACCTCAATGAATAAGAAACTACATTTGATAAAATTTAATACTAACTTATGAAAAAGTCCTTAGCAAGCTATGAATAAAAAGTAACCTTTTTTTTTTTCTGTGGTACGCAGGCCTCTCACTGTTGTGGCCTCTCCCATTGCGGAGCACAGGCTCTGGACGCACAGGCTCAGTGGCCATGGCTCACGAGCCCAGCCGCTCCGCGGCATGTGGGATCTTCCCGGACTGGGGCACGAACCCGTGTCCCCTGCATCGGCAGGCGGATTCTCAACCACTGAGCCACCAGGGAAGCCCAACCTTCTTAATTACAAAAGGAATCAAACTCCCCTCCCTGCCAAATCAACAGCAAACATCACTCTTAATGATTAAAGAGTGAAAATATTTCCCCAGATATCAGGAATGAGACAAGGATGTCTACTACCACTACTTTTATTCATTATTGTACTGGAATTCCTAGCCAATGCAATGAGACAAAACAAAATATGTAAGTATTATGCAGGAAGAAATAAAACTTTTTGTCTTCAGATGACAGGATTGTATATACAGAGGTTTCAAAATATCTACAAATGAACTATTAGAATCAATAATAGTTAATTTAGTAAGGCCACTGTATACAGTAAAGTCAACATATAGATATTAATTATATTTACATATATCAGCCACACCAAATTGGAAAGTAAAGTTTTAAAAAGATGCCATTTATATGAGCATCAAAAAATATTAAGTAGTCAGGGAATATGTAATAAATGCAAGGCCTCTACACAGAAAACGATAAAATATTATTGACAGAAATGAAAGAACTAAATAAATGGAAGACTATAACATGCTCATGGATCTGAGGTTCAATATAGAAAAGATGTCCATTCTCCCCAGATTGATCTATAAATCTAATGACATGTTAATAAAAATTCCAGCAGTTTTTAAAAAATGACAAATTGATTCTAAAATTTATATGTAAATGCAAGAGTTAAGAATAGTGAAGACAATCTTGAAGAACAAATTTGGAGGCTGTAGACTTTCAGATACCAAGACTTCTTATAAAGACACAGTAATTAACACTATTGGACCAAGGACAGATAAATTGACTAAAGGAATAGAATAGAAAGTCCAAAAACAGATCCACATATATCCCTGGCCACTGGATTTATGACAAATGTGCCACAGCTGTACAGGGCCAAAGGCTGTTTTCTTTCTTAAATAAATGGTGCTAGATCAATTGCAT
Source organism: Physeter macrocephalus (assembly GCF_002837175.3). Classification (NCBI taxonomy): domain Eukaryota; kingdom Metazoa; phylum Chordata; class Mammalia; order Artiodactyla; family Physeteridae; genus Physeter; species Physeter macrocephalus. The sequence continues at coordinate 60,536,042 of NC_041223.1, forward strand.
ATAAATATGGAAAAAAAAGGACTTTGGCCCCTATCTCAGACCATACACAAATATCAATTCTTGGTGGATCATAGACCTTAATGTGAAATAAATATTCTAGAAGACAACATTGGAGAATGTATTTAAGACCTGGGACTATGCAAAGATTCCTTAAATAGGACACAAAAAGAACTAACTATAAAGTGAAAGTTTGATAAACTGACTTCATTAAAATAAAAAATCTCTTTCCTTACCATTAAGGAGAGTGAAATGAGAAGCAACAGAAGAAGATATTTACATTAGACAGGAGAAGATATTTACATCACAAATATCAAGGATTAGCACCTAGAATTTATTTTAAAAATTCTACAAATCAATAAGAAAAGAAGAAAATCCAATTAAAAATGGACAAAAGGCTCAAATCAGCCCTCTTCAAAAGGGAATATCTCACTAGCCAATATGCATACAAAAAGATCCTCATTATCCATAGCCATTAGAGAAATGAACAATAATACCCTAATGAGTTATTCCCAACCACCATGAGAATGTTTAAAATTTTACAAATTAACAATACTAAGTGTTGTAGAGAATATGGAGGACTGGAACTCATATATTGTTGGTGGGAGTATGAATTGTTAAAATCAGTTTGGGAAACTGTTTGGCAATATCTTCTAAAGCTGAACATATGTGTGTACCAAAAGGCATGTACAAGAATTTTTATAGCAGCATTATTCATAATTGCCCAAACTAGAAACAAACCATATGTCCATCAACAGTGGAATGGATAAACAAATTGTGGTATATTCATAAAAGGGAATACTATACAGCAATGAAAAAGAATGACTTAACGATATCCACCACAACATAGATTCATCTCATGGACATAATATCTGAGCAAAAGAAGCCAGACATAAAAGAGCACATGTGGTATGATTGCATTTATATAAAGTTCAAAACCAGGCAAAGCTCATCTATGGTGACAGAAGTCAGAATTGCAGTCACACTTGAATGAGTTAATGTCTGGGAGGAGCTATGTGGGAGGCTTCTGGGACACTAGTAACATATTTTGCTCTGGGTGCTAGTAACACAGGCTGTTTAGTTTGTAAAACCTCACTAGGTGTACCCTTAAAATTTCTGCATGCTGATGTATATCAATTGAAAATTTACAAAAATAATTACTATCCAATAATCTGGATAGACCATGGGCTGCTTCTCCAGGGTAGTGGAAAAGTACCTTCAGAAGACTGAATAATGTCAGGTTTTTAACTGCAGCCTTCTAAGAGTGAAGATTGTCTTCAAGTCCCTCTGATCCCTTGTTTACTGAAATTTACCTTGTATTTAGCATAAGTATCTAATCACCAGGGAAGATTTTTTTTCTTTTAACTGTTCAGACTGATCACTTGAGTTTGGTTGTTCAAAGTGTTGTTTAAAGCTTCTTGAGACAAAAAACACACTTGGAAATAACAAACTCTTTTTACTACCTTCTCTGAACTGGATGCTGAGACTGAATTGATAAAGCTTTTCTCATGCTTGGATTTTAAATCAAAGGAAAATTACTTCCAGTCCGGCATCTTTCAGGGCAAACAAAAGGAGACATGTGGGCAAGGCTAAGGGTGGTAAGCGTGGGACTGTGGATTGGGGATTGAGAAGGTCCAAGAGAGCAGGATTCAGAGTAGGTAGGAGAGAGAGAAAGGGAATGTCAGAGGCCGAGAGTTAAGAGGCAGCGAAGGAGCCTGGAGTGAATTGGCATTTGTTCATTTGGATATGTAAAGCACCTAAGGGAGAGGAAAACAGGTGCAATATGAATGCATTAATGAAATGAAAAATGAGGCTTGACCTATGAATAAATATTCAGAATAAAAGCATTTAAAAATGTATCTTAGTTTTAGGGCATTTACTCTGTCTGGCAGCTAATTCAAAGTTTTCATGGTCACACACACTCACATACATGGTTTGTTAGCTTCCTGTCTGCCTGAGACAAACTCACTGTGGTTCCCGGTGTCTGTGTGCCTCCTTCTCCCTGCTTTGCTGCTCAGTCTTGTTTCTCTTATGAACAGAGTCTGTCTAAATTGTATAAAACAAGATTCCTTATTATATAGACTCAGATGGTCAAATTATGTCACCAGAAATCATGAGCTAGACCTAAAGCCCAGCAGCAATCCTAACGGCTGGTTGGTTGGTCCATTTTCTCTGGAAGAGCCTTCAATGTCAGCTGCATCAAAATCCCACCAGAAACCAATGAAAGAAAAGGATATTATAAGTTATTTCCCCCTTAGAAATGTGGCTGGTGGCAGGTTGGGTGGAGACTCCCATTAGTTCATATCTGTGGGGAGTATCTCTGAAACACAAGGAAATAGGCTTTCAAAATGCTTTCCTCATCCTGGAGATGTGCAGGGACACCAGGAAATTGAATTCCACCCACAGCTGTCCCTCTGGCCTGAGACGTGAGCACAGAAATGGGCCTTTCCACAGTTTAAAGGGCTCTACCCCTCAGCCCAAACATTGAAAAGTTTTCTTCTGACTCAGCAGGGACCCTTCTGTTAGGGACAAACTAAAATCCCTTAGGGCAGCCAGGCTTCCATCTTCCCACCTGGAGGCAGTACTCAGCCTTCTCCATCTACGGGGATGCCCAAAGCTGCCTCCCCTGTGCTTTGTCCCGTCTTATCCTACCTTCTCTGTGCTGGCCTTGAAGATGCTAGCCAGCCTCAGCCTCTTTAGAAGTTCAATATCCTTAAGATTATAATAATTTTGATTTTTTTCCTGCTGTTATTAGATAATATCTTTTTTTTTTTTCTGCACCACACGGCTTGCAGGATCTCAGTTCCCCGACCAGGGATTGAACCTGGGCCACGGCAGTGAAAGCCAGGAATACTAACCACTAGGCCACCAGGGAACTCACTCTTTTCTTTTTTTTTTTTTTTGCAGTACTTGGGCCTCTCACTGTTGTGGCCTCTCCCGTTGTGGAGCACAGGCTCCAGACGCGCAGGCTCAGTGGCCATGGCTCACGGGCCCAGCCGCTCCGCGGCATGTGGGATCTTCCCAGACTGGGGTACGAACCCGTGTCCCCTGCATCGGCAGGCGGATTCTCAACCACTGCGCCACCAGGGAAGCCCATCACTCTTTTCTTAATAACAGTAATAGTGATAGACAACACAGGTATTAAGTCATTTATATTTACAACAGCTCTATGAAGTAGGAACTGTTATTAGCCCCATCTCATAAAAGAGGAAGCTGAATTACAGAGGTAAGTGACCTGCCCAGGGTCACCAGCTGGAAAGTGATGGAGCTGGCATTTGAACCGTTGCTCTTAACCACTATACTGCTTCTTTAAGAAGAGTCCTGAGATTATCTTGATAAACTACAGACCATGGAATCAGATAGGGTAGAGATAATCTAGCCATAGAATTTGGAAAGCTTAACTGTCTCACCCCTATATTGTTTGTTTGGTTGATTAATTCATTCATTCATTTAAACAATGAGAGTCCACTATGTGCCAGACATTGTGCTGGGTGTGGGGAATTCAGAGATGAATGAAACAGGGAACCCGTCTTGTAAGAGAAGATGTATGTTTGCAATTATTTACTAAATAATAGTACACATGTGAATGTGGAGAAAAGTACAGCAGGCTTTTGAATCATCCAGGAAAAGCAAAGGAAATCGGGAAGATTACAGAGTTGACATTTGAGTAATGTGTAGTAAGAAAACAAAACAGAACAAAGACAATTATTCAAGAGATACATTTGCTGTATAAGAATGCAAACTGTACAGAGTGTATAGAATAAGAAGGGAAAAACTACCCCCCTTCCAGAGGGATCTATTAAAAGTTTAATATGACATTTTTCTATATATTTACATAAATGTACACATATGCTAATACAGTTAGGACTAAAACAAAATGGGTGCATATTATACATACTGTCTGTATATTTTCCTCCCACCCTAACTTGATAATATCTTAGAGATTTTTCCATGTCATATCACATAGGTTCATCTCATTCTTTTAATTGATTAAATGGTTATAGCACAATTAATTTCCCATCATACTGCTAATGGGCATTTAGATTACAGTAGTACCCCCGTATCCGTGGTTTCACTTTCTGCAGTTTCAGTTACCTGCGGGCAACTGTGGTCCAAAAATATTAAATGTAAAATTCCAGAAATATACAGTCGTAAGTTCTGAATTGAGTGCTGTTCTAAGTAGCGTGATGAAATCTCATTCCGTCTCGTTGGGTCTTGCCTGGGATCCCCAGCCATTGACGTTGTCTGCTTCTAACATCAACCATTGACATCATCATGACTCAGGGATTCAGGATCACTGGAGCCAGATGATCCTCCTTCTGACATATGGTCAGAAGATTGATAGTAGCTTAATGCTACATCTCGATGCCTACGTCATTCACCTCACTTCATCTCATCAGGTAGGAATTTTATCATCTCATATAATCACAAGAAGAAGGGTGAGTACAGTACAACAAGATGTTTGGAGAGAGAGACCACATTCACATCAATTTTATTACAGTATACTGTTACAATTGTTCTACTTTATTCTTAGTTCTTGTTGTTAATCTTTTACCATGCCTAATTTATAAATTAAACTTTATCGTAGGTGTGTATGTATAGAAAAAAACACACAGTATATATAAGGTTCTGTACTATCTGCAGTTTCAGGCATCCACGGGGGGTCGTGGAATGTATCCCCTGCAGATAAGGGGGGACTACTGTAGTATTCGAGACATCTACATGCCACACAGATCTCGGCAATAAGCTATCTGTAAGTTAAGTGATGGATGACATTATGTGTTTTGTCCTCTCCTCTCCTCTCTCCTCCCCTCCTCTCATCTCCTCTTCCATTCCCCTTACCTCCCCTCTAGTTCTCTTTCTCTCTCTCCCTCTCTTTGTCGCTTTCATGTTAGCTAATTTAATGGTAGCTTAAGAAGGGATAGTTAGCCACACCCTATTTTAACAAATATATTTTAACTGCTTCAACTGTAAGACACCTTAGCTCTTTCCTTTGTGCCTTGGCATTTGGATAAAACAATTTTTTGGTTTATTTTTATTTATTTATTTATTTGCTGGTAAAGCCTCATGGCCCCAAATAAGCACTGATCCCAGTGTTACTGGACTCTCAGTGTTGGCTGGACACTCTTGAGCCTCTCAGTTTCTCTTGCCTCCCAGTTTACATTACCATTGAACTAGGTACTTAGAGTAGCAGCGTGAGAAGGGTGAAGTGATGTGGTACTGGGGTCAGTGGTGACGTGGCATTCTAAATAGAGGGAAAAAAAAGTGTGCAGTGGGGTAAAGACAGGAGGAACACAGTGCATGTGGAGAGTGTTGAATTGATGAGACTATCTTAGTCCTAAGAGTCTGGGTTTTATTATTAGACCAGCTCCATTACTTATGCTATGTGTGAACTTTTACAGGTCACTGAGACACACTTCATTTTCCTCATCTGTAAAATGGGGATGCTAAGAGTAGCTAGTTCATATGATTGTTGTACAGATTAAATGATATAATACATGCATGCTAAGGACTTAGCACGGAGTAAACGTCAATACTGTTAACTGTTAGGTTCTGTTACTGCTATTATTACCATTCATGTTTAATTGTGAACTAAAATGCAGTTGGAGCCATAGGTGTGGTCAGAGGATGACCCATGGTCAGAGCCGTAGGTATGAAAAACCACCAAAAAGAGCAGGGACAGTGACATGACTGGATTTGTGTTGAAATGTCTGTCTTCTGTGCTTTGAAGAACAACTTGATTGCAAGAGACAAGGGACCCGGCTGTGGTGTGTTGGAGAGGGTATGTATCAGATGTGAGAGCCAATTGTTAGGTTTTCAGGAATTTTCTGAGTGGGTTATTGAACATGGATGTTATTAAATATTAAATTATATAAAGTTACTATTAAGTTATATTGAAAACAAAGACAATACATGCACAAAGCATATCACTTACTAATTATCTTACCGCATTTTACCATTACCTATGCTCTTGAGGTTATCTATGTGCACTGTATCTGTATGGTGGAAACACTATATAATGGTGTGCTGCTGGGCTTCTCTCCCCAGCACTGTCATTGTGGTGTCACACTGGTAGTTAGAAATGAGCCAGGGTGGGAGTATTTATACTGTAGAAATCAGCAAATTCTACAAATCAGGGCCTTTACTAACCTCCCACTTGGCCAGAGAGACCCATTTGAAAGCTATGGAGACAGTTCTGTAGAGAGATGTTGAGTGTTTGCATCTTAGCATTTGGAGTGGAGAGGAGACAGATTTGAGAGACACTTCAGTGTTAGAATGAGTAGGACGTACTGACTGACTTAATGAATGTGTGGGAAAAGAAGATGAAGACTGAAGCCTGAGTGTGTGGCTTGAGCGACTCTTCCTTGCAGTCTGATGAATTGAGCTGCCCTTTTGTGATCAGACTTATGGAAAGGCCCACATGGAACTGAAGGAGTCTCCTGGCAGATAAGCCAGCAAGGAACTGAGGCTCTCAGTCCAACAGCCTGCAAGGTGCTAAATCTTGCCAACAAACATGTGAGCTTGGAAGTGGATCCTTCCCCAGTTGAGCCTTCAGATAAGCTTTGGCTCACATCTGATTGCAGCCTCTTGAGGTAGAGGACCCAGCTAAGTTGTGCCCAAATTCCTGACACATCAAAACTATGTGATAATAAATGTGCGGTCCTTTGAGCTGCTAAGTTTGTGGTAATTTTGTTCTGTGGTGGTAGATAACAAATTCAAGGTCTTTAACTACTTACCTCTGGGGAGCACCTTTCTGCTCTGGGAGTTGAATTGACTGGAGCCTGGCCTTCAAGTCCACTGAGCAGAGTTCCACAGTGGAACCTGCAGTGGGGTTTGTTCTGGGTGACAGGTGATTTGGCTCAGAGCTTGTCATGCTGGACTCTGCTTTTCCTGTGTGCACCGAGTGAAGCCTTCAGGCTCTGGAAAGTGGTCAGTGGTGCCCTGTTGGGCAAATCTGGGTAAGAGTGATAGCTGACGTGAGTCCTGCACTGACAGGCAGAGCCCCTCACCGATCCAGCATCAGCAGTGAAGAGCTCCTCTCTGGTGATGAAGCCGTGATCCTCCCTGTGTGGGTGACCTCTGGGCTGGCCAGAATTCATGCTGGAAGATTTGCTCAATTTCCAGAGGTGGGAAGGGCCCTTAAGAGAAACATGGGTAATTTTTAACATTAATTGTTTGACATGAGAAAGACCACATGCTACCAGATACTCTTTTTTTCTTTTTTGCTTTTCAGCAGAGAGGACTTAAAAAACTTTCATGAAGATTTTGTTTATTTAAATTGTGCAGCATAGAGGAAAACAGAGAGTATACATTTTGAGATGATGCTAGTCATAAAGGGATCTTTGAATGGGATTTGGAAACTAACTGGTAAAAGTGTGGGTCAGCATCTTGCTGCTGATCCCTGAGGTTGAAGAGAAGTTGTGTTTTGACTTTGTGCCCCAGACATGAGGTTTAAGAAGGACCATGGTCAAAACAGGAGTCTACTATAGTAAAGAGACATCTTCCCAGACACCTTCTGTAGGATGTCAAGCTGAATCCCTCATTTAAACGGATCCCTTAATAACACACCCATTGAATTTTTTTTGCCTGAAACAGACTAATTTTTTTTTTTTTTTTTTTTTT